>NC_090440.1:301967131-302271382 GCF_031143425.1 Pleurodeles waltl
ACACACTTTTTTGTGGTGATGCACATGCATCTATAATTTGATAAGCAGGTTCTGTCAGAAATTGGGTTACTGGTTGACTGGGGTGTGGGACCTGGTCAAGCAGCAACCACAATCCAAGTAAGGATGAGGCACAAGTAAACCACAAATGAACATTAGGTCTACATGCTGGTAGGTTGGCATAGAGCAGTCAGGCTTAACTTAGAGGCAATGTGTATAGTATTTGTATAACACTTCAAACGGTAAAACTGTGAAAACGCCACACATAGTATCACAACTCAGGTTAGACAAATACATTTTAATTTAATAAATAAAACAAGACCAAAATTACAAATATTCAATCAGTAGACCCAGAGTTATCAACTGGTAAAGAATAAACTGTGAAATAGTGCCTAAAGGCATAAAGCTCCAACCAGGGGTATCTGTTCATGCTGGACCAAGTCAATGTCAAAATTTCAAATTTACCAGGATGGAGTGTGTGTCAGATACAGTCACAGGTGAGTCCCACTGAAGGTTTATCTTCTCAAGTTTTGAGCCAAGAGTCCTGTTTGCATCGAAGAAAGTTACAGTGAGCAAAGAAAGTGTCTCTACGGGTGGTCGGCATGGCGTGAAGAGTTGGCCGGGAATTGCGGATGGGCAGACTGGAGTTTCATGTTAGCGGTCCATGTGGGCAATTGATGCTTGCTGTCCACAGAGATGGACTTGAGGTGGCTCACACTGATTCTTCTTGCGAGCAGTGCAGTTCTAGCATAAAAGGATCCATTCACAAAGAACCAAAAAGCTTGAAATAAGAGCCTGCTTAGCCACACCAAGGGTTCAGGACCTGAGGGGCAGTTCTTGGGGTTCAGGAAGTCACTAAAGACGCGTTCAGGAGCTGGTGGGGAGCCTTTTATATCCCTGACGCTCAGATCAGTTAGCCAACAGACTGGCTCTGTGAGTCACTGTGGGGTCTCCAGGTGCAGTTCTTCATCCCCAGGAAAGTGGGCAGCAGGCCAGCACAACAAGGCAACAGCTCCTTCAAAGTAGCAGTCCAGCAAAGTGACAGTCCTTTGAGCAGGGTTCAGTCCTTCTTCCTGGCTGAGTATCCACAAGTCCAGAAGTGTACTAAGTGGTGGTGTCCGAGGTCCTTCTTTTATACTATGGTGCCCGGGTTCTGGAAGGAGGGAGAAGCTTCTAGACAGTTTTTTCGGAAGTGCATGGAACTCCCTGACCTGACTCCAAGCTGGCTGAAGTGACAATGCAGTTTTGTAAAGCCCTTGGGTGGACTCAGGGCACAGCCAGTTCAGATGTAAGTGAGGCTGGGCCCAGCTCCTCCCTCCCTCCCATACTCCAAGTGATGGCTCATCCAATCACATGAAAGCTCTCTACTGTGTGTGTCTGTCTAGGAGTAATGCAAAAAGGCCAGCCGTCACCCACATCCATTTATGTGACCAGAAACAGGCTCCAAATGGCTAAGGCAAGAAAATGTCAAATTTTTAAAAGTGACATTTTCAAAATAGCAAATTAAAATAAACTTCCCCATAAATTTGAATTATAAATTGTGATCCCAGAGAGGCCAAACGTGAAACAGTTATCTCTTCCCAATTGTTACCATTTAATATGCTAACTCCAATGTTATGGCGAGAGATTGGCCTTGTAGTAGTGACAAACAAATTTAGGAGTTTTTCATCACTAGGACATATAAATCTTAACAGTACATGTCCTACCATTTAAGTACACTGCATCCTACCCTCTATGCTGTCCAGGGCCAACCCTAGGGGTGACTAATATGTATAAAAAAGGAGTTTCTGGCAAAAGGTTTATATGACAGGGGTGAATGTTTGACAATGTTCAGCATTCCATCCATTATCTTTTTGTGTTGCTGTCGTCACCCTAAGTGGTAAGAGTATACCCAGACTTGTGTCCCATGTTCATTGTGCCACTTGGATACAAGCTAGTCTGGCTGATGAGGGGTGATGCCCCAAAACTGGTCCCAAGATACTTGTTTCTGGTCCAGGGACGACCCGACCGGTCAGTTTGGGCTGGATAGCTCCACTGATTTTGCATATCGCTGGTTCCAAACTGTGGTGGCAAAGTGAGCAAACAATGTTGGATTCAACCCAGATCTGTGACTGGGGGTGAATGTTTGACAATGTTCAGCACTCCATCCATCACCTTTTTATTTTGCTAAAGCTTTATCTTGCCAGAGCGACATGGCAGTTTAAAACTGCACACACAGGCTCTGCAATGGCAGGCAGGCCTGAGATATGTTTAAAGGGCTACTTTAGTGCCTGGAGGCACTAGTAGGATTTAATTTACAGACCCTGGGCATGGGTAGTACACTTTACTAGGGACTTATAAGTAAATTAAAAATGCAAATTGGGGATAAGCCAGTATTACTATGGTTTTAAGGAGTGATCACATGCACTTTAGCACAGGTTAGCAGTGATAAAGTGTTCAGAGTCCTAAGGCCAACAAAAATAATTCCAGAAGAATGGAGGAGAAAATGCAAAGGTTTGGGGGAACAACACCCTACTGCTGAGAGGTCTGACCAGCCCCATCTAATACAGAGGTCAAATATCAGATGTAAAAATGGAGAAATATTAAGGGAGAACAGAAAATATCGGATTACCTACAATCAGGCAGAAATGCAGTTAATTTATTGTAACCCAATGCGGTACTGGCTTTTTTGGCTATCACATTTCACAATAACACAAAAATATTAAACCAATTTGGATTTTCTAATCACTGATTGATTCAAGGAACTGGTGTTTAAATATGTGGTGGTAGTTAAGAAATCGTTTTTGACAAATGTTGCAGTTAATTATTTTAAATGTAAGCGCTTTTAAGTATTCTGATATCCTGTCAGGCTCCTGGGCTCTCACATTCAGGATAAAATAAACATATTCCATATCAAGCCTTAATTCTAGTTTAGGTATATGCTTATAATTCCTAATTTTAATAAATTATAAATGTATTCTGAAATTGCCACCTGCTGAAAAATCGTTCTGAAATACAAAAGCCATCAGCATGCCACCACTCTCCAAAACCTCTTGAAGTAGCTGATTACGAGAGGGTCTGTCAACTCCTTCAGAAGGCAATGTATTGACACAAAACACGAGCCTTTATTACGCAAGTTATATCAGCAGCAGGTATTTCAACCTGCTGTGCTTTGAGTTTGACGTTCAGTAGAAAACTGTCCCCTATATTTTAGCCATATGTCAAGAACCCTTTTAGTTTGGCTACAGACCATTGCAACATAATGGTGATGGATTACAACGGAGGCTCAAAAGAACAGATTATTTGGTAATTTATCACCAGGAAATCTCATTTCTTCCCAGGTTATGGGTCGATGAATCAACATCCCTGTAGGATTTTCATACATCGTTCTAAAAAAAACGAATTTTAAAACGTGTGCCGGATGCCAAGTATATGCAATGTATATGTCTTTCTTTAATTTCAATTCCAGTCTAATATTTTTCAATATTACCACATGTATAAAAACAGATATATTTAGTTCATATAATAAATTATTGTACACAGTTGTGCATGGCCATTGATACCATGCTACACCTGCGCCTAGTCCTGTTTCTCTTGGTGCAAAATTACACGCCAGTACGTGAATTGAAGTAATTAGGTTACCAAGGAAAGGGAGGTTTTGCAGATCAATAATCAGTAAATGCATAATGGCACCCTATGGACAGGAAAATGTAATGTAAGGCAATGATAATAGAATTGCGCGAGTATTAAAATATACCACTTCAAAAAAGGCTTATTGGAGAGCAATCTTGGTGGCAGTATACATGAGTTCCGTGCTCAGACTGCATTCTGGAACGCCCGTTCCTTCATCGGTCATGGGAAAAACAGCCCTCTCTAGGATGGTGGTACTTCGATGTTTCCTTTACTACTTTGTTGTTATCCCACCTCAAACACCATGACACCCTACTGAGTGAATTAACATGGGGGTACGTCATTTTGGCAGATTTCACTGACCAAACTGAGACTTTACACTGACTAAGGTCGTCTTGGTGCACCAGACTTCAATGCTTGCTACTATGTGGCCCAATTACAGTGTCCCGCTTACGGACTGGCCACTGCCATGATCAAACAGGACTCATGTAAACCCAAACCAGTCTGTATAACTCTTTAGGATATACCAGACGTACGCCTGCTTATGCCCCTACGGTCCCACTGGTAAGCCCTGTCATCAATTGTGACATCATCTCTACAAGGAAATTGGCCTCTTGGGAAGATGTTGGCTGACTATGATGGAGGACATGTTAGGAGATGGAATCCTCATGTATGTATAGACCTAGACTGAACAATATGGATTACTGGCACATTAATTGCTCACTCTGAGAGTTCCACACACTTTCTGCATTGAAGACACAGAAGGAGGCTGATTACTTGGTTATACAGAGGGACTTGGGACTGTGTCGGAGTGTCAGTACTACCCCTCAAACTAGCATGGGGGAACTGAGTAGCAATCAGCCTTCAATGACAAGGAGTGGCAGTCTGTTGGAGGGTGGGTCATTAGTTGTGTGGCCTGCACAAGTAACGGGTCTGAACTCGACCACCACTGGTAACCAAACACCACATGGTAGTGCTTGACTCTCATATTGTAGCATTGCAGAGCAGCCCAAGGCTTGCTCAAGGGAGGTGGTGTGGGCTAGTAATCACCATTCACAAGCACACAAGATGAACACTCAATAAATTATTGTCCAGTCTGTGCTTTTTCTTTTGATAAAGTAAAAGTGCATTTATTGTACACCCACACTACTCAATACTCTGCAATTTAAAAATATACACAAGCTGATGGAATTTCTTTTGGATGACATTGCATAATCATTCCTGTCACTCCCACAGGGAGATATAAACCAACAAACCACACAGCAGAACATTTGCTTGTATTCCAATGCAATATTTTACAGTAACTTGGAGTAAGAGCACCTAATACTGGCAGTAAAGTACATGTACTTTGTTCACTAGTGGCTGTCAGTCTCATTATTCAAATAAGCATCAACAACAAACATATCTAGGCAGGATGGAGTGGTTTGCTCTGTTAGGATTACCCTCAGCATGATCTACACAGTCTAGCCACACCCCTAAAGAGTGTAGGCCGAGGTTCATCATATTCCACATTGAACATTCAACATGAAAATGATGCACAGTTGACACAAAGGACATCACTTGGTTGGTAATCATTATGTAATACCACCTTTCACTCCTACAGGATGTCTTTTCATATGACCCTACACAAATCATACCATGGGCCACAGCACTGCAGCCATACATTTTGAATCACATTTAGTATAAAATGCCACCATTTTAACCATAATTCCTAAAGGACTCAATTTCTGTAAAAATGCATGTAATTACAGCCCTTCACACCTAGAGGATGTTCACCATTTTAACAATCCCTTGCTATCATCATTCAGACCACAAGGACTGCACCCATTATCTTCACCCCTAGAGAACACAGTTCCACCACCCTGAAACAAAGGTTCTAGATGGGACAGAGCTTGTAAACACATTAGAACCCTTGAGGGGTTATCATTTCCAAGTCCCCTGAAACTGAGGGCGGGACATTTGATAACTTCTTGGGGGGAGGCTGTGCACCTACTGCAGCTCCCCCTGTACTTGGTGATTCTTTTGATGGTGATCCCGCTCTCCAAGGATCCCCCCCATGCCAAACAAGTGGTTTTGGGCTAAAACATGGGCCAGGTCCCGCAGGGCATTATGGAGTAGTACTCCTTGTGGAGCATGCATATTTAATTATCAGCTTTATCTTCCATGCTGTTTCTGCTTCAGCAGCCCCGACACCCCGCGACCTTCAACAACATTGGAGAGCAGCTAGGGGAGCCCACCCATACTGCCAGCTCCAGCCCATCCAGCACCTTCATGTGCTGCTGCAGGAGCCAGCTCTTCATTTGGAATGTCTATGCTCCGGCCAACAGATGTGTGTGGTGCTGTGGCCAGGCTGGCTACATGGGGGAATCACCCCTCCTGCTCCTGACATTGGGAGCCCACGGAATGGGCATGGGCCCAGCTCTTCACCTTGGCAGGGGGTGCAGTGGCATCCCCCAACTTTGCTTCCTTGCGGTACCCCAGGATGGGGTCCTGGGCCCCTCTCTTCATCTTCATGGGTAGGCATAACCCCATCCCCTAACTTTGCTTCGCTGTGGGGTCCTGGGATGGGGTCCAAGGCCCCTCTCTTCATCTTCATGGGGGGCACAATGCGGCCTCCTGACTTTGCTTCATGGAGGGACCCTGAGATTGGGACAGGGGCCCCTCTCTTCATCTTCACGGGGGCACAATGGCATCCCATGACTTGGCTTCATTGTGAGGCCCCAGAACGGTGTCCGGGCATCCTCTCTCCATCTTTGCATGGGGTGTGATGGCATCCCCTGACTTTGGTTCTTTGTGGGCCCCAAGGATGGGATTTCAGCCCCTCCCTTCCACTTTGAGGGAGCGCGACGGTGCTCACTCACACAAGCCTCTTTTCCTGGGATGTTCCTTGGCACTGCCTGGCTCCACTCTTCTGTGAGGGCAGCCCCAGCCCCTGGCCCACCCAAGGGCAGGAAACCAACACGGCGGCGAAGTCCTGCGCACTTTGTCACCCGACAGATGTCAGAGGTAGCCAAACTTTGGAGAAAGATATCTCATTTTTGATGATCTCCAGCTTGTTTTGCTCCTGGCGGCAAGCCCTTGCCACCTGGAGCACTTTCTTTAGACCTTCTGGACTAGAAGGTTCCCAACTCATTAGGGAGCCAGTTCCACTGACTCCCTGCACCAACCTTTCATCTAGGTGTCTTTCTTTCTTTTGGGCAGTGTGCTGTCCTTGTGCCAGAGCCCAGTCTTTCACCCAACTGGTCTTCAGGGGGAGTAAGGGGACTAGCTTACCTGGTCCTGGGGTGTGGTGGTATGTGGTATTGTCTGGAATCATTCAGGGGCAGAGTTCTTGCCCAAGTGGGCAGTTCCAGTTGTCCATGATGCCCATCTTCAGTCCCAGTCTACTGCAGAGAAGTATAGCCAAGAGAGAGAGCTCTCCCCTGTTCAAGACCTTTAAAGTGGGGCCAGAAGAGTCCACTAGGGCTGTGTCTCTGGCCTATCCTGATGTGCCACATCACTTCTCTGCCCCTGTCCCAACCTTCCTACACAGTCTTCTGGGATAGGTCAAAAGGCATCGTCCAGGAGTCAGTTGCCACATGTGCTCTGAGAGACTCAGCCCCTCCTCCCTGACATTCCTGCCATGGCCTCTCCCAGCAATTCTCCCAAGGAGGAGCCTGGGACACGTCCGGTTCCTGGCACAGAATGACAGCTGGCTGATTGATGCAAGACCCTGCTCCATGGCTGGACAGAGCAGTACATGACCCTAATCCTGAGCTGAGTCAGAGAAAGAGGACATTCCTGGATGACCCATAAGCTGTACAAGTATGCTTTTGTAGCCTACTGTAGTATTCTTTTAATACAGGTTACAGTGTACATTGGTGCAACTCTGGAGTCTGTGGTCCACAGGGAACTGGAGTTGCACCCTAGCCCAGCCTTTGCCATTGAAATATAATCGAGTGTCACTGCAATCACAACAGTAAGCACACTGACTGTCATTCACATGTGTACACCGATTTCATAAGGCCTACTCCAGGTCACACCCACTCTGCAGGAATCCTCAGCGCGCTGCCCTCACATGGATGCACATGCATGTTCACACATGTTTACGTGTAAACTACCCTGGGCCTCCTATTCTTGCTGGGTCACAGCAGCTTTTGCTTAACAAGGCAACACCGGTGGTAAATAAGCACAGTCCATTTTACCAGGAGCTTACTGTGGGTGAGTCCCAAACCATGAGGTTCCCGCACAGTAAAAGGTCAAAAGCCAGTTGATCCAAAAGCAAAAAATCAGGGCCAACCTGATAGTCATAACTGCCCTCTCAAACAAGCTGTTTTCAAATCTCCCTCCAAGATTAAACATAGAGCCCAATTCAAACTTATGCAAACCCACATAGTACATAAGGGAGTGAGATTCCAGCAAGATGACCATGACTGTATGCTGATTGCTGAACACTTCGCTACTGCTGCTTATGCAGACTTCTGGCCTTTGCTCAGGTATGGGAGATGATATCTTCACAGGGACAGAACTAGCGCTTAACATGCTGTGCTCTAATATAGCCTAGATAGGAATTAGTTAGGAACTATTTTACAGCAGGTGGCCTCTGTTGTACCCCAATCACAGGCTTATGGGACACGTCATTCCAGACGCATAAAATCTTTTTCTTTAAGG
This sequence comes from Pleurodeles waltl, assembly GCF_031143425.1. NCBI lineage: Eukaryota > Metazoa > Chordata > Amphibia > Caudata > Salamandridae > Pleurodeles > Pleurodeles waltl. The sequence goes on from NC_090440.1 coordinate 301,975,388, forward strand.
ATGACGCATCTCCTAAACATATGGCCCATTCAGTTACTGTTTCTCTCTTGAGATGAATAGCACTATATCCCCTCTTCCTCTTTATGAAAACATACATACACCTACTGTCCCCCAAGTCACCTGGTGGGAAACTACCATAAATTGACACATGCAAATCTCCTTGACTTTCTCAACCGTGGAAGACCAACTCCAATAATGTTGTGATGACTCATGTACAGGCCCTTTCTGTGTTCGTTTACAGAAGGGTTACTAGTTTAAAGCAAACATTTTTTAATGCTGTATGGATCCCTGCCTGAAATATCTCCTGAGGTTGAGAGTTTAATTCTAGATAAGAACCCATAGTTATATGTTTAAGTGATTGCTGTTCAATTGTGATCTGTTACCATCAATGTCAGCATGGTTAACCAAAAACAATGGAGAGTGATCTAAAAATCTTAACAGAATCGAGCTGCTATGGTTCTAAAAATATAATTCAAGCATGGTTTGCAAAAAACACTGGCAATTAAAAGGCAATGGCCCTCATTATGACCTTGGTGGTAAATCCCACTTACCGCCACGCTGACGGGCGCCAACTTACTGCGGCGGCGGCAGATATCCATTCACCATGTTATGACAAACACACTAATCCGTCAGTATTCAGCCACATACACAAATCCGCAAGACCAAAGATCAGTGATAAACTGGCGGTACCAGAACCGACACAGTTACGCCAACAGAACAACTCCCACCACATTATGACCCACGAATCACCCCAGCGGACATTCAACAGCAGTAAACCACTGGCGGTACATACCACAGAGCTCACAATAGACACCCATATACAAAACAACACCACATTGCACAATTCAAACAACACACACCTGACACCCATACACAACCCACACCCACACCACTATAAAACACACACCCAGAGTACCGACAACCCTTTACCATTACAAACCATTGCCAGCAGAGAGAAACCAAGACCACTGACACAACTAGAGCCACACACTACTCACACCTATACACCACTCACACACTCCACATCACACACCCTAACACATTACCCAACACATCCTCGTCAACACACATCACAAAACACCCATGGCACCACAAAGACACCCCCGTTTCACAGAGGAGGAGCTAAGGGTCATGGTGGAGGAAATTGTCAGGGTAGAGCCACAGCTATTTGGAGCACAGGTGCAGCAGATATCAATAGCTAGGAAGATTTAACTATGGCGGAGATTCGTGGACAGGGTCAAAGCCGTGGGACAGCACCCAAGAACTAGGGATGACATCTTGAAGAGGTGGAACAACCTACAGGGGAAGGTGCAGTCCATAGCAGCAAGACACCAGCTCGCTGTACAGAGAACTGGCGGTGGATCCCTATCTCCTCCCCCACAACTCACAGCATGAGAGGAGCAAGTCTTGGCACTACTGCATCCTGAGGGCCTGGCTGGAGTCGGAGGAGGACTGGACTCTGGTAAGTCAACTCTCTACTATTATCACCCCCCTACCTGCTTGCCATCACATACCCTCACCCTCACCCTCACTCCAATCACTCCACTACTTCTCACACACCCCATCATCACATCTCACTCATCCCAATACACAAGTGAAAGCTGGCAGGGCAAATCTAATCAAAGAGGGGAATCTACAGATATACAATATGTCAGACACAAAAACCATGACACATCATTTACATCCCCACAGGTACCCCAGCCAATGGCAGCAGAGAGGAGGTACCAACACTATCCAGTCCCCCAACTGAAAGGCCTACAGTGATGACAGCATCTCTGGTCTTCAGGATCTGGTTGACCTACCTATCCCTTCAGGGACCACTGGACAGCCGGTTACCCAGACCAAGTCACAGACCATCACAGAGCCTCCCCCATCAGGAAACACCACCACAGCACCCACCCAGCGTACCCACACCTCTGTTCCCAGGACACGTCAATCAGCAGTGTGTCCACCTCTACAGGGACTCCAGGGCACACCTCATCCCAAGACAATCAGTGACCTGGGGTCAGTGGCAGTGGGCGCAGGGGACAGAGGCACAGGCCAACAGGGACACTGGGAGGACTGCTGTGCGCCAGGGGGAGGACAGTTCCAGAGAACTGAATCTCCAGGAGGCACTCGCCGAGAACCTGGGAGCCTATCAACATTCCCAGGACACGATGGGCAAGAGCCTGGATAATGTGCAGGAGAACAGGCGCCTGCTCCCCTTCCTATGTCCCCTTGGACAATGCACCTGTGCTACAAACAGACTGGAACAATACCCTGGACTTTCCTCCATCATCACCCCATCCCATTGCAACTGCCCCTCCATATATTAGCACTTCTATAAACACCCTTTCAAAAAAACCTATTTTGATTATGTCATGTATAACAAATACCTATTCATTATAACAGGTACAAACATTGCACATCAACTGTACAGAGAATGAGCATAGATGAATGACCTGTAGCTGGCTGTAGTGATCACACCAGGGGTATATGTCACCAACATCTGCAAAATGAATTGCCAGAGGGAACAGTAAGTGGGCCTAGAATTTGAAAATATCAGCATGCCATTGCCACACAAATTAAAACAAAAGTTAATGAAATGTGAAGTAACACTGTCCTACCTGTGTTGTCAGATTATATATGTTCTGTTGTCATCATCCTCATCCTCTGCCTCCTCATCCTCACTGTCCAAAGGGTCTACCTCTGCCACACAAGCATCTCCAGCCTCCTCCTCCTGCAGAAATTGGACATGGCATCTGAAGGCCAGGTTATGCAACATGCAGCATGCCACCACTATCTGGCAGACCTTCTTTGGTGAGTAGGACAAGGATCCACCTGTTAGATGGAGGTACCGGAACCTGGCCTTCAGGAGGCCAAAGGTCCTTTCAATGATCCTTCTGGTTCACCCATGTTCCTCATTATAACATTCTTCTGCCCTTGTCCTGGCATTCCTCACAGGGGGAGCAGCCATGATAGGTTTGGGTAACCAGAATCACCTGCAAATGTTGAGGGACAACATTTAGCCACAAACTATCCTATATGGCCCACACCATACCCATACACCAACATTTACTGGGTGGCAACGACGGATCACCTATTAGCCACACCCTGTGCCTCTGTAGTTGAGACATCACATTTGGGATGCTGCTGTTCCTTAGCACAAAGGCATCATGCACCGACCCTCAATACTTAGCACTGACGTGGCCAAGCACACCATCTGAACATTCATGGAGTGAAAACTCTTACGAGTCCTGAACACCTGTTCATTCTGTCGGGGAGGACAAATGCAATATGTGTTCCATCAATCGCCCCAATTATGTTGGGGATATGTCCCATTGCATTAAACTCTGCCTTTACTGTGGCCAAATCTTCAAACTGGGGGAAAACAATGTAGCTGCAAATGTGTTTTATCAGGGCAGACGAAACTCTTGGTTGTGACATTCCTGCTGTCAAGCCCATTATCACTTGGATAGAACCAGTTGCCAAGAAATGGAGTGCTGATAGCACTTGCACAAGAGGGGGGATCCCAGTGGGGTGACGGATATCAGATATCAGATCAGGTTCGAACTGGGCACACAGCTCTGTGACTGTGGCTCTGTCAAGTCTATAGGTGAAGATGATGTGCCGGTCCTCCAGTGTTGCCAAGTCCACCAGGGGTCTGTACACAGGTGTATGTCTCCAGCTCCTATTCACCCGCAGTGGTAGGTATCTAAGGGACAAAAGAGTGTGGAGCCGGTCACAAACTGAAAAATGGAGCTACAACAGTACTTTGCATCCTGTAAACATGTAATGGGTCATTGTGATTTGTCCAGTATGTACTAATATCTCCTGTGACGCAGCATTATTCCAGGGCCTGCCCTCCCCTGAAATGACGTCCGCCTTTACTGTGTGGAGAGACAGGTGGAAGTGAGGTAATGGGAGGTGCTCAGGAACCGCCATGCAACTCCTCATTGACTAACATTGGGCTCTATGGGGTACAGTGGCCAATGGTGATCTACGCAGGCGGTGACCGAAGGCACCACCACGGACGTGACCGCCATTTTCTATCATATTCCTCAATTGCTACCTGACCTTCCATAGGGGAGGACCTCCATGTGCTGCTGTGACCTGTGTCTGGAACCTACCATGGCCTGTGTGACCGGGGAAAGGGCCCCAACCTTCACTTCAGGGGAGTTGGAGAGACTGGTGGATGGGGTCCTATCCCAGTACAGACTGCTGTATGGGCCTCCACACCAACAGGTGAGTATACCACTCCCCAGCACAGGGCATGTTGCCCCATCCAGAACCAGTGGGCAAGACACTCACATGAGAGACTGTGGCCCATCACTCCCCAGGATCAAGCACAGGGCATGTTGCCCCATCCAGAACCAGTGGGCAAGACATTCTTTAGGTAATACAAACTAAAATGCATTTAGGGGTGACTGTTTTCAAAGGTAAAGAAAATTGTAACTTACTTAGGACTTCATTCCAATAGGGATTACAACTTGTTGAAGCCTGAATCATGCGTTTTTACCCAAATGGCTGGTAAGAGGTATAGGGTAGTAATGCTACACCCAAAACATATTGCACTAGCTAGATGAGTAATTACTGGTCTGGTATTATTTCAAAAAATACCGGAAGCTCCTAATAAGAATGACTTCTGTTGTTATTTATTATCTTGAACAACTCTGAAAATTATTCAAAGAATAATAAGACAGCAGCCAGCTGGATTACCTTCTGTATTTCTGTTTGCTCTTTAGGGTCATGCGCACAAGCGCTCCATTCTTGTTGTTATCTCTCTTTGGGCTTTTAACCAAGCCCATGCCACGCCTGTCACTAGTTTGTGGGCTTGCCTTTTAAAATCAGCTTGATTTCATTAGTGAAAGGCATACATACGTGATGCCTTTTCTGGTGTTTAGCCCTCCTTGAGCACACGGGCCACCTACTAAAAACATACGAGGCTCCATGTTTTCAGCATGGTTTCCAGACTACTTTATCTTTTTATTTTCCACGCAGCGCGATCGCGCTGGGTTTTACATAGTTCAATCGCACTCGTTTTTTTTGTTTTCAATTTCAGAATGCTGCGTTTTACATAACGCGATCGTGCTCGGTTATTTATTTTCAATTTCTGTGGCAAGAAAAGTCTGAGTAGAAGTTTACAACGCTAATAGCGCTAACTCGAGCAAATGCGAGACCCTTTGCGTTACAAATGCATGTTTAACTTGGGATGTTATTATAAGCTTTTTTATTGACGCTTTGTCTATATTTCAATTGGGCTATTAGTAAATCAAAGTCATCGACCAAAACAAAGATTAGCTTCTCATAAAGGCACTTAAGTTGAGCAGGTGTGAAGTGGGATAGAAAAAGCACCTTTCATCCATAAACATGAGGTTTTGTCTCAGAGGACTACTCATATGCTCCTTACGGAGGAAATGCATGATGTCAAAGCACCAAGCAAGGGTGTCACCAGTTTGGCTGCGCTAGAATGACTGAGCTAAAAAAGATCACCTTTACTTATTAAGTAACCTTAGAACGAGGAGCCAGAGATGAAAAAGAAGAACCGGATCCTCCTAAATCGAGGATGCAAAATCTACCATTTTTTATTCAGATGTATCGCATTCAAATCCTCAGTCCTCGTCGATGCAGTTAAGGGCTGGCTAGTAGTATCTGACCTTGAGGCCTGGGAGTACACACCTGCTTGGGCAGTTTGATCTTCTGTTGAGTACACAATCACCATGGATGTGCAAGTAGATGTACAGAGGAATATGTCCTGAGAAATGACTCACTCCAACAGCTACAACAACTTCACTCTCTGTCAGCACGTTTTTTGATCACATTCTAATAAAGAGGATGATAAAGACGAGGATACTTGTGTGCATGCATTTTACTTACTTATTCTAGGTAGTAAACATTGTACACATCTATATTGAAGTAACAGAAGAGCAGTATGCCGTATTTTGCAGAAACAGTTGTTTATTGCATCAGGAGCATCTCAAACAGGTGGTGCTATTTATGCAACTGTATTGTCCGTAAAGGGACTTGTTGAATCAAGATTACTGAAATTAAGATGTGAAGGATGACAGTACAAACATGTACTTGCAACATTACTAAAAACAACTTCATGTTGACTTTTAGCCTCAATGTATACAATAAAATATTTGAAGCACAGATATACCATGTTTTTCCAATTAAAACATCTGGAACTGCATGATGCAAAGCAAGTAGTAAAATAAGCATCCCAAATATCCTCGCTGTAGTCATTGTAATAAAAAGCTATGTGAGGGCAATGTTAGTAACAGGACTCAAGATATATCTCCATTGCTCTTGTTCAATAACTTAGAAAATAAGGGTATTCTGCGATCCTCACGCCTCTTTTACTGATCATCAAGACAGACATAAAAATTGTGTGAATTTAGCTTTGAAATCACACCAACCCTCCTTTTTTATAAATTTATCACTACTGATAAACACCTTAGTTAATCTACGAAGAGTTCGAAACAGCCTTTGAAAAGGCATTTATGTATGATATGAACCTGTGATTAAATTAGATTATCAGCATTTATTTGTCTTATTAGTCAAACATTATTAACTAACAGGAGCACGTCTAATACTCGCAATAACAAACTGCAACTTTCATTTTCTAACCCTCTCTATCCCTGCTCAAAACAATGATAAACACACAAGAGAACAAACTTAACAAACTAACGACAACTAGTCCACAAAGAAAGAAAAGCCAAAGTTACTAATATACTAACAAATCAACACTAACCTTAATTCCTCAGCGCCTTCAGACCCTCACGGGTGAGTAGCTGCGCTCTACCAAAAATTGATTGATTGATTGATTGAATGCCTCATCAGTGTAGTAAGTGCTATAGAAATTCAATTTATAATTATTAATTTAATAGAACGATTTTATTGTTGATTCTGCGAGTTTTAAAAATTAGTGTTCCTATATTTGAATAGGCACAATAACATTCGTAGCATGTACAAATCATTTCTACAAGGAAATTGTTTGTTGTTTACACTCAGCTCTTGGTAAATACACATTAAAAATATTTTACTTTTTTTCTGATGCATCATATAGGCTGTGCCAAGTATTTAGACTGTTTGTATCTTAGATAACGGATCTTTGAGATATGACTATAAGTAATTTTTAATGCATATGTTCCTTTTAATTCCTATTACTTTTTTAGGTCATGCCCACAAGCGCTTTTCCGTGTTGTAAGTATTGTGGGCCTTTAACCACACCCATCTCACGACGATCACTTTCACTCATTTGTGGACCTGCCTTTTAAAAATCCCTTGATGTCATTGGTAAATGCTTTACGCTTGTCCTGCCTTGGGGCGGTTTTGTTACCACCTTGCAGACTGCCCCTGTTACATCGATAATTGCACAATTGCCCATATACTTCAGCATGGGCAAACTTTTTTTTCCTTTTGTCTCTCCTCTTCGTGCTGCATGGCAGCCATGGCACTCACAGCGTTAACAGGCACAACAGAGGAGCAACTGGATCCCGCCCAAGTCGAAACCCGAGTAGGTCACCACAAACCATGATAAAATAATTAATCCCTGCACCAGATTTTCCGGCGAGGGCCTTGTCGCCCTCCTTGCTTTTTCATTGCACGCCCTGGCCCTCCTCCCATATATATTTTATTTCTTCTGCCTTTTATTGTCCGACTCCTGATCCGCGGCTGGGGCTCAGGTTACGGTTTTTACAGCTCGGCCCATCAATGCCCTGGGAACTAACTATCCCTACTAATGCCCTGGTTACTATTGCTTCTAATGTGTTTTGTGACTATTTACTGTTGGTTTATATAGTGAAGACTCCTTCTTCATGCACATCAGAATGCTTGACATATTGAATGAACTGCGTCATCAATTCCAAGGAATGAGGCACATACCATTTCCTATACAGATGGCATCACTCCTCACACTAGCACAAAACAGATTAGACTGTCATACATTTGTAGCACGCTCCCTCTGCATTTGAAGGATGCCCTTCTTTCCCCAACTTCAAAGTAAATTTCTCCTAACCTCCTTGAGAAATACCTCCCATTGGGCTGTACAGTCTTGTGAGCTCTCGGTTGTGAATATTTTCATGCAAATAAACACACTTTTTTATTTGTTATAACCTCCAAATCTGTTCATTTATTCATTCATTTTCTATTGCTGTTCTTATGACCATCCTTATTGTTGGACTTGTTTTCCTTATGCAGGGTCATCCCAAGTCTTTTTGCCTCCTGCAGCCAATTTTTTCTGACCTGTCGCTGTTGGCTCTAGGACTCTGAGCACATTATCACTGCTGACCAGTGCTAAAGTGCAGGTGCTCACCCATCTAAAGTTGGTATATTTGGCTTATACCTAAATGGCATATTTAATTTACATATAAGTCTCTTGTACAGTGGTATCTCTACACCCAGGGCCTGTAAATTAAATGCTACTAGTGGGTCTGCAGCGCTGCTTGCGCCACCCACTGAAGTAGACTTTCAAACCTGTCTCAGGCCTGCTAGCGCAGGGCCTGTGTGCACAGTTTTCTGTCACAGGGACCTGGCATATAAATTTACTTGCCAAGCCCAGAACTCCCCTTTTACTACATGTAAGTCACCCCTAAGGTACGCCCTAGCTAGCTCTATGGGCAGGGTGCCATGTATGTTGAAGGCAGGACATGTGCCAGGTTGCATGGCCTGTCCTGGTAGTGACAAACAGCCTAACTTGGTGTCTCACTGCTGTGAGTTCTGACTTCTTATAGGATTGCATTAGAAGTTCCCTGCCTTATGTGTAATGGGTATTGTCTGATTTATGAGAGGTAGCGTAGGCATGTTTGGTATGGTTGTGATGGTGATAATAAATGCTGCTTACTGGTGTAGGTGTATTTTTTATTACTATTACAGAAATGCCACTTTGAGAAAGTGTGCATTTCTCTGTGCTTATGACTCTGGTGTTTTGCAGCTTGACTCCAATCCACGTCTGGGCAGAGTGACAGTTGGGGCTTTGTGCATACTTTTCAGACAGCCTATACACAGGGAGGGTGGAGGTGTCACAGAGGTGCATCTTCATACTGAATAGTCTTCCTAGGCTGAGAGAAGTGCGAGGCGTGGCACACCTACATTTGTAAAGGCTGTGCCCTGGCCTCACACAATAGGGTCGTTTACCCCTCACTGATGTTTGGAACCTGTGCTGGAGGAGAGAGGGGGCACTCCCAGAACCAGTTGTAACTGGTTGGAACCTCCTCTCTCCACCATTGTAAAACACTGTAAAGACAGAGTAAAAGTACAGGGGAATTTTCCCCACAATTTGGAGACTCTTGGAATCATCTTGGAACTGGACACAAAAGGCTGGAAGGACTCACCAGAAACCGCCATGGACTGCTGCTGCTGTGCTGACCTGTGACCTGCTTGGTCACTAGAAGGACTTGCCACCTGGTGGCATCCTCTGTGCTGGCCTCTTGCTGGGCACCTCCACCTGTGGGCCTTTTCCTTTGACTCTTGTCCCCCAGGGGCAGGGTGCTGTGCCCCCTGCCCCTTGTAATGATCCTAAGCATGAGGAGTGCTTCAGTAGGTGTCCAGAACTAGCGTTTTGGAAAAGTGCTTCACCTTGTTTAGAACTGGCACTTGGGAACAGTGCTACACCCTCATTGCCCCAGCGCTTGAGAGTGCCATTGTGCCATAGGAGATTCATCGCCACGACCGTGGCTTAATATGATGCCCATGCGTTGTGCCCCGTTTTCACCGCCGCAGCCCGGGGAGGCTGTGTTGTTGAGACGCCAGTGAGCCGCGCCTCACAGTGCCTCCGGGGCACAAGGAAAATCCATTGGCCGAGAACCGGAGCAAGTGTGCTCCTATCTGTGCCCCCGGGGTGAAGTTTGCTCCGGGGAGCGCCCCCGGAGCACCAGAAGGCGCTGACTTATGGCCCTTCACCACCACAGCCCAGGGAAGAAGCCGATGTCGCTTGGCAGTCTGGCAGGATACCCAGGGCACAGCCAAGCCAGTTGTGAGCCTACAGCGGGCTCAATACTCGCTCCCGGAGGAGCGCATTGGAGGGCCGAGGCTCGCTGGGTCCCCACTCTTCTCTTCGTGTACAGCCCATGGGTGGGCGGGGTGGAAACCTCATCGACGGTCCTCTCGCATCACCGGCCTCCGCATCATTCTTTGGGGGCGTTTTTGTGGTTACCCCAGCATTGGAGGGCCAGTGCAGGCCCGGGGAGGGGCAGCAATTGTGGGCCCCAGGAGAGGCCAATCAGGAGTTCAGAGGGGGTGCGTGCCACCCCCTCTAACCCAGAGTTGTTAAGGAGGCGCCCACATTGTGCAGAGGAGCACCAGGGGGCCCTTCTTCGTTCTTTGTACATTGGTGGTGCCTTCACCTTATACAGGTATTTCCAAAAGGAACAATATAGCTCTTTCTAGAGAGTTTGCTGATTCATATATTGCGTACCTGTTCATGATGACTCCATATGGGTATGCAAATGTTCCTTTTATGGGCATAACATGCTAATATGTTTTTATGACTTGTCATACGTTTTCTAATGTTCCTAATATGGGTGTTTATGGTATTCTTATGACAAGTGCTTTGGTATAATAACGTGTTCCCTGACTAGTGCTTATGTTGCAGAATGCTGAGTAACCTGTGTGTTACATGTGACTACTGCTAGTTTGCAGAGTAACTAAAGTGTAACATTCTGACAACTACTAAGGTAGCAGGGTACTACTGATATGTGATGTTTGGTCTAATAATTGCGTTGTGTACAGTACAGTATATTTTCATATAACCTGGTGTTGTGTTTCCTTTGTGGTGGGGATGGTGCATCACATGTGTTGTGTGTGTTGTGCAAACCCTTTACACATTGCCTCTGGGATAGGCCTGACTGCTCGTGCCGAGCTACCAAGGGGGTGAGCAGCGGTTGTTTTGGATGTGTAACTCCCTTGCCCTGACTACAGTGGGTGGCTTCTGCCTGGCTGAGGTGCATACCCTAGCCAACCAGAAACCCCATTTGTAACACTTATTGACTTGTTTTCAACTCATAACGTGCAGCGAGTTGGCACACCAATGGGCTGGGCTGGGCGTTTTATTCCTGCGTCACTAAATCTCACAAGTGCGTTATAAGGCATCTAATTATCTTATAATATTTGTAACTTTTCTTAAACTGTGAGGGCTAAAACCCTCACCCTGCTCCCACTTTGGCCATATCTTCATTTATATTGTTTATTCAAAATCCTTTCACCAATTTTGCAACAATTCCATTTTCATCTGATTTATTTGCATGTATCAAGCTTCGTGCAACCTTATTGTATCTGTTCCTCCTTTTCACCTTTTGTTTTTTCCTCTCCCTTGCTGTAGTTCAAAGTTTGATGAGGAAAAGTGATTACCAGTGAGGACAAATGAATGGTGGTGAGCACCACCTCTAACCACTGGCTCAAATTAGCACGGTTTACATATTGAACTTGTTTGGTGGACTCAACAGGAGTTCGCACTTGTTACGTGGGAAGGACTTGTATCCTCCCTGACTTATAGCCAACATTTGTACACACACTACCCTCCTATTATATAACCCATATATTAATGCCTTTAATATCTGGATTGAAACAGGTGTCCTGCATTTTTTATCTGTTCTGATGGTGACCTCAAGGTCAAAACATTGTTGACCTTATTGCAAACTGACTAGGATACTTTACATTAGACAATTATAATGTGCAGTTTATTTAAATCACATACCAAACCCTGTTGAGTTTAACTCAATCTTTTGCATTTTTGTACATAGATGGCAGCTTAGCCATCTTAGTGTTGCTGGATCGATCTGCAGCACTTGATAAGGAGTCCCCAACCTGCTAGATGCATAGATTGCACAAGGCAGGGGTAAGGGTCACCACATTGACCTTACTGAGCTATTTTCATACCAACAGAAACAAGATGGTCAGCTGCGGCAACTACAGGGCATCTCTTTTTCAGCCCTCAATTGGAGTTCCACACGGTTCCTCACTTTGCCTCACCTTATTTAATTTATATGTGGCCGAACTCCCAACCCTGGTATGAACTTAGGGTTTCCAGGCCCTGTCTTATGCAGAAGACATGCAGATTATGTTTCAATGCCTGATGATATGCATGCTGTGGCAGAGAACTTAATAAAATGTATGTTGGACATACAGCAGCTGGGCAAAGAAAAATGGTTTAAAAATAAGCAAAAAAATATAGAGATTCTAGTCTTTGCTGCCCAGCACTCAGTGTGGTCCGAGCTGTGATGGCCAGCGACAGGTGGTCAACTACCCCTCCCATTTGTCACTGCAAAGAACCTAGGAGTTATCTTTGATAGCAAGATGACCTTTGACATGCAGGTCATTAGGACAACTAGTACATGTTTCTATATCCACATGTTTTTGCTTCATTCATCCAGAACTTAGAACTGCAGTGGCTAATGCTCTGGTGGCGTCTCAGCTTGATTATTGCAATGGACTTTACTTAAACATCAAAAAATTCTCACTCAGGAATCTTTAGGTAATTCAGAACATGGCAACCCGATTTGTTTTGAAAATATCTAAATGTCTATAGGTGAGGGAAAGCCTGGCTCTCTTCACTGTTTACTATCACACAGAGGTTGAATTTTAAAGCCCTATGTATGTATACAAGGCTTTTCACCAGCAAGGGCCACTTCTGCTGAGGTCAGCATTCCGCTGGTATTGTCCCTTAAAACAATTAAGATCTTCATCTCTGAGGAAGGTGGTCATACCTATGATTCGTTAGACGAGATGGGGTGGCCGTACTTTCTCTGTAGGTGCTGCCAAACTCTGGAACATGTCGCAAATTCACATAGCCAGCTTGGACTCCCATACGGCTTTCTCGAAGCAACTGAAGACATGGCTATTTTCCCTTCCATAATCTCCCCTCCTTTTAGGGCTGCTTCTTTCTGCTTGCAGCGCTTTAACGCTTATGGGCATAACATGCTTTATAAACTCTAAATACAAACTCTAAGTACAAATGAACAACTTGAATCACAATCTTTGTAGCATGGTATTTTGAGATCAATGGGGGCATAGGGAGTTGGTTGTCACTGTTAGACCTGCCATCCTTGGCATTGTTTTCCCTCAAATCTTTGCCTTCAACCCTCCTGTTTTGCTGACTTCATTTTTGCTGGCTTTATGACTTTAGCACTGGTTAGCAGTAGTAAAGTGTACAAAGTGTTTATGTTCTGTCCTTAAAACACGGAAGAATTGGCTTACACTTAAAATGCATATTTAATTTACTTGCAAGTCCCTAATAAATTGTTACTAACAAGGATCTGTAAATTAAATGCTGCTAGTGGGAAAACAGCACGGTTTGTGTCACCCACTTAAGTAGTCCATTAAGCGTGTCTCGGGCCTGCCGTCGCAGCCTCTGTGTCCAATTTTAAATTGCCATTTGCCAGGGCCCAAACCTTCCTTTTTAATACATATAAGTCACCTCAATGGTAGGCTTTAGACGGCCCAGAGGGCAGTGTGCTGTGTATGTAAAAATGTAGGACAGGCACTTTGAAGCTTTACATGTCCTGGTAGTGAAAAACTCTTAAAATTGTTTTTTACTTCAGCTAGGCCTGCCTCTCATATTGGATAATATTAGAGTTAATTTATTAGATTAAATTAGTGATAATTTGCAATGGGAGCAGGTAACCACATTTGGCGTCTTTGGAACTGTACTGAAAAATCCACTCTCATGGTGAAGTAGTTTTTTAAATGACTATTTTGAAAAATGCCACTTGGCATTTTCCTGTCTTAGCCATTTGGTGCCTCCAGGCTGAGTCTGTGTCACATGTTGGGGTGTACCTGACAGCTGGGCTTTGTGTATTCCTCCTAGACAGCCACACACAGTAGAGAGCTTAGGTGTGTCTGGATGGGCCATCATTTGTAGGCACAGCCCTTCTCATACATAAATAGACTGTGTCCTGTCTCCACACAAAGGGCTTCATACCTCATGTAGTTAGTCTGGAACCAGGAAATGGAAGGCTATAAACCTGTGCACTTTAAAGGGGAAACCAATATAAGATTAGCCCACTTCCAAGGAAGACTCAGGTTTGAATATTTGATCTCAGGCACCAGCTCTTCAGTACACTTCAGGACCTGAGGGCTCTGGCAGGAAAAATGACCTCTGTGCTACTGAAAGAACTGCCACTCTGCTGGACTGCTGCTCTGCACTGTTGTGATTGTTAGAAATGGGGTCTCTGGTTGGCAGTCAGTTTGCACTCTGTCCAAGCAGGGACCCTCAGTCTAGTCTGGGCAATGGAGGTACAAACTTAAGATAATCCCTGCTCATCCCCTTGGTAGCTTGGAACAAGCAGTCAGGATCATCTCCAAGGCAGCGTGTAGAGTAGTTGTACCAACACACACAGGAATACAGTGAAATCACTACAACATGGATGCCACATCAGTTTAGGAAAGTAGTTTAGATTTATCTAAATGAAACAAGACCAAAATGACAAAAATCCAACATACGCAAGTCAAGATATGAATTTCCAAAACAATAAGAGTCTTACTCCATAGAAAACAATGGAAATATTGATTTTACAGAAAGTATCTGGTTTCCATCAAAAATAAAACCACACAGGTGAGCGTGCATCAAAAAAGTCAGGGATGCCTTGATTCCTTACTTGCAAGTGAGGCCGTGCATGGTTTCTTCTCTAGTCAAGTCGGCGATGCATCGTTTTTCTCTCCCACAAGATGGTAATGTATCAATTTTCAGACGGGGCACCTCAGATCCATGCAATCTTGTGTTGATTTTTGATGCCTCACAATGATACGTGAGAAATCCGGTCGCACAGTTTCGGAAAACCGTGCTGTATGGGGTTTGTGTTGTTATCAGCAGCCGCAAGCATGTGTTGCGTTGTTTCTCCAGCTGCAATGCGTCAATCTCTCAGCCACAATGCAGGTGGAGTGTCGATTTTAGCCGCAAAGGGGTTGGCGTGTCATTTTTCAGCCATGTTGCAGGTGGTGTGGCAAATTTTTCACCGCACAGAGTTCTGTGCGTGGATTTCAGTCCTTATTCTGCCAACGTCACCTTTCAAGGGCCCAGGGATTGGATAGGATACCACTTGGCTGGGCAGGAGTCTTAGCAGAGAGGCCAGGTGCTGGAAGAGGAAGTTTTTGAGGGCCCTGAGACTTCAAAAAAGGAGAGAAGCTCAGTCTAAGCCCTTGGGGATGCTTCACAAGCAGGACTATACCAGAAAGTCGAGTCTTTGTCCTCTCTCAGGGAGAAGCAGCAACTGCAGGCCAACCAAGCAAAGCACAGTCACAGGCAAAGAGGCAGTACTCCTCCAGCTCTTCAGCTTTTTTCTTTGGCAGAAGTTCTGGTTGATTTCAGAAGTGATCTAAAACTCTGGGGTTTTGGGTCCACTACTTATAACCCTTTCTGCCTTTGATGTAGGCAAACTTCAAAGTAAAGTCTCTGTTGTTCCCAAGAGCCTGTCTTGCCCAGGCCTGGTTCCAGACTCATACCAGGGGGTTGGAGACTGCATTGTGTGAGGGCAGGCACTGCCCATTCAGGTGTAAGTGACTACTCCTCCCTCCACTCTAGTCCAGATGGCTTATTAGGATATGCAGGCTACACCCCAGCTCCCTTTGTGTCATTGCACAATTGTCAGTCTGACCCAGACAGGGTATACACAAGCAAGCAGAGTCACAGAATGGTTTAAGCAAGAAAATGCCCACTTTCCAAAAGTGACATTTTCGAACAGACCATTTAAAAACAAACTTTATCGAAAGATGTATTTTTAAATTGTGAGTTCAGAGACCCCAACCTCAACATCCCTATCTGTTCTCAAAGGGAAACTTCACTGTAAGGATATTTAAAGGCAGCCCCCATGTTAACGTATGTGAGAGATAGGCCTCGCAACAGTGAAAACCAAATTTGGCTGTATTTCACTGTTAGGACATGTAAAACACACCCCTATATGTCCCAACTTTAACATACTCTGCATCCTGTCCCTGGAGCTACCTAGGGCCTACCTTAGGGGTACATTACAAGTACAAAAAAGGGAAGGTTTGGGCCTGGCAATTGGGTACACTTGCCAGATCGAATAGGCAGTTTAAAACTGCACACATCGACACTGCAGTAGCAGGTGTGAGCCATGTTTACAGGGCTACTCGTGTGGGTGGCACAACTAGTGCTGCAGGCCCACTAGCAGCATTTGATTTATGGGCCCTAGGCACCTCTTGTGCACTTTACTAGGAACTTACTAGTAAACAAACATGCCAATCATGGAAAAGCCAATTACACATACAATTTACACATAGGGAACACTTGTACTTTAGCACTGGTCAGCAGTGGTAAAGAGCTTAGAGCAACAACAACCACAAAAACAGAGTCCAGCACACTGCAACAACCTGGGAAGCAGAGGCAAAAGGTTAGGGGAGGCCACACCAAGGATGCCAGGTCTAACAGTGATAATCCACTGTCTCCTGCATTCTGGTCTGGGTCAGAATGATTGTACCTGCTTTTGCTGAACCCAGGATCCCAGAGTAGCTCCATGGGCTAGATGGCTTGCCAAATGACTAGAGCCTTGAGGACCAAAGGCTCCAGCAACCTTTAACACAGCACCTGGACTCTACCGTCTGTGAGTCCTACATTGTCAAGTGGTGCTACCCCAGTCCTGGACCCTTGGAAGTGGGTCTGATTGTGTTCTGCCAGGCCATCTGAGGATTCAGCAGAACCGAACATCTCCTCTGCTGAGTGGCACAACCCAGAGCAGAACTGATGCATCATCTCTGCTTCAAGGATTCTCTCAGCGCAAGGACTCTGCATCGACTTTGCAGCCCACATCGGAACTGCTGTTGCGCAATGCTTCCCGACATATGTACTTTCATTGCAAACCTCTTGCGCGCTGCAGCTACGATGATGATGCAGGTTCTTGCATCGCAGCCTCACAACACTTAGGAACCAATGCATTGCCATCTCCATTGTGGACGGCCTGAACTTGTGACTTTGTCCCAGACTAGTGTGACCAGATATCCACATTTGGTGCTTTGCACTTTTTGGTGCTATCTTCAATGAAATATTCAAATTTGCATATCTCCAGTTCTATTGATTATAGTTTTGTCATTTCAGTCTTGATTTATTTATTACATTATACTCTATTTTTAATACATTGCTGTGGGTTTTTTCTTGTGTGGTGTTTTCACTTTATTACTATTGCAAGCATTGCACAAACACTTTACACATTACCTCCAAGTTAAGCCTGACTGTTCTGTGCCAAGCTACCAAAGGGGTTAACACAAGTTAATTTGGGGTTTGCATCTGTTTCACCCTGACAAAGATTGTGGTTGCTGCTTGAGTAGGGTTTCACCACCCTGTACCCGTAACCCAATTTCTTACAGCCATTCATTAATTTGCTTTATTTAAGCTATTTTGCCACAATACAGTGCAATTGCATTGAAACATTAGAGCAATACAAATATAGACATATAATGAAACAGTAAAACGAAATTTCAAAACATTACTGGAATAAGATTCAGAGTTACAGGTTCAGTACACAAGACCATCCTCCAGCAAGAAGTACAGCTAAAGCTGCATGGGTGCATTGCTCATATGCCATAAGCGATAGGGCCATCTGTATTGTCTTGTAGCAAACACACCTTGTTCCTTATTCTCCCCATGACTAGTAAAACATGAGATACTGTAAAGACTATACTTTGTCTAGCATCTGATTTTAAGATATGCAGGGCATCAACAAATCTCCTAACCCCTAAGTTCCTGCAAACCAGGAAAAGCCATTTACTTATGCCCCTTTTGAGGTTGAGCAAAAGAACAGGACATGTTCTTCTGTTTCCTCAGATGCCCCACATGGGGAGCAGGCGCATCTAGCTTTAGATGTCTCTTTACCACCAACGTACAGAATATAAAGATTTAGTAAACTAATTTTATTTTGATTGAAGGTTCTATTGTTAAGTTCCATTACCAGTACTGCCAATCTTGCACACTTTGTTTCACCTCAAACTTAGCATAACCTGCTGAAATGAGTCCTTACTGAACCATTTAAAAGCAGCACAATGGTAGTCTGTCTGAGTACTAGTGGAAAAGTTGAATGGCCACAGACAATATTAGGATGCTCCATTAAGTCAGAAAGGTATTACACTAACAACTAATTTTATTAAGATTTATTATTATGTTTATATATGAGCCTAATTACGGCATTTTACATTATTTATAACAAATGAGACATTAATTCAATATGTGAAAAACAATTTGCATTATTCTAACATAATGTAAACCATAGTCCAATTCACCTGTCTGCAGTGGCCAACATTAGCCTTGCAGCCCCTGAGCTATGAAGGGGGGGATGGATTGCCGAGCTCCAGGGAACCCCCTCAACCTAGTACACTGAATGGGTCTGGGAGGTGTTAGACAATGGACCAGAAGAGGTGGCCCCATCCATGTACTTTGCAGGGGTGGCCCCTCCAGTCTAAAGTCTATTAACCATTTGTGTGCCGGGGAAGTAATGGTTACGTCCTGAGGCACAATGCTCCTGTGCCGAGGACGTAACCATTACGTCCTGGCACTGGAGCAAGGGGGGAGCGCAGGGATGAAAGGGGAAGCGTTTCCACTTCCACCCCGACCCTTCGTGTAATGACGTCAGCATGTGATTGTGCTCTGACATCATTAGAGGGCGCTGGTCGAGCTGGAAGCTATTTGCTTCCAGTGCAGCCTCGGAGAAACAGGTGAGTGAGGTATCATTTTACTTGGGAGACTAGGGGGAATGCCGGGTGGTAGGAAATCTGTGCAGGCGCGGTGATCCTACAAAGAAAAGTGAGGAAAATATGCTTTTTTAAGCAAATTTTGAAGTTTGCAGTATGGGTAGAAAAATGTTGGGGGATCCATACAAGCCACACCTCCCTGGACTCCTCCAGGTGCCTAGTTTTCAAAAATGTCTCGCTTTGGTAGGCTTCCCTAAATGACCACCACACCAGGGACCAAAAACGCAGATGCCCCCCTCTTTTGAAAACAGGTAGTTTTGTAATAATCATTTTGAAGTGTCCACTTTGTGTTTTGGGGCATTTCCTAACGCGGGCATTGGGTCTACCTACACAAGTGAGGTACCATTTTTATTGGGAACCCTGGGGAAATGTTGGGTAGAAGGGAGTTTGTGGCTTCCCTCAGATTTCAGAACTCTCCATCACCAAAATGTGAGGAAAACTTATTTGTTTTGCCAAATCTTGAATTTTGCAAAGGATTCTGATTAACAGAACCTGGTGAGAGCCCCACAAGTCACACCCATTCTGAAATTGCCCCAGGTGTCTAATTTTTTAAAATGTATAGGTTTGCTAGGTTTCCCTAGGTGCCGGCTGAGCTATACGCCAAAATCCAAAGGTAGGCACTTTGCAAAAAAACAGGTCAGTTTTCTTTGGGAAAATGTGATGTGTTCACATTGTGTTTTGAAGCATTTCCTAACACGGGCACTGGGTCTACCCTCACAAGTGAGGTACCATTTTTATCAGGAGACCTGGGGGAACACTGGGTAGAAGGAAGTTTGTGGCTCCCCTCAGATTCCAGGACTTTCCATCACCAAAATGTGAGGAAAAATAGTTTTTTGCCACATTTTGAGGTTTGCAAAGGATTCTGGCTAACATAACCTGGTGCGAGCCCCACAAGTCACCCCATTCTGAATTTCCCTAGATGTCTAGTTTTCAAAAATGTATAACTTTGCTAAGTTTCCTTAGGAGCCAGCTGAACTAGAGGCCACAAACCACAGCTAGGCACTTTGCAAAAAACAGGTCAGTTTTCTTTGAGAAAATGTGATGTGTCCACGTTGTGTTTTGGGGCATTTCCTAACATGGGCACTGGGTCGGCCCACACAAGTGAGGAACAATTTTTATCTGGAGACCCGAGGGAATGTTTCCTTATCGTAATCATTGCTGTATAGCTATTTTATCTAGAACGCAGTTGATTCAATACAACACATTGAACCAATTCCTTTTTTCTGTTTGTCTTTGCATGTGTGAGATGAATGTATCTGAGAGAAAAGGGTGAGGTCTGTTCTACTACGATTTCCCTGAGAAATCAGAATGTCATGTGCACGGCTGCCACAAGTCACTGCCACTGCAGATGCTGATGAGGTGCTGCTAGCAGGCTGTAAGGGTTAGGCTGACAGTTGTCACATGGTGTGGAATTGGACTCAGACAGAGTTCTCAGAAGAACTGTATGTGGAGAAAGATAAACAGGTAGAAGTTCATACTCTGAATATTGCAAAAATGTGCTAGATTCTGAAGTGGTCTTGATCTTTGTGGGGAAAAAAGGAAGTCACAAAGTACCTGAGAGTGAGAGAAGAATCCTTCATTGGTAAAAGGTTATTTAGTAAAATTACTGCTGAAAAACCAAGCAAGATGCATTTAAAATGGGTTGCCCCTAAGCCATTCTGCTTGATGATCCTTTAAGTGTTTCTGATATAACATTAGAGTAAACAGTGGATTAGTATCATTATTGGGTACAATAGTCTTACAATAACTCACAACCAGAAGGACGCAAGATGGTTTGGAAAAGAAAATAATTAAAGTGCCTGTAAAACTCACCAGGACTGATAGATGGGTCAGCAGATTCCCATAGATGGTTGAACAGGTCTCCAGCTCTATTGCAATTAAGTTTTTTTCATGCATAAGCCACCTTCTTTATCCTTGGAATAGTGATAGTGGTTTTCTGCTCAAAGTGTATTCAAAGTTTATAAGCCAATAGTTAATCCAGTCCAAAGGTATCCATCTCATTGATACATTGATAAAGCGATTTTAATTTATTTCAAATTGAAGAGTGTTTCCCACAAGTTAGCACAGTCAGTGCTTGTATCTCTAGGCATGTGTTTCTGGATTTTGTCCATCATCAGAAGAAAGTAACAGGTTGTTGTGAAGGTGCTTGAAATACTGGCCCTTGTCTCTCAGGCTACGTATTACTTAACAGCACATGTGCATCCATACAGGCTCATGAGCTTAATAACTCCACAGTCAAAAGAGACCATAAAACTGGTTTTAGCTGATCTACAGTTGGCATTGTGTTAAAAAACCTATGAAGTGGATACCAACAAGAGTCCTCTGCCTAGTCATTAAAATCCCCAACTACAAGGGTTCTAGAGGCTTTGACTGTAACTGCACCAACCAGGTTAAGAAGGTTGTCAAGAAATAAAGCCAAGACAGAGAATGAATTGGAATCCACCACATGAGAAAATTGGAAAATTATGGGATGCCAAACGTATGACTAACAATATCTCTTCCACAACCAGTTTATCAAGGTCAAACAAATTGACCATTAGGTGCAATGTAAAAACAAAGGGCAGCCCTCTGTAAAAGCCTGGTAGAACTCAATATACAACAAACATCAGGGATAACTCCTGCAATATCAGCCTCCATGGAGCCAGTTCTTTGCTAACAATAGTTAGAAACAAAATTAGAAATTAAGGTAACAATTTTATATTGATAGTATATGAATTAACATTGATTAAAACAGCTGTTCAGAAAAGTAATCAAGACCTGCTATATTGGAAAATGCTTTCAAGAGTTGCTCTTTTCTGGCCCAAGGAGATTTACGATGGCACAAATTCTGAAAAAGAGCAAGGGGTACCTAAATGTCCCTGTGCTCGCCTGCTAGCCCCTGTGGCCAAACAATATATCCCTTATGGTACTCTACAATAGAAATTAGAAATTTTGTAAGCCCCTGGAGGGAACTCTAATTGATGCGGCTAAGCTCTTGATCTGGCTGTGGACTGCTGCTTTGGGTCTGGTTTTTCTTTAAGCACATGTAAAAGTGTTCCTTTCGTTTTCAACACCCACCTCCTGTCTACTGTGACTCTGTGGAAGGCTTAAAGACAGCATGTTTAAGCCAGCTCCTCACCTGACAGGCATAATCCAGTGTCATGCTGGTGAGAGAGTCTGCTCCTCTTCCATTCCCCCATCCACCTGCCTAATTTTCAACTGAGGCAGAGGAACAAGTTGTTTTATTCTCCCTCCTGCCTCTGGACATTGCCAAGAGAAGCAAGGGGATGAGCACAGCAGTATATTGGATGATGGGGTGGTCTTCTTTGTAGGGCATACTACCTCAGTCTGAAGACTAGCTTCTATTGAGAAAAACAAAGGAAATGTCTGCCTTCATAAAAAAGATTGCAGAAGTGCTGCAATACTGGCAGCCCTGGGGAAGAAATGGATCACACAGTTCATGGGCACCCTGCAGGTCATATCTGTATATCCCTCTTATTTGGTTAGACTTTCCTCCATTATACAACAGGGGCCAAAAGTCTTACTGCTCTATGTATGAATGTGAAAAAACATTCCCAGGCTTATCGGCATGAAGTATTTGTTTGAGTTACGCTGATTCCACATGCGTTCATGTCCTTATGCTTTAAAAACACACCATCGTACCCAAGCTGCACAGCAGTGGACCTTCATTTACAAGATGGGCAATAGTGGTTACAGCTCTGAAACATGTTAACAGAAGCTTAGAGTTGGTGAGACTCCAAAGGGGAGGTTCATTAACAGCAGGGATCTAAAAAACAGAAATTTAAGGAAACAAAATATTTTTTTAACAGATTAGAACCTGCTCTCTTAGAGTTGTAGATTGAGCAGTGTGATTACAAAAATCATCACTTTCCATTAGAGCCAATATTGGACAAAGGATAATTGACACTGTAAATCCACAAGTCAAAATTTCAGCAAAGTACGTAAGAAAGATACAGTTGGTGAACTGGCTGATTCCTGAAAGGGAATACTTTTCTGTGGTTACATTTCACCAGTGATCTCCTTGCAACTTTATATTGATATAATAGCCTAGTGAATCCTGAACTATGCTGTAGTGTAAAATAAATACATAACAAAGGAAAACAAATCCAATCAAAAGCATTCAATGGTAATGCCATTTTAATCTGTTTTTTTATGAATGAATTACACTGCACAGATACAAATATCAGGTTGCATGCAACATCCATATGTGTAAAGCAGTTCATAGTAATTATGGCTGAAAAATACTTTCAAAACACATTCCAGTGCATCATTGTTTACATATGATTACAGCCACAAGTTGGAACCATTTCAACAAAGTCTGATACCAATCAAACATTACCAAGCTATTCATAAAATGCAATTAACTTGCATGGATGCACACTCCTGAATACTGCTCAATTCAATAATTAAACTGAAATAGATGTGTGCAACACATATTACTTATGGGAAGTGTAAGAAATTGGGTTACTGGTTGAGAGGATGAAATCCTTATCAAGCAGCAACTACATTCTTCTCAGATTGAAGTCACAACAAACCCTGAATTAACCTGTCCTCATCCCTTGAGCAGCTTGGCACAGTGCAGTCAGGCTCAATTCAGAGGCAATGTGTAAAGTATTTATGCAACACTTCCACCTGTAACACAGTGGAAACAGAAGACAAAGGGGATCACACAAAGATGCAGAAAAATAGAGTATTTGTAAATAAATAAAACAAGATCAAAATGACAAAAAATCAATCAGCAGAACCAGAGTTATGAATGTTTAAAGATTTAAAGGTAAAGTAGGGCCAAAATGCACAACGTGCAAACTGTAGCTATTTAGTCGTTTGAGACTGGGGGAAAGTCACATGTTCAGGCCAACTGCAATGGAGCGTGGGTCAGGTACAGGGACAAGGTAAGTCTCAGTGAAAAGTTACCTTCTCAGTTTAACACGGTGAGTCCTTTCCCAGTGGCGGAGAATGGGAGGAGCAGGTAAGCGGTGTGCACAGTCGTCAAAGTAGCACAAAGAGCAGTCCGGGCATCAAAGGCTGTCGCGGATGGTCAGACTGGTGCTTTGCGATGTTGATCCACACGAGTGGTTGATGATGTAGTGTGAAGGGTAGGACTGATAGAACTTCATTTTCCCAGGCTGTGTGAGTGACAAGGATGTGTCACTGGTGGACCTGCTAACGGTCGTGAAGAGTCCAAAAACTTCAATTCAGTTTCTTTGAGGTCACACCAAGGGTTAAGGCCCTGAGACGCTTCACTTGGGGTTCAGGGACTTGCTTCAGCAGCATCTGGGTGCTGGTGCGGGTGTTGGGAGTTTGTCATGTCCCTTTGGCTCAGAACAGAGGCCAGCAAATTAGCCCTTTGTGTCACTCTGGATGTCCTGGGTTCAAGAGCTGCAGGTCCAATTCTCAAACAGGCAAACGGGCAGCAGGTCAGCACAGCATGGCAGCAGCACAGCAAGGCAGCAGTCTAGCAGAACAGCAGTCCATCAGAGTAGCAATCCATCAGCAGAACATCAGTCCTTCTTCCAGGCAGAACATCCACAGGTGCAAAAGTGTACTGAAGAGCTGGTGTCTGAGGTTCGGTATTTATACTCTGTTATCCTTTTGAAGTGGTAGAAGCTCCTAGAGGTTTTCTTTTGAAGTCCCCAGGAATCCTGCCTTCCTTGCCCTGGCTCCAGACTAACTACAGTGGGTGTGCAGCCATTTGTGTGATGGCAGGACACTGCCTATTCTACCATTCTCCCATCCTGATAGTGAAGGCCCATCCCATCACACCTAAGGTCCATATTATGTGTGGCTGTCTAGGATGAATACACAACGCTCAGATGCCAGCTACATCCAGCCATCTGACCCAGGTACAGACTACGTGTATTTATTGGCTAAGGCTGGAAAATGCCAACTTTCTAAGAGTGGCATTTTTAAAATTGTAATTTAAAATCCAAATTCACCACAAGTTTGGATTTGTAATTATAATTCCAAAGACACCAACCATGCTGTCATTTGAAAATTACAGCCTATTAAATGTAATAAGATAACACCAATGTTGGTCTAGTGGAGAGGTATGCCTTGCAGTAGTGAAAATGAATGTAGGTGTTTTTCATTACCAGGACATATAAAACTCAAAACTACATGTCCTACCTTTTAAATACACTGCACTCTGACCACGGGGCTGCGCAAGGCCTATCCTAGGGGTGATTTATAGAAAGGGAAAAGTGGGCAGAGAAAACGGTTAATTGGGCCAGGTTGGAATGGCAATTTAAAAAATGCACACACTGGCTGCAACAGCGTCATGTTTAAAGGGCTACTTAAGTATGAAGCACCATGAGTGCTGCAGGCCCAATAGTAGCATGTCATTTACAGGCCCTGGGTACATGTAGTAATACTTTACTCTGGGCTTATAAGTAATTTAAATATGCCAATAGGGGAGAAGCAAATACTACCATGTTTTTAAGGAGTGAGCACATGCAACTTAGCACTGGTTATTCAGTGGTAACGTGTGCAGAGTCCGAAGGCCAGCAAAAACGAGATCGGTGAAAATGGAGGAAGGCAAACATTTTGGAAGAAGTCCATCGTAAGGTTGACAGGTCTAACAGGAAGGCAGCTGAAGACTAACCATCATGTCGAAGAAAGCCAATAAACATCCAGCAGTACAAACACAAACAGGATTTGTCTGATCAAAGATACAAGACAAAATGTGGAGAACACATGCTTCCTATCTTCAGATTCCTCAAAACATGATTGTTATAAGAACATGCTTTATCTTGCATGATCACACCCTATTTGTTAGACTGATGCTGTTGTTTTTCATGACTCTGCACACTTGGAGTCTGCTAACCATGCTCCAGTGCATTTGCTCTGACATGTCAAAGTTGCCTATACTCTTAACTGGCATATTTAACTTACATATTAATTCTTAGCATATGGGATGAAGTGTACCAGGGACTGTGTGTTAAATGGCACTAGTGGACTGCAGCACATTTTGTGCCGCCACTGAAGTCTCAACGGAAAACTTTCCTGTCTGCCACCAGTAACGTGGTTTTGCTGGTTTGAACTGCAAATTCAACCTGTCAAAATAAAGTCCTTTGACAGACCTACACCCTCCTTCTAAATATTAATATGTCACCCCTAAGTATACCTTTTGTGCTCATATAGCAGGATGCATGTTATTTAAATTTAAGACATGTAAAGGTTGAATGTTAAACCTGTCCTTACAGTGACAATGACATATTTTCACTGTAGCAAGATTAGTCAATAAAGTTAATTCTGTCTAAGAACCAAACACATTAATTATTGGACTTTTTAAAACATTTGTTACAACTTCAATTGATGCATAGGGTTGAATTTGTAACAAATCCTTTACAAAAGGTAATTTAAAAAAACACCTTTCGCCTGCCTAAAGCCTCTAGAAGCAAGTCCATTTTCATGATTTTCCCCAGTCCACAATCTTGTGCCAAGCGTACATTTGGGACACCTGGGTATTTTATTCAGAATAGTAATGGGCCTGTGGAAGACAGAAGAAGGACTGAACCTGCTGTTGCACTCTATGAGGAGATCACTAAGAACTGGAAATGCTCTGGAGTATGCACCTACATTAATCTAAATGATACAGAACCAGAGAAATACAATGGAAATACACTAAAAAAGTAAAAAAGATCACCCAATCTGCTTATAAGGACTGGTTATGAGATCACAGATAGCGGTGTGTGAAATTCCAATAATTCACACTTGCAAAATTCTAGCGAAATTAAGAAAAATTACATGTAATTATGTACAAGGCAAAACTAGAATATGGAGCTGTATTTTATCATGATATGCATTCTGCCATCCACTTTGGAGCGTCATTTTGGAAATTTTGCGCGGCAAGATTACCAAAATGTATGCCAATGTAACACAAGGTCCAGCAGGGTTCAATCACGACAACCAATGATCCCTATGGGAAGGTAAATAATGTGCATTAAGACATCACACACTGCTGCCACTGAAATATAATACTGTACATCATAGAACACAAGTGTCAAAACCTGTAACCAACGACTGCCTGCCCTCAAGAAGGATAGAGGAAAAAGCTACGTACAAGTTAGCCAAATCGTGGATGTACATTCTTGCAAATGAAGTAATAATGCAGCTGAAATGCTCTGTCATTTTGTCAAAGTGAAAAGAGTTCGAGAGATGCCCATGTGAGTTACTATCGTCTGGAAATAATTATCTAAGGATAACAAAGACATACAGTGCCACTGATAAAGCTCAAACAATTGCAGATGGTAGTGCCAATCTCTCAGCACAACAAACCTCCAGAAACATGAGAAAATAGGTAGATAATGTGACAGCTGGACTCATGAGGGAGGAAAGTGTTGACATGTTTATCTTTCATGCAGGCTACATTAGTATTAATTGGAAATAGCACAATGTCACATTGCTGGGTCTCCAGCTCCTTCATAATATTCGGGTTCACTAGAAGTGTGTTACATTGCAAACACTTACCATAAATGTACAGAGTTAGTGGGTGGATAACCCAAGCCCCGCACATAGGTTTATAAGGAAGGATCCCTCTTTATATGGCCACAAGTAATAAGTAAGGGTTTTACAATGCTATATACCACTGGAACAAGATGGGTAATGAATTCAGTTATCAATAAACACACCCTCGTAAGTCTAAAACAGTTTGTAGAGAAAATCTGTTCAACCTCTGGTTGCTGTGGACTATGAAGCAAGCACTTTCATAAAGAAATGTGTGCTAGGTTCAAGACGTACCAACACTTTTAAAGTCAAGGAAAACGCAACAAAACTTCTAGACCAATTTGCAAACACGAAGAAAAGTGTATTAAGCAAACACTCCACAATTATCAAAATCAGGTAAAGGG
Organism: Pleurodeles waltl; assembly: GCF_031143425.1. Taxonomy (NCBI): domain Eukaryota; kingdom Metazoa; phylum Chordata; class Amphibia; order Caudata; family Salamandridae; genus Pleurodeles; species Pleurodeles waltl. Next base: position 302,002,909 of record NC_090440.1, read on the forward strand.
TGTCAGAAATATTAGTTATGAAATGTTAAAGCAAAGAATACCCAATAAAGTTGCAATAAAATGTATCAGTTCATGGTTTACTTGGACCTATGAATTATTTCTGGTTGTCCGCAACAGAGCAAAGGTCAGATAAACCAAGCAGGCCACCCTGGTCAAACGTTTCACATTGATACTTAGTCTACTACTTAGTGGTCAACATTTCCGAGTGGAGCAAGGTTCAAGGCTGAAGCCTGTGAGGGTCCCTCTAAGCATGAAAGACCATCATTGATTCCGTGCTGAAGCCACTGGTTCTGGCACCACAAACTCTGAGCAAGACAAACCTGGATTTTGCAGCTGCCAAGGTAGGTTTGCCACTAGGATATAGTTGCTGTCTCAGGCACGTTCAGGGATTTACTCTCAGGCTAAATGCTGTAGCCAAGTAGTGCTCCGCAAGAACAGATACTCTTATTACAAAGTCCCATTTAACCAGATTTTAGAATGGCAAAAGCTCAATTATGTGCGCAACCTTTCTCAGAAAGCTTTAGCACCTTGTGTCAATTCTTTGGAGGGAGAAAAATAATAAAGTGCCTCTTTTTAACATCTGCTGGGCAAGCTTTTTCTGATCACTCCTGCAGTTCCCAGGTTTTCAGGGCAGGCTTCTGGTTTTCATGTGCCTCTTCAGCCATGGCTCCAGCAGGGTCTAATCCTGTAGGGTCCGCTGGTTTATCCCATAGTCAGGCGTTGTTAATCATTCTGCTTTCTGTATACTTATAGCCAAAAAAGAAACAACATGGCTCACGTCAGTCTTGGAGAGTAGTTCCATTCCCTGCATGCCAAAAGGAGTCAGGAGCCCTAATCTGAGCAGAGTCTGAGGAGGAGTTCTGAGGAGGTAATATTCATGTGCTAGTCTTATCACATTCACTAAAATAATTTCCAACACCCAAATCTGACAATTGGCTCCTCCTATCCACACCTGCTTTTTCAGCATTTCTCTTAGATTTATCATAAATATACCCAAAAACCTTAAGTCAAAGATGACTGTACCATTCTTTTAAATAGAGAACCTCTTGCTCTCCCTTAACCACTCCCCTATTCAGATGGTATCACTGCATTGGTGAGTGTTTAAACTGGATTTCTCACCATCTGGTGGTGGAGCAGCCTTAAAGTTTAGGATAGCTCTGCGAAGGGCTCACAGCAGTGCCTGCCAGACCAACATGACATCATCAAGTCAAAAGAATGAGAGCTAAGAATGTCCTTTGTTCTTCTAACTGTTCCCATGTCCTCCCAATGGCTAAGTCCTTTTAAGGGGTCAGTTGTTGACAAATGTCCTCTGGAAAATGGGCTGCTGACTCTTCCCAGGAAAGTATACTGGGCCTCCGGTGTGGGGCTAAAAGGCAAGCTAGTTCTCAACTAGCTTTCTCTCAGGCAGCAAAAGTACACTTTTCTAAATTCACTCATACACTAAAGTTATCAAAATACTTTTTTTACCATAGAAATAGGTTTTTAAAACGAAGTAAAAAATTACTTTGCATATTTGTTCCATCATTTTCCCATGTGTAAATATAAAATAGTGTTTTTGTCTTTTACATGCAGGTCTGATCAAGCGAAAACTGCTAGCTGTTCACTGCAAAGGCATATTTTTCCCAATATGTACATGTATGCCTTATTTTATCCCTTGGTGCAAGGCACACTTTGGAAGTGACATTTAATATATGGAAATAGACGTTTCTACACAATAAATACACTGTTCCTATAAGAGCAGGGTCAGTATTGACTTACATAAAGCATGGAGCAGCACAGTGGATAGAAAATATTGGGTTTGAGTGTTACCTTGAGTGATTTACAGTGCTTGCAAGAATTTCTCCCATCATCTTCTGTGTGTGTAAAGGTACTTTGTCCAGCCCTTTTCCACTGTTATGCTTTTAAGCTGCAACCCAGCAGGAGCATGATGGAGCTCCTGACAAGTATAGATATTTATATAAAAGTTAAGTATATGATAGAGCAAGAGGAGCAGAACCCATTTACACTAGCACAATGGCATAGCAGGTTAGGCACTCTCAGCTAATTTGTGTGGTCTGCAGGTCCTCATTTCAGATCCTGGCAAGGCAAACTTATCTTTCATGATACAAAGGTTAACAAATTGAATACACAGAATTGGGTCATAGTAAATCCTATTATTCAGGGTGCATCGAGCAAGCTAAAACAGCTAAACAGCATCATTAAGTGTTCTATAAGAATAAGTCATTATTAATATTCATATAAACAGTATTATCATCATTATTTGGAATTTGTTACAATGGAAATACTCCTGTGGTCTGCAAACACGGAGAGAGTCTTGTGCATGATATGGTGCTTGTTCAGCATGTGTTTAACTTTTTGCAGAAGGAAATGTTTAACATACTGATTCACTGCAACCATTCACTTGCAGACGCTCTCTTCTATCTCCTCTAACATAAATCAGAGCAAGAACCACTACTTCCAATTATAACAGAGTTGCTGGCAGGTGGTCATAATACACTACATCTTCTGACATAATACTTTCCATGCTGTTAGAAATGGGGTCCTTGGTTGGCAGTCAGGTTACCTTCTGTCCAAGCAAGGACCCTCACTTTAGTCAGGGTAAAGGAGAATCACCCTCAGTTAACCCCCACTCACCCCCTTGATAGCTTGGCACAAGCAGGCAGGCTTAACTTCAGAAGCAAAGTGTAAAGCATTTGTACCAACACACACAGTAACTCAGTGAAAACACTACAAAATGACACAACACAGGTTTAGAAAAATAGATAGTATTTATCTAAACAAAACAAGACCAAAACAACAAAAATCCAACAGACACAAGACATTTTATGAATTTTTAAAGAACAAATCCTTTAGAAAACAGTGAGAACACTGTTAGCATACAAAAGTACCTGGGTTGCGTCAAAATAAGACCGCATGGGCGAATGTGCGTTGGAAAAGGCCAGCGATGCATCAATTTCTCACTCGCAAGCGAGACCGTGCGCTGTTCCTTCTCCGGTCAGGTCGGCGTGCGTTGTTTTCCCTCTCCCGCAATAGAGCGATGCATCGATCCAGACGGCCACTTCGGGTCCGGGCAGGCTTTGCGTTGTTTTTCCACATCCAGCGAGGTGTGTTAAAAATCCAGTCGCACGGTATCACAAAACCACGCTGCATGGGGTTTGCATCTTTATCAGCCTCCGTTAGGGGTGTTGGGCATCGTTTCTCCAGCTGTGTTGCATCGATCTTCCAGCCGCAATGCAGGTGGAGCAGTGATTTCAGCTGCAAAGCCGGTAGCACGCCGTTTCTCAGCCGCGTCACAGGAGGTGTGTTGAAAACTTCCCTGCACAGCACTCTGTGTGTGGATTTTCAGTCTTGCTCTGCCAGCTTCAGCTTTTAAGGGCCCAGGAACTGGATAGGGCACCACCTGGCAGGGCAGAAGTCTCAGCAGAGAGTTCAGGTGCTGGCAGGTGAAGTCTTTGATGGCCCTGAGACTTCAACAACAGGAGGCAAGCTCAGTTAAAGCCCTTGGAGATTCTTCACAAGCAGAAATGCACAACAAAGTCCATTCTTTGTCCCCTTTCAGAGGCAGAAGCACCAACTGCAGGATATCTCCACAAAGCACAGTCACAGGCAGGGCAGCACTTCTCAGCTCTTCAGCTCTTCTCCTTGGCAGAGGTTCCTCATGATTCCAGAAATGATCTAATTTTCAGAGGTTTGGGCGCTCTTCTTTAACCCCTTTCTGCCTTTGAAGTAGGTCTACTTCAAAGGAAAGTCTCTCTTGTTTGTGAGAACCTGCCTTTACCAGGCCAGAGCCCAGACACACACCAGGGGGTTGAAGACTGTATTGTGTTAGGGCAGGCACAGCCCTTTCAGTTGTGAGTGACCACTTCTCCCCACCCTCCTAGCACAGATGGCTCATCAGCAGATGCAGGTTACAAGCCTTTGGAGATTCTTCTCAAACAGGAATATACCACAAAGTCCAGTCTTTGTCCCCTTCCACAGGCAGAAGCAGCAACTGCAGGCTAGCCCAATCAAGTACAGTGACAGGCAGGGGCAGCACTTCTCCTTAGCTCTTCTCCTTGGCAGAGGTTCCTCTTGATTCAGGAAGTGATCTAATTTTCAGGGGTTTTGGGGGCTCTTCTTATACCCCTTTCTGCCTTTGAAGTAGGTCTACTTCAAAGGAAAGACTCTCTTGTTTGTAAGCTCCTGTATTGCCCAGGCCAGGCCCAAGACACACACCAGGGGGTCAGAGACTACATTGTGTGAGGGCAGGCACAGTGACCACTCCTCTCCACCTTCCCTGCACAGATTGCTCATCAGGATATTCAGGCTACATCCCAGCTCCCTTTGTGTCACTGTCTAGAGAGAGGTGCAAACAGCACAACTGTCAAACTAACCCAGACAGGGAATCCACAAACAGGCAGAGTCACAGAATGGTTTAAGCAAGAAAATGCCTACTTTCTAAAAGTGGCATTTTCAAACACACAATCTCAAAACCAACTTTACTAAAAGATGTATTTTTAAATTGTGAGTTCAGAGACCCCAGACTCCACATGTCTATCTGCTTACAAAGGGAATCTACGCTTTAATCATATGTAAAGGCATCCCCCATGTTAAACTGTGAGAGAGATAGGCCTTGCAAAATTGAAAAACGAATTTGGCAGTTTTTCACTATCAGGACATTTAAAACACATAGGTCCTACCTTAAACATACACTGCACCCTGCCCATGGGGCTACCTAGGGCCTACCTTAGGGTTGTCTTACATGTAAGAAAAGGGAAGGATTAGGCCTGACAAGTGGGTACACTTGTAAAGTCAAATTGGCAGTTTAAAACTGCTCACAAAGACACTGCAGTGGCAGGTCTGAGCCATGTTTACATAGCTACTAATGTGGGTGGCAATAGTAGCGTTTGATTTACAGGTCCTGGGCACCTCTAGTGCACTGTACTAGGGACTTACCAGTAAATCAAATATGCCAATTCTGGAAATCCAATGGCAGACACATTTTACATAGGAACACTTGCACTTTAACACTGGATAGCAGTGGTAAAGTGCCCAGAGTAATAAAAACAGCAAAAACAGAGTACAGCATACATCAACAACCTGGGAAACAGAGGTAAAAAGTTAGGGGAGACCACGCCAAGGATGCCATATCTAACACATGCCATTACCACATCACCATTCACATCATGGCCCATTCCAGTGATGTTACTGTGAAGGGTGGCAGCATGTTCCCACTTCTCCCTGATCCAGATGTTAATGTTCATAAACATACTGTCCTACCTTCAACGAGTATAACAAATCAGGTTTGCCATCATTATCAGTTTCTTTTTAGGTCAAGTGTGCAAGCGCTTTGGCCTTCTGTAATCTTTCTGTGGGCTTTTAGCCACGCCCACCGCATGCTCATCAATATCACTCGTTCATGGACTTGCCTTTCAAAAATCCTTATTTATCATTGGTAAATGCTTTATGTTCGTCCCTCCTTGGGGCAGTTTGGTTACAGCCCTGTAAATCGACCCTGTTACATGGATGATTGCATTTGCCGATATGTGTGACTGCAAGCGAACTTCTTTTTCCTTTTGTGTCTCTCAGCGCTCATGGCGGCCATGGCACTTTGAATCGGCTCGCTTATGTCAACTGCATTACTTTTTATTTTCAATTTAAGTGGCAATCAAAGTCCAGTTAGGAATTTGCAACGTTAACAGCTCTAACTCGAGCAAACACAATGCACATTGCATTACAAATGCTTGTTTTGATACGTCAGCACAAGTGGACGTTGAAGCTTGTGTACCCTTTGCAGTTATACAACATGATGGGACACGTCAAGTGGCGTCATAGTAGTTGTATGAATTAAAAGGGCTTTTCCGACTGCGCAACTTACAATTTTAAGACCTGTCTGGGCTTATCCAACCTCTTGTGGTGGTTAGGAAAATGTTATGTAACATGCCACAAAGGACACACGTCTTTCCAGTCATACAATGTTTCATAGTGCACAAAAGTAGCCTTGTCTTAAGTAATAAGGCTCGTCTCATTTTCATTTTTGTGATATGTTGGATTTCCCAAATATGTTTTCAGTCGCCAGGTACTATATTTATATGCATTATCATCTCTGAACTCGGTGCATTTTCTTCCTTACAATCCCCTTCTCCAGTACATTCCTCATCATGTCTTTCTTGCATGACCAAGGGCCCTAGGATGTTTTGTTTATTTACGAACGTCTGCCAGAATGTCAGCTGTCTCCAACAGCAAGAGGTTGTCTTTCTACTTAGGTTGGAATATTTTAGTAAACGTGGGTGTTCACATGTGTGTGGGTCTGTGCAAAACCATTAGGTGTTAACACTGCAATGCTGTATTTTAATCCATTCACAAGGATCACTATTTTAGGGAAATGTGTTCAACCTTTTCCTCTTTTGTATATGCTTTAAATCAAACATTTATGCTGACTTTTTCAACGTTGAGTTGTGTGTTTTTTCTTTATTACCATTTTTAGGGTCGAGCCTGCGTCGCAAGCGCTTGCGCATGCGTTTCGCTAAGCGAGACGCTTTAGGAATGAAAAAGGGCTCGGAGCCCTGTCCACGTCACGTCAGTGTCTTTCATTAGCTCGTGGGCTTGCCTGTTAGAATTTGCTTGATTTCATTAGTGGAAGGCATGCATACGTTATGCCTTTTCCGGTGGATAGACCTCCTCAAGCGCATGCGAGGCTCGCTGTTTTCCGTCTGGTTCGTGGACTACTTTTTCTCAATTTTCCCAGCGCGATCTCGCTTGTTTTTTTAAGTAGTTCATTCATTCGAAATGGGAACCACTGTTTTTTTTTTTATTACAGCAAATTGTTCTTGTGATATCATGTTCAAGGACAGTAGTTTTATGTAGCTTTGGGAAGTTGAATAAGCAGTTTAAAACGATGCATGGGCAACATTTTAATTACTCTCAAAAAATGTGTAATTTGTTTACATTGAGTTAGTTGAAATTCGTGCAATTGCTAGATATCTCGCACCAAGCAATTTCGTGCAGTGTTTTGCTTGTGGTGGGCTTGTTCGTGTAGAAAATGTTTCACTATGAGGCATATTCTGCATCAACCAGTCTTCTGTAGTATCTTACAAGATTTTTTCTATACAAAGAGTGCGCTCACGAGAAGAGAGTCACTCGCGACAACAGCAAGCCACAGTTCACTAGAGAAATGTAATTCACAAACTTTTTACGGAATTTAGCAAAGTATGTAAAATGTTATCAAAATTCATTAAAATGTACGCACAAATCTATATTTAAAACATATTTGACCTTGTTTTAATACATTCCTTTATGTGACTGGAAAAAAAACATAAAGAATTCTGGTGCTAGGACAGGAGGCCGGGAGAATGCATTTATTTCAGGATTTGGTCGGAGATCCTGATCGAGTTCAGAATATGTACCCGGGCTACTTGTGCTTTCGTACTGCTTCCGTGGAATTTTTTTACAATAATCGCCGGTAGTTAAACGCTGTTTACGGCTGCAGAGCAATTTACACCTCTTCTGTAATATAATCTCAACAAATTCATTCTCCAAATTCATGGTGTTCTAATTTGAGGGGTGTGTCGATTTCACGGGTTGAACGCCAGGGTCCACTGAAAGACTTTTAAAACAATGGATTATTCTTTTGTCAGAGCATGTGCAGAAGTATTATGCGATTACTTTTCCTTGGTTACAATGGGGCATCAAGTGTTCAGGCAGTCAGCACCCAAAACAGCACTATTTAAGCTTTCTGTTCATTTCATTTGTGAAGAGTTCATGATTTGCTTGGTTACAGTTCTGCTGTTGACAAAAATATGCTGTTGCCGCCGTGAGCTACGGATGAGCCTTGGAGTTTAACAGATGTACGAAGAACCAGTGCTTAATTTGTGCTTGTTGTTTCCAGCTTGGAGCACCATTTTTGAGGGCCGGCGCTTATTTTTCTGCTTCAAGCCTGACGGAGGAAGGGAAAAACGAAACCATGTCACAGTTGGAGAAAGGAGAAAGCAGAAAGCTGCAAGAGAGAGCTGAAGGGTCAGGGAGAGGCCGGAGGTGGCTTCAGGATTGCGCTGCCTCAGGATTCTGTGTTAGCACATTTTGGGCCAGATGTAGCAAAGGTTTTTCCTCATTCTGTGTCTATGGGAAAAAGTGTTCGTACATATGGCCCTTAATTGCTGCAGCCGCATGTTTAAGAGGAGGGCTTTGAGCACCGGCACATTTTTATTTACAAAATAAGCACTGCGAAGAACTATATAAATGTAAAGTAACCCGGAAATCCAAGAGGCTTAGCCCTGTCCTAAGGGGAGTGCAAGGGTGTAATCTCTCAAAAAGAAGAGGAAGCAGTGTGGAGTACTCTGAGTGCGCCACAGACAGGTTGAGGTGCAAGCAAGATGTCACGGATGTGGATGCGTGGTCAGGATAACCTGCCATGATGGAACATAGGTTAGAGATAAGCCGCAGAGAATATGCACTTGTCTCTCATAGAACTAGATTGTTGAGCTATAAAGTCACAGTTTGAATATTTCCTCCAACATTAGCATGATAAAAATGCATTTTTGTGTTACTTTTTGCCTGAATTTCTTCTTGCATTTCTGCAAACCTATTGTCCTTTGATTCTATTTTGTATTCTGCTCTGAATTAGTTCACTATTTACTTTTTGTATAGAAGGAGAGAATCGGCAGGGTCAGTTGGCTAGTGAAGTGCTTAGGCCAAGTATTGACTTATTCCTAGACAGTCGTATTTGATCCTTCATCAAGAATTGCAAGAGCAGGATTTAATTATTCAAAGAAAGGTACATTTGCTCTGCAAACAGAACTGTAGTTAAGGCAACTCACTCTCCTTGCCCTAAAATTCTACTAAGTTTTTAAAATCTTTTTAGGTTGAGTATAGCAGCGTGCAAGTGCTGCTTTTCAGACGGTATCTGTTTGGGCTTTTATCCACGCCCACCTTACGCCCATCACTTTCACTTGTTCGTGGCCTTGTCTTTCAAAAATCTTTTGATGACATTGGTAAATGCTTTACGTTTGTCCTTCCTTGGGGCGGTTTTGTTACCAACTTGGGGTCCGACCCTGCTACATGGATAACTGCACTTTTGCCGATATGTTTGACTGGGAACAACCTTCGTTTTCCTTTTGTGTCTCTCTTTCGCACTCATGCTCATGACAGCCGTGGCATTTTGAATTGGCTTGCTTATGTCAACTGTTTTACTTTTCATTTTCAATTTATATGGCAAGAAAGGCCAGTTAGGAATTTACAACGCTAATAGCTCAAACTCGAGCAATGGTTGCATTGAAATGGAAATCAAGTGGTGTTACTTGTTTTCTTTGCTTGATTATAATGTTCTCCTCATGGACAGCGTGTTTTTATCACACGGGATTACAATCGTAATCCCTCTTTTTTGGAAATGCATGTTCCTGTTAGTCGTCCTTGCTTGATGAGATGTGCATTTTCTATCAGTGATTTGAGATTTTCTGGTGCATTGCAGGGGCAGTGATAGCTTAACATCTTGCTGTTCTGACATTTTGTTCGGTTTAACCAAAGGTGTTTGCAAGGCATGTGTATGCCAGAAACCACAACCCCAGAGTATTTCTCAGGTCACTGTACTTGATGTCAAAATTCAAATGCTGTTTGAATCTGTCCATTGCACATTTGTTTTTTTTTGTTTTCTGTGAACTTTGGGGAATGTTTAAGAGAGCCTTGCAGTCACGTTTGCACCACCCATGGATTTTGACGGATTCCCAGATTTAGAAGGACCTGTAAACCTGGGAATTTGCCAAAATCTTATGCCTCCTCAGGGCAGGAGCAACAGGAGAAACATCTTTTTTTTCCCCTAATTTTTCCTCCTTCTATGTGTGCTGCAAAGAGGAAAATACCTTCATGGACTGTTTCTGTGCAGGAAGGTGCCCCTTTCAGCACTTAATCCCGCCAATAACACCAGCACTCTTGTACCATGGTGCAAGGGGGCCTGCTTTGGCGCTAGACTGCCAAAACTGACCAGAACAGGGGGAAAGGACAGGAATGCACCATATTGCATAAATACAGTACATTCCTGCCTTTTCACTTTGAGGAAGGGCAGCACAACAAGATGGCTGGCTGTGATGCCCCACACCAAAACCTCATAAATGAGGGCTTCTATTTCTAGAGGTTACAGCAGTGTAGAACTAAATAGCTGGATACCTGTAGCATTTTTCACAGTGTGTTTGGTAAATATGACTTTCAGGAGATAGGACTGCATGCTAAGGTATAATATAGCTAATTCAGAGGTTAAATAAAAGATATAAAAAGTACTGAAGTATTAGTAATTTTCTATAGTACAATTAAATTACTTGTTTTGCAGCAAAAATTTTATACAAAAAATGTTTTCACCCAATTAGTTATTTCAACTTTTAAGTTTGGCCATTGCCAAATAGTGAAGTAATTGTACCAATGACATTAACTGTATGCTTCTCTAGGTCATGGCAACTAATCAAGATTATGTGACTCCTTCAATATCCCTCTTCTAGCTACACTACTATATTATTAGTGTATAGACGGTAGAGTCAAGGAACATTACTATATAACTTGCTGCCAGTGTATACCAGTTACGATACCTGCTTGGAGAGGTTTCAAGTAAATTAAAAATGTACAGCTAATACATATAGTGGAAGGGCGCAAAGTTGGCATCTTCCTATCGTGTGCTTTAAAATTACAATAAAGGATCCTCTATTTTAACTTAAATATTTCTCCCATGAGAGGTGAATGTACTCACCTCTACAGAGGAATCACTAAAAAATCTATATATAGAGGAACAACTCACACACCACCAGTGTTACCATAGTTTGGCAGCAAAGGGAAACCACTGTTATGAAGCAGGTTACCTAGTGTGGGTGAGAAGTCCATGTCTCCAAGAGTGGACCACAGTACCTGGCAGCATTTACTGATGTATAGGGAGGTGACATTAAAATTCCCTCTCTTTCCCCTGTCTGCAGATATTACCTTTTGCATGAGACCTCGTTAATGATAGACGTAGTCTTTTAAAAATGTGAAAAGATTTATTTTGAGATGGAACTGCTGTCAATTGGCCCAGCAGCTAGTAAGGCTGACGAATAAACTCCAGTGGCACGTTTTTATAATCACTCCTAGAGTTCGTGTAAAGCCACACTGCAGCCCACTTGCCTTCGATTCAACTGGTGCCATAACCATGACGCTTTGCTGTGATGTACTAAGAAGCTGCATATGACATTTGGGTTATACAAATTGTTGCCATGTTTAGGGGTCAGAGAGGGTGCACTGGAAGTTGTTGAAAAGTCGCCCAGTTCCCACAGACAAAATATTCCAGTGAATCCATGTAAAAAGTCTAAGGACCAAAGAAAAGAGGCAATTTACTTAATGTATGTTCTTACAATTTTTTACCTCTAGAATAAATGAAACATAGTTTGGTGATCTTTTTGTGATATACCATACATATTCAAATGTTAACATCTCTCACCCTTTCTCTTAATATTGTTGTGTTTATATATCCCTACTACCACTGTATGTGATTTTATTCCCATAATGGTGCTCTAACTGTCTTAAAATTATGATGACTTTTCACTCTCTTACCTTTGACTTAACCAGGTTCCTTATCTAGCATTGTAGAAACTATTGTTTATCTTTAGTTGAATAATGCTAAAAGGCCTTCCCCTTTAACTGCTAAACACAGATGTTCTATTGTTTCTCTCCAATTCATGTTTCTCAAAACTATTACAAATCAAGTTGTCTCAAGATTACAGTTTGTAGTCAGCATGCTATTAACTTTCATTATACCAGAAACCTCAAAATGTTTCTATAAATGTTAGTGGCAAGTAGAAAAGAAGATGTGATTCTTAGCTAAAAGAATATTTTTCAAGCTACAGTGGCCTGGATGTGAGAGATTCACTGTACTGCTGGCCATGTCACTAAAATGCATTAAGCAAAGAAACACAAATGATGGACGGAATGCGGAACCAATCAAACATTCATTCCCAGTCACAGATCTGGATTTAATCCATCAATTATTTTGCTTACCACATCATCCCAGTTTGCACCCAGCCATATCCAAATCAATCTTGATCATGCTCCCATGGGAACAGTCCAGCCCAAACTGCCAGGTCAGGTCCTCCCTGGACCGGAAACAAGCATCCTGGCACCAGTTTCAGAGTATCACCCTTCATCAGCCAGGCTAACTTGAATCCAGTGGCATAGTGAGCCCAGGACCCACGTCTTGGCATACCCAGTGCTCTTAAATTGACAAAAGCAAACAAACACAAATGATGGACAGAATGAGGAACCAATCAAACATTCACCCCCAGTCACAGATCTGGGTTAAATCCATCAATTCTTTTGCTTACCATGCCACCCCAGTTTGGATCCAGCCATATGCAAATCAGGCTTGACCCTGTTCCCATTGGGAACAGTCCAGCCCAAACTGCCAGGCCAGGTTCTCTCTGGACTGGAAACAAGCATCCTGGGACCAGGTTCAAGATATCACGCTTCATCAGCCAGGCTAGCTTGAATCCAGTGGCATAGTGAGCCCAGGACCCAAAATTGAAATATCCCTGGAAACATCTTCAGTTGGTGAAATGTTATGCTTCTGACCTCGAGCCTGAAATTACAGTTATATATATACGAAACAATAAATTCGCTGATGCACTGCTCAGTATCTTACACTTGCTCCTGTTCTCAAAATATCATTTTCAGTTTGGCAAGTGGGTTGAAATGTAAAACTAGAGGGATGGTAAAGTCAACTAAAATGTATTCGCCCACCTGCCTTTCTGAGTTCCCAGTGCACAAGTGCCACACATTTGTTGATGGTACAAAAACAGATAGGCTTTCAATTTACAGAATCAAACACCTAAATTTGGTTATAGTCTGCAAAACAAAAAATGACAAGTTCCCAACAGAGTGATTTCTCTCCCTCTGCATGAAGGGTAATTCTTAATTGTCCCGTTCGCCTTCACCAAGGGTTACAGACAGTTGTGAACAAAGACACAAGCATTAAAAGGCCAGCACTAAATATGCCAGTACACTAACAATAACAGCCCCGTGATTCCCCATGACAGAACCAGAAAAGGCACCAATGTCTAAAACCAAGCATTTCTCCCACCTCTGTTCCAGTACACTAACAATAACAGCCCTGTGATTCCCCATGACAGAACCAGAAAAGGCACCAATGTCTAAAACCAAGCATTTCTCCCACCTCTGTTCCAGTACACTAACAATAACAGCCCTGTGATTCCCCATGACAGAACCAGAAAAGGCACCAATGTCCAAAACCAAGCATTTCTCCTACTTTTGTAGGGTTAAGCAGATGCACAATGTGCTATTTTTCTAGCTAGATGCTCCTCACCTGCCCAGTGCTAAATAGCCCCTAATTATCTGTTATACGAAGTTCGATTCTGTGTGAAAAATGATTTGTCCAATGATGAACTTGCTGGTGGAGAAGCACATTACTGGCTACTCAACGATGCTATTACTTTATTGTGATTAGAATGTTTTGCAAAACATGAAACTCTCCTATGACTGCACTTGCATGTGTCACATAGATGCTGTTAATGATTTGCATTGTTCTGAATATTACTGTAAAAAATAGGAAAAAACTCACCTTCCAGATGTTTGTATCTCGTAAAGTTTGGAACCATCCGAAGAACGTCCACTAACTATTCGAGCCTTTCAGTGAAGAAACAATAAAACACACAGCGTTAATAGATGGTTCGCTTAAATCATACAAAGTGTAAATATGGCTTAAGTACATCATACAAAGAACATCCGTCATGAAAGATGTAAAGCAGGGTCAGCTCCAGGCCAAAGCATAAGTATTTATAAATTCAAAATGGGTAGAATTTGGTGAGGTTAGAAAAACATTAACATGGCCAATACAATGTTGATGGGAGTGCTGTACGTGTGGTGCAAGCAATCAATAGAGGTAGGTAAAAATAAATACTTTGCTTGACAGCAGCAGACCCTTATGTTGGCAAACATGAAGTAAGGTAAGCACCACAGTGAAGAGGATACCCCTGTTTATTGATGCAACACATTTGGAGTTCACTCAAAGGACAACAAAAAATGGGAGGCTAGGATAACATGCAGATATTCACAACTCAAATGAAAAAAACATACAGGTCAAAATCAATCACAAACAAATATTAACAAAACATGATCCCTTAAGAAAGATGTGATTTAAAACCTTTTCATCCATAGAATTGCTATCTGAAAGAGAACCGGGAAGAGGGGGAATACATGTTAGATAAATTAATGGCAAATAATGTAGTTTAGATATGAACTACTGCATTCTTTAAAAATAAATAAACAGGGTAAATCAACAAAGGGTTATGTGTTTCAGGGGCTCTAATTCAGAACCAAAATGATGCAATATAGTTGCCAACATATATTCGAGAAATAATGAAGTAATGCATTTTAATGATCAATGTTTCACAATAATAATAGTTTTCTTTATATTTATTCAATTGCTCCCTGCGCTTACATTCAGAGCAGTAACAAGTTAAATAGGGACGGTTTAACATACATAGCCAGAAGCACTTTTGTATATTGACTTCCTATTGAAAGATACACACTGCAGGATTTTCAAGATAAAATAATCAAGTTGAATACAATAAAATGGTTCATTTCACATACATTAAAATAGAAGAGAGAATAGTGGTTGTATTATAAACAGGCATGTACACACAACAACATATTATAGGCTCAGTGAATGGGAGGCTAAATTATCCATATTTGTTTGTATGGCACTCACCATCAGGAAAGCTTTTTTGCATTTTCCATAACTTAATCTCCATTCAGAACTTAATTTGTGTTGTGTTTTCGGGTGCTCAGCATTGAATGTGGGATCTTATTTACGAGAGCACACCACATGCTGGCGATCTCAGTCTATTCATTTTTTAGCATAGCACGAGTATTTAGCAATTCAATGTATTCCGAAATAATGAAACTTTCTCTTCCAGGCCATTCTTATGGCGTGCCGTGATCTACAATAGTCAAAATGCTGGTCTTGTTGAAGTGTGACAGCAGCAGCTATGGGTAGTGCTGGCTTCAGAGGAATAGCTCAGGCCTGTCATTTGTTCTAGTTTATGAACTTCACTAAACTTTCCTAAAGTTTGATTCATCCACACCAACTCGATCATGAGAAGTTTCGTAATGATCCATCGAAGTACAAAGATAGCGGGAGTGTTCCAAAATGCTGCACCTCATGTTAACTCGCATAGGAAAACATTTAATACAGAGATCAAATAAAAGAAAAAATGTATTCGTAAGTGACCCGTCATCTTGGAGTTGCCAAGCTTCCCAGTCACGAATTAATAAAGGCATCTTATTGAATGAAGGAACATTTTGTCGTTTGCATCAATGCAGATACGTGAATCTTTGGACACTCCACGAGGCCCAGCAATTTGACCGACTATTTGCAAACAGTTTTTGTTTGTTGCAGCAACGATTTCAAGATGTAAGACAGTGAACCTTGCATCCCAGACTCTAAGGAAGGTGCCGAACTCGGTAAGGAATCAATAAACATGATTTTATTTACTGGGAGCCCTCTGCTTGTGCTAAAGAGAGTAATTATTTTACACCCATCTTATTAGATCTATGTTTTACTTGTTTAATATTAATAACTACAATTAGCCATTTTCTTTAGTGTGTTATTGTGTTGCAGATCCATGTGTTGATCATGCATTTGGAGCTTTCTTGTAGCTTTTGATTGAGGTGTACTTACTTATTCTACATTACAGGAGACATACGAAAAATGTGACATGAATGAGTAATTATAATATATAATGCTTATATACCTGATAATAAATCAGAATAAAGGAAAATGACTCATAACAGCAATTTAATGGAATCTTGAATGCTTGAATGGACTGTGTAAAACACATGCTGGCTACACAATACACTAAAGTGAACTGCTAACTGCAAGTATTATCAAACAAGACTTGGCAAAGCTAAAAGTTCTAGTATTGGTCACTAGAATGTTGGCAATTCTTGTTTTGTCATGGTCTCTGCAAAACATTGTTTGTGAAGCTGCAGGGCTCTTCAATGTAAACAAAAACAAGGCAAGAATAGTGGTTTGGTCTCAAAAAAGCACACCTTACCATAGTAATCCCTGGCACTGAAGGGGACTACTTTGTGTGTTGGTGTGCTTCTTGTGAAAGGGCAGCAAGTCGTAACTCACAGTGAATTCAAGGAAAGAAGAAGTAAAGAAGAAAAGGGAAAGAGGGAAGAAAAAAACAGAAAAGGGGGCACAGAAGAAAAAGCAAGAAAGAAAGAGGAAAGAAAAAAGAAGGAATGATGAAAAAGAAAGAAAAAAGACAATGAAGAACGAATGTGGACGAAGAACGAAAGAGGAAATAAAGAAATCAGGAAGGGAGGAAGGAAAGAGGGAGGGTAGGAATGAACAAGGAAGGCAAGCAGAACAAAAAGGGAGAAAGGGGGAAGAAAAAGAATGAAGGCGAGAGAAAGTGGACAAGTAAGGGAAAGAAAGAGCAAAAGAAGGAATGGTATACAGAGTTGCAAAGATAGAGCACACTTGTGAGTTTACATTCAGAGTTCATGTGAGAAGCTAATATGGTGTGATAAAGCAGTAGTCAGAAAAACAAAGGTCTATTCAAAAGGAACTTACAACAGTATTTGCAGGAGACAGAAAATAATAAACCTGGAATGTGTCCTGTGCTTTCATCTCATAGTAAGTGTCCCGCTATTAGAAAGGAAACACTAAAGTAATATTCAAGTAAAAACAAAAATACTGGCACTGAAGGGAACTACCTTAGGTGCTCGTGGTGCAAGGGCTAAATGCAGTTGCTCAAAGTGAAGTTAGTTAGTGGCTTTAGTAGGCTGACTCATCGCCCCATGGTGTATGCTGTGGAGGCAGAAGCAAGATGTGAATGACACTAGAAGAAACCAATGGATTAAGAGAGGTGACTGAAAGCCCCTTTAGTTACGTATATTATTATACAGATAATCTTGGTAAAATCAAAAATGTCTTGGCTAACACCTGGCATAAAAAAGCAGAGTGATAGTGATAAACCCTTGTCAAAAGTGTCAGCGTGCATTAATGTAGCCAGATGGAGGATCACATGACTGCACGGTGAATGTAACAGAGAATCCTTTAGAAAATATTTCCCCCTCAGCTTGATAAGTCAGTCTATTGGGGCACACATCCTGCGAGACAAAATGTTCTAATAATTTTAGTGGGCTGGCTTGAAGGATGGTTTGCACAGCCAGAGACCGTGCAGAGATGGTTCGGTGGGATGGGTCCTGGGTGAAGGACAAGCCCAGTGCTCAGAGCCCACCACACAGCTGGGTTGGGTGGAGCAGGGTAACTGCACAGCTTTGCTGTGTGATAGTACCTGTGAAAAGAGGAATTTAGCAAGGCCTAAGGACACTTGTAGCTGGTGTCATTGCACTGTGTTTGGGGACAGAGGTACGTGTGCATGTCCTAAAAATTGTTTAGCTTACATAGTGGGACAATGCGTGGGCATGGAAATGCTATGCAAGTCGTAAGACAATTTATAGCTAAGCGTAATGGGTCAGAGGCTTGCACAGGGTCTTCCTACATGCTCTGGCCGACCTAAAAGACAGTACTTGCTGTGCAATGCAGACATGGTTTGGGTGGATAAGGAAGGCACTGCACCCTACACCCTCAGATTGCTGTGCACAGCCTAAACACTTACACAACTGGTTGCTTAGAATGTGGACAGTCCCTGTGTCCTGAGGTCTCAGTTCATGCCCAAAGCAGTGCGCTCATAGTTTTGTGGGATGGGGCATGTCATGGAATATGGGTTAGCCAGTGGTCAGTGCCCCCAGTGGCTGTGTGCAGGTAGCACAGTCAAGCTGTTGACAGGCAAATGGCCTCATTGTGTATAGTCAAAGAGGGCATCCAGTGGTTTCAATGGGGCAGGGGCTGGTGGAAGGATTGGTCATAGCCGTGCACTCAGAGGTCACTGAACGTAGCCAAAGGCATTAAAGAGCAGTTCAATGAAAAGGGGCCTGAGTTGCAAGGCAAATGCAAACAGCTGTCCTATGTATTACCTCTAAAATTGTGAGTCTTTTTAACAAGTTGAACACAGTATTTGAACATTCACAGTTGAGACAGAATGTGGGATGTCACACTGTGCACCTACTTCCCTTTTCCCCAAACCTTGGTCAATGCTGGTGTCATATGTGAACGTCTGAGTGATACACTGAACTATAACATATGTGAGGTCATAAACAGTGTAAGGAGGGGATATGAGCTCTGGTTTGCTGCTCATAATATAACCATGGAATGTTGGTGCATTTTAAGTTTTGAGTTCCAAACATAAGATCACTAAATGCGGTTTTTAATGCATTTTCTAAAAAAAAAAATCTTAAACATATGTTAACTTCGCCCGAGTAAATTTAACCATGTGTTATCTTTATAATGAAAAATTTCAAAGAAAGTATTTCACAGGCAGAGGAAGTTATTGTGCAGATATACCATTCCTGTGATATAAGGACTCCATTGATTTGGGGGGGATAGTGATTTTGATATTAATCATGCTAAATATGGATTTCACCCAGTGTGATTACTAGTCTCGACATAATTTCCTTTTTTACAACAACTAATGGCCAAAAATCTCCTCTACCGTAAACTCTACCATTACTCTTAATTTTACCAGCATCCACTTAATGAGAGCTAAGCACAACCAGAACATGTTAATTGCAAACAGAGGTCATTACTAGCTCAATTGTTTAAATAGATCACACTTGTACAGGAAGCTTGTGAATTACATATGTAAATGCCTTAATAATCCTTTTGCTACACACAATCAAATACTACAGTTTAATAATTCACTTATTGTTTTTAATCAACATTTCTACGTTTGAAAAATACTCTTTTCGAGTTAACTCCGCTTACACTATGGTCTAATCTCCAGCGAAATACAAAAATGTTGTGAATTCTTGGTTAAACTGTTGCTGGAAACATGAAGAGTAAGGATATGAGTGGTGCCACATCAGATATCGTGCAAGTGTTGAAAATCAGACTGTAAAAGAGACTGTAGGCACCTCTTTCACAGAGGTCAAAATTCTAGGTTTTTTTTTTAAATGTAGGAACGTTTTAAAAGCATATTGATTCCGTGCATCATTACCACATGCAGCTTTCTGAAACTACAAACGTTTAGGGCCAGTTGATGGAATTCATTTTTATTTGAAATCATCATCAGTAGTGGCAGATTCTAAGGCCCTGATTTATACTTTTTTGCGCCGCATTACCGTCATTTTTTGACGCAAAAGTGGCGCAAATTTACAAAATACAACTGTAAGGTTGCGCCACTTTTGCGTCAAAAAATGACGGGAATGCGGTGCAAAAAAGTATAAATCAGGACCTAAGTGTAATATAATTTCTATTCACTTTTACACAAGTACAAGGACCAAAGAAACGATTTACCGTTTTGTGGTTCTGCGAAATCCTCAGATGTATGGGGTAATGTTAAATGTTAGGATAATCCGTATATAGAGCACATTGTGGTGGTTATTGTGGTGGAGATTCTAGTAGTCGATTATTTTGGAAGTTTGTAATTACTTCCATATTTAAAAGTTGTTTTTGTTTCCGCCAAACTCTAAATCAACTCCTGCGTCCCTGAATGAAAAATAAATTGGTCAAGCTCCATGTGCACAGCACTCATATGAGTATTAATGCGTTGTCCAGGTTCCTATGCAATCTACAATAACCTGTGTAGCGGGGATTGGCATAAAACTATGTTAATGTGAAGCATTTACCAGTGTTTAGTGATGAGCATAAGTGTGTCAAGACAAATAGCAGGATGTTCCAAATTGCAGAACCCTAGAACTAGCACAGATAATTTGTGGTGCCAAAGTATCATACAAGTGAAATGGTCTGTCAAGTTCACAGCTATATATTTGGTAAAGGCATCTCCTAACCCATCAAGTATGGGGATTCAATAGGCCATACCTTAGGGGAACCAAATGGAGTATTATATAGTCGGAAGGATAATGAGCATTGTTGCACAGAAAAATGAATAAACTTTATGAGCCTAATTACAAGTAACCTTGTAAATTATGAACCCTGCGTGCAATTAAAATTGCTGTGATGCTGATCATTTCTGGTAATTACTAGATAGAAGAAATTGGGTTATTGGTTTGAGGGGGGTAGAAGCCCCACTCATGCAACAACCACAATCCTTGTCAGGGTGAACCACAAAAGCCACCAAATTAAACTGTGCTTAGCCCTCTAGTAGCTTAGCACAAAACAGTCAGGCTTAATTTAAAGACAATGTGTAAAGTATTTAAGAAGAGTGCAAGCACTAATTCAGTAATAACACAACACAAGACAACCCCAAACCAATTTAGAAAAATAGAGTACATTTTAATAAATAAACTGATACCAGATCAACAAAAATCTAATGAGTATAGCCGGAAATATTACATTTGAATGTTTTTCGTGGAAATAGCACCTAAATTACAAAGTGCCACTGGTGATCACGTGTGGTGCTGGACTGGGGATAGTCACAAGTTCAGGCCGACTGTAGTGGATCACAGGTTGGATACAAGGACCAGGTTAATCCTGCTAAAACGCTATCTTTCAACTCCAGTGCAAAAAGCTCTGTTCATGCTGGAGGAGGCCACAAGAAGGAGGCTTCTGTGTAAAGAGCAGGTCAGGAGTCATGGACGGTCATTGCTGTAGCTTGAGGATTATTGCTGGACCTTCGCATTGACAGTCACTCTGTACTGTTATTGCTCTAGCACACAGGGCAGGTCACGCATTGCTGGTCGTCGAGTACACTCATTGTCAGCAGGAAGAGCAAGTCTCACCAGAGCTTCCCATTGGTGGGTGGCGGAATTTTTGCACGAACGGGCTAGTTAGCTATTGCAAATAGCCCAAACTTCAGACTTTTCACATGTTCTTCTTGAGGAGTGCACTCTAATGCCAACCAAAGGTCCAGGTCCTGGGAAATAACCTCTTGGGGATTAGGACTCACTTCAACAGAGGCTAGCGTTAGAGCTCAGTCAGGTCCAGTTGCAGCTGGATAGCTGGCCAGTTGCTGGTAGGCCTCTGAAGCTTGTTGTGTCCCTATAGCTCAAGTGACCCTTGGAGTTACTCTGGGTAGCCAGGCAGACAGGTCCAATCTTCCTTCTAAGACAGCAAGGCAGTCCTTCAAGCAGCAATGTAGTCATCTAGCAGCAGTTCTGAATCTTCTGTAGGTCAAGGAGCCTTCTGAAGAGTGGCTCTGAAGGTCTAATTTTTATACCTGGTGCCAGCCTGTCCTATCCCAACAAGAGTTCTGGAAAGTTCCTTCCCTTTCCCTGGGCAAGGCTCGAAACTGTCTGGGGTGAGAGAAGGGGGGTTAGGTCTGGTATCAGGTTCCTTTAATTTTTCTGTAGGCAAAGTCCTTTGAAGGGTAAATGAGGCTGGGTACAGCTCCTCCCAGCCTTCCTTTCAGGATGGCTCATTATGTCCACACCTATGCCCCTTTAGTGTTACTGTCTGGAAACAATATACAAATTCCAATACCAGAGCCATTCACACTCATGTGACCCCGGACACTGGCAAAAAGGCATAGCTGGCTAGGACAAGAAAATATCAACTTTCTAAAAGTGGCTTTTTCCAGATTCTGACCTAAGATCTGACTTCTCCATTCAAGAGGACTTTGGGTTACAATTCATTGAGTTTTATGAGTATAGGTCCAGTGTTAGTCAATGGGAGAGATAGTCCTTACAGAAATGAAAAATCCCTTCAAGTTAACTTTAACTGCCAGGACATATAAAACTCAAGTACACATGTCCTATGTTTTAAATAAAATGTGCCTTACCCTAGGAGCTTTTAGGGTCTACCTCAGGGGTAACTTAGAAGTATTAAAAATAAAGGTTTATGCCTGGCAAAATGTTTATTTTGCCAGATCAAAATATAAAGTTTCAATCTGCACTACAGGCTGTAGTGGCAGATTTGAGACAGGGATTTAAAAGGCTACTTCAGTGGGTGGCACAATAAGTGCTGCTGACCATTAGTAGTATGTAATTTACAGGTTCAAAACCCACGTAGTGTCATATGCAAGAGACTTGCAAGTAAGTTAAATATACCAATAAGGTGTAGGCCAATTACCACTATGTTTTAGGGAGACAGCACAAGCACTTTACCACTGGTTAGCATGGAAAAAGCGTAAAAAGTCCTAATGAAAACAGGTTCAGCAACAGAAGGCATAAAGCTGAGGGTAACCCAGTAAAAAGGGCAAGGCCAGGTCCAATACTAGGTACAATAAAGTTTACATCTTCTGATTCAGTAGCTCACACCTGCAGATATTTACAGATAAATAGTGCAGTAGGTACAGAGGTCTGTCCTTTTGTCCCCATTAGAGGAAAAATATTAATGGATGCTATTTTTATTGCACCTGATAAATTCCAAGCCAAGTGGTGTTAGATTTAAATGAGTGCGTCCACCTTTCCCCCATCACCTATCATTCCAGGGCACTTGAGATCAGGCCCCAAGTGTATAAAAGGATGGTGATTTTGGCAGTCAAGTAAAGCCCTATCATAGTCTTCAGCAAAGTGTGTTGCACATTGTGTGAGCTGCTGTCCAGCACTGTCTGATGACCTGTTGGCTTCCCATTACCTAAAAGACCTAAAAGACAAACATGCCCGTTGACCTCCTATACATGCTGTTATATGCTGACTCCAACTTAAATGGAATGTAAAACAGTTAAAACTTAATAATGCAATTATTAATTCTTGAATTACTAAATACTATAGGGCATAAACACAAGCCCCTTGTGCCACCTTAATGCCATCTCTTTATGTAAGCCAGCGCTAAGGCGGCCTTTCCCCTGTGTCATATTTACAAAGTGGCACAATACATGCATTGTGCCACTTTGAAACCCCTTGCGCCACATCATGCATGTTCCAGGCATAATGTATGCAAGGGCGGGTGTTCTGATGTTGGCAGGCCCAAAAAATGGCACAGTGAAATTTACAAGATTTCACTGTACCATTTTTCCATCATTTTAGCACCTGCTCAAGGAAAGGCATTCCAATGATGCACCCATTAAAATCATTGGGTTTCCCTGTGCTTTGCTGCACTAGCGTCAAAATTCTGATACTGTTTTGATAACGACTGCCATGGTGCACCGTATTGTAAATATGGTGCAACCATGGTGTAGTTAGGTGAGCAAGTGTGACACAAGAGAAGTGGCTCATCAACCAACACAAAACCCCTTATACCACACCTATACACATATCCACCACAGTTTACAACAGTAAAACACCTTAATTCTCACAGCAAACACAATGCTGTCCATTCCACTAACACAACCTGCTATCACCCATACAACACAAAACCACATTATACATTACTTTCAGTCATCCAAGTATACACTATCCTCTATTTGCTCCACAAGGACCCCCTTTTATCACAACAATACCTAAACCCAGCGTTCCAACACACCATCTACAAACACCCTTCCCCTCTCTTCACCACACACAACAATACAATCCTCACACTCCACTCCACCACACATATCACCTCTTCCAGTCATCACAACTAACACAAACTCCCCTGACACACATCCATCCCCTCTTACACACATCATACACTCATCACCAAAACATATCAACACCCTCTGTAATGCTCTAATGACACTCATCGGCACTAACTCCCATACAAATCCTTCATAGAAAACCACTACATTAATGTCCCCTCTAACTATTCCACAAAAACAATACGTACCACACACAACAGAACATCAAAATAACACAAACTTTCATTATACTTTCCGTCACACCCACTCCCACCCTCATGACTACACAAAGAATACAAATCCTGACCTACCTTTACCCCTACTTTCTCACTCTTAACAAACATCTACCACAAGCACCCCAACAGAGCAACATTCATTCACCCACCTCTCATCCATTGCACAATTTAGATCCTTACATTATGATTCACATACTCCTCCACAACCCCTAACCCATACTCCTTCCACACTACACAGACACAAACAATATAAACAACATGCCACTCTTAACAACTTTGCATCCCCTTGTCTATTACATAATAAAGCTAACCTACAAAAAAATGTAACCTCTTCATGTCTCTCTCAGCCACCAAGTCCACCACGGACACACACACAGACCCAACAAAATGCCTTCTCAGCATGCTGGAAAAGGAACACCATACTGAAAAACAGGACTATTGTGACCCCCACACAGTTATCACAACTAACAACACACCTGCTACAACCTTAAAATATACTGTTTACCCTTCTCCTAAACAAAACAACACTGCCACTAACATACTTTTTCTTTCCTGAAGCTTATAATTACTCGATCACTCTCAAAAAACAAGCACCACATCTACGACCTGCTCACAGACACACAACCTGACCTACTATTCATAACAGAATCATGGTTGGGAGATGAAATGGTCCCAGTGTTGCATGAAGCTGTTCCTCCGGGCTATCAAACCATCACACAAAACCGTATAGGCAAGAGAGGAGGTGGACTAGCAATAATATTCAAACAAGCAATATATATCAATAAAACAGACAACTTTTCCATACAAAGTTGTGAAGCGCTTCTCACCAGATGCCACCCTACTCCAACTTGCTCCTGTAACTTTCTCCTCCTTTACAGACCTCCGCCTAACAAGTCAACATTCCCAGATGCTTTTCTAGATACAGTCTCAAACCTTATTACATTATACTCAAACCTATACATTCTTCGGTACCTAAATATTTGGTTTGACAAACCCAATATGCCCCATCCGAAAGCTATCACCTCTGGCCTAGTCACACTGAACCTACATCAGATTGTACACAATCCCACACACATCGCTGGACACATCCCAGATGTCATTTTTGCTAAGACTGAACTGGTTACCGTTCATAGCATCATGCCAATCACATGGCCAGACCACCATTTGATAACTTTCCAACGTAAAACACCACAAATCAATGCACTCCACAACTACTTACATACATGCACATATCGAACATGGAGTAAACTCAATTTTGATGAGTTAGAAACACAACTAACAGCCAACACAAATCTAGATACAATTAATTCTGCTCCAAAATGTTATGAGTGGCTACAGGAAGCTTTGATGTCCAAAGACCACTCAGAAAAACTAAACAGGACAAAAGAAAACGAAACCCTTGGAGAAACACAGAACTTAAAAAGATAAAGCAACAAATCAGAAGGTTGCAGTGGACCTGGCTCAAAACAGACAACATTCAAGACAACCTGCGGCTACACAAACTTAACAGAATATACAAATCATCAATCAAAAAAGCTAAAGACGGAATACAAAATGCTAGCTCTGCAACCAAAGAATTTTATAAACTTCTCAATGAATTTCAAAAACCTAAATGCATGGAAGGAAGTCATCCCACTACTCAATATTTCACAAACAAACTGTCAACTCATTGCACAACCATTGGACTCCTAATTAAAGCAGAAGAAAACCATCAGCACCAACCTCTTTCCTAAAATCCAGTCTAAGAATAAACCAACCCAGCCTCTACAGTCTTTCAAACAAATATCACAAGGTGAATTTATGGATATGGTCAAAGCAAGCAGGTCTTCCGGTTGCCCTTCTGACCCTTGTCCACCACACATCTTCAAGAACATTCTTTTATCTACTTCTGCTGCCACACCTGTAAGAAGAATCATCAACAACTCTTTAACTACAGGAAGTTTTCCTGAAGACCTGAAAAAGGCATACATATGTCCGATATTAAAGAAAACAAACCTAGACCCACAGGACCCCAACAACTACAGACCAATCACAAATGGACCTCTCCTGGGCAAACTGATAGAAAGAGCAGCATTTGCAAAGATGTCACAATTCATTTAAAACAATTCCATACTTACAGACTACCAAACTGGATTCCCAGGAAGAGGCACTGAATCTGCAATCATAGCAATCTGGGATGATCCTAAAAAACACAGTTGACTACAATGGAGTTGCAGCACTACTTCTCTTGGACCTCTCGGCTGCCTTTGATACGGTTGATCATGACACGTTAATTCAAAGACTCCACGAAGCCGGCATAGAAGAGACTGCTCTCAACTGGATTACATCCTACCTTCAAAACAGAACTAATATTATCTATTCTCCCCCTTTCTCATCCAAACCCTATCTCACAAAAGCAGGGGACCCCCAAAGATCAGTCATCTCACCTTTGCTTTTTAACATCTACATGATATCATTACCAGACATATTTCCAAACATATGATAAAGCCATTATGGTGCAAGCCAAGAAAGCAAACTTCCAAATTTACCAGGGTGGGGCGGAGCTATAAGATACAACCTTAGCCCTCAGTGACAGCACCAGAAGTGTTGTAACAGGACATGGTGTCACAGCTAGGCATATGGCATTAACAAAGCCACTAGACAAGGAGCAAATTCGTTTTTAATTCCTTGGGGCAAACAAACAAAGGTCATACACCATCACTGTTCAGAAACGTGTCTCAGGAGCTCTAAGCTGCTGTTATTGACTCCTCTCTTTCACAAATCCACAATTTATTTGCTCCTAGCATCTTCCACAACAAATTTGCTAAAGTTGTACACACGCTCACATACACAGTTATGATTTTCAATTTAAAAGGCTAAACTGAAAACTGCTGAAAAATGTATCTGAAATTGTTTTAACCTGGAATCCTTCCTTAATGTCTAAATGTATGTTTTAAATATTTATACTAAGTTTTGGGGAGCTATAGAGTTTTATAATCCATGTAGCATTAACAACAAGTATTTATCTATATTTAAAAAATGATACCGCAGATTAGAACATAATGATCCAGCTGAATAAGTCACATAAGAAGGTGCAAGCCATTTTTAAGACCAGAAAGTTTTACGGTTCATGGTGCACTTAGCAGCAACGACAGATGATATGTGCCATATATTATTAAAGTGCGTATTCTCAATTATTAACAAAGTAGATAAGATACCCTTATATATAATAATGCAATTAACAGATACAATAATAAAGTGCGTAGTCTCAGCTATTGCCAAAATAGATCAGAATCGGTAATATTTAATAGTGCAATCAGTTGTGCAGGGGTTGTGCATGTTAATAAAGTGCATGTTCTCGATCATATCCATAGTTATCCAGCAGAATGAGTAACAAAAGAAGATGCAGAATATGCTCAAAACCTGTATACTTTACAATTCATGAAACACTTGGAGGCAGAGATAAATCATATGACCAATACCTTAATCAATTGTAAGATCCCAGTTATTAACAAAAAGGATAGGATATGGCAATATATAATAGTACAAACAGTTAATACAATTATGGAGTGCATAGTCTCAGTGATTAACAAAATAGATGATCAGATACAGCAATATGTAATAGTGCAATCAGCTATGCCGACATTGTGCATGATATTAAAGTGTGAAGTCTTAGTGATATCATAGTTGCGACATTCATACAAATCATATTGATTAAAAGATGCCTTACATTCCATGTAACATTAGCAGTACATATAAAAGAGACTGGATAAAACATAAAAAAATAACCTTGGTTCTCTACACCTTAGATTTCCCATAATATTACCAGCAAGAATGTTAAACATGACACCTCAGGTTTAACATAAAAGATGGAGAACATGTATATCTTCATAAAAATACAGATGGAACTTTTAAGGGACCAGAAAGCCACTTTCAACCGCCCACCTAGGGGGAGGGGGATACAGAGTAGTGGAGACCATATCAAAGCTCCACATTTTTGCATCTTCCGCCCTTATATTCATATAGGCTCTTCTCATTACATTGCTAAAAAACGTGTCCTCCATTCTGAAAAGGTTGGAGAGTCAGGACTCAGCCTTTCTGAACCTATGCTACTGCCGTTGCTACAAATACCAATTATGAATACTCTTTTGAGTATCATGGACCTTCCTCAATGCTCAACAGCATCATCTTGGAAGTGATCTCAGTGTGATGATTTAGAATCATACTAATAAAGGCCCCGATTTCCAGCACATAAGAGCGTAGCTCTGGGCATGTTCAAAACATATGTATAATATCAGCATAAGCTGCTCCACATCACTGCACTGTCATTTAGCACTGGGTTTCCTGCTCCACCTAAATAGCTTAACAGGAGTGTAGAGTAGATCAAATACAGATTTAAAATGCTGGCTTCTCAATCATGCAGTAAACAGTGTCTAGCTACCTATCTCTAATGATCTCTGTATAATCAGCCAGTCTGTGCCTAGCCTTTTCTCCCAGGTGGCATTCTGAGCCTCTAGCTCGTCAGGCAGAGCTTGTATTACTAATTTATACTTTTGCCCAATCCTTGCTTCACACCAATAGCTTATATAATAGGGATGTTGCTGTCCGAAACGTAGTTATGATCCATTTCACTAACGAAATCTCTAAATATTTGAACAAATTCTCCAATGTTAGACAGTACTTTTTCTGCATTTTGCTGAATAAATATATATGCCCTTTGTCGTAGAGATCACTGAGTCTTGTAATACTATTCGGCTCCCATCTTTTACCCATATCATCGTAGAATATATTAGGTAAGATATGGGAACCCCATAATAGAGTATATTGATTACATTTAGAGGCACTGATTCTCTTTTTCACTTGCAGCCATAGCCTATGTGCTCTATTCACAGTCTTCTTGTAGGAACTACGGGCCTGATTACGATTTTGGTGGTCTTGGTACTGCCATGGCAGCAGTGTCAGATTCACCGCTGCAGTGTTGGCAGCCTAACTGCTGTATTGCGATGCATGCGGTTACATATACGAAAGACCGGTGTGGTCCTGCTGATACCGCTAGCAAATCTTGACCACAGCAGCGGCAGGATAGGCCAATGTGTCTGTCGGAGAGCTGACCAGTTGTTGTCGGAATAATTACAAAGTGCTTTCCCGCTGACCTGACTGTGGCGATCCAACCACCACATCTGAGCTGACGGAAAGGGATAGATATAAGGAAGAAACACACCTGTACTCAGCTTCACACATCCTGTGCCACCATGGAGCTGATCATACACACTTCGGCTGCTTGATGACGCTCAAAACCAACACCATCATGGACGCAACTGACGGTAAGCTAAACTCTTACTCGTTTCCATCAACTCCATAGCAAATAGATACCGCACCATGGACCTGGCAAGGGGTTTGTGATCCCTGGGCCAGACATATTTTGTGGGCCTCTGTTCGAAGTTGTTTTCAATGTATGACCCACACACAGCTCTATGATGACCTCTTTAGCCAGGTCACTGACACTGCACAGGCAATATTTGTTTAGGTCAGATTTTTGTCATGGACTGCATTCTCCAGAAGTTTGCTTTGTGAATTATGTCATATGTATGGTTTCATAGCTCATTTCTTTGTTTTGGTGTTTTTAGGTATCTTCACCATGGCATCTTCATTTGGACAGTTCAGAGTTGTGACATTACCAGGTATATGAGGTTGATGGAACATAAGAAGTGGTCATGGATTGTTCCTGGGAATGTATGTCACTGACTTTGGTTGTACAAAACCTGTGCCAAGACAGCTTTCGCAGTAATAGGATGGAAGTTAAGGAGTCCCCATTGGACTTGTTCCTTGTCATGGGGTGGCCATAATGCATTATATGCGTCATCATGTGCTCAGACAATTTGTAGTTGTAGGCTCAAATTATGTCAGTTTCACTTCACATCGGTTACCTACACATTTTGTATGGACTGTATGTAGCTGTTGATGTGCTTCATCATTGTAGGCCAAAAAGTGCTTGTGGCATATCACTGAGAATTGTTTGTGACATACCACCAGATACAGAATCACTGGATTGTAATGAATCTGTGATGAGAAAGTGTGGTACTGCCATCTGAGTTCTGCTTTATATGATGTAGGATTCCTTTTGTGATGTAGGCAATATGGCTCCAAGTCTTGACATTGACCAGTTTTCATTTTTGCCTATTTTACAGGAAATATACAGTCTGATACAGTCCCTCCCTCCATGTTCTTGAGGTCTGTACCTATAAATGTGATTGCTTACACAGTATAATTCATTTATGTATGATTTAGTATGTTTCTGACATCTTGCCAGCCCATGATTGGAACAATGTAATAACAATGTTATAAGACACTTGGGTGTATGTGTTGGTGTGAAATGGTTGTGATCCTGAGCCAAACATTGTGAACATGCAACATATCCATGCTCTACAAGTAGCTTGTTTTGACATTGTATAGTTCACATGGTATTACATATATACATTGCTAAATGCGAAATTTACTACAGTATACAATGAGTTTGTGACCTGTGAATTTATTAATGTGGTAAAGGTGAAGACAAAAACAAACATAAGAGAAAAGGGAAGTAGTCAGTCATGGCAAATGAAACCATAGATGTGGATGCCAAGTTCCAGATTACTCATCCCATCAGAAATGGAAAGGTGCCCAGAATTTGTCTACAGACTGACTGTGTGACACACAATGGAGGAAATTAGGGTTGAGGTTTCTTGCTTGCAGTGGTGGGTGTCTTGACATCTGCACCTCCTGGATTTGTACATGGACATCCCTGCTGGTGGGGGGGGCATGTTCTGCTGCTGCAGAGGCAGGGGTGTCTGAAGCTGTTTGTTCCTCTAGCAGGGCCTCCCTTCCTGTGGCAGCCACAGATGTAAATGGTCTTGATGTAGTTGCATTACAGGAAGAGGTAGATGGTGGTGGAAAAGCCCTACTCAGGGTTGTATGGGTGTCCATCAGCACCCCTGTTAAGGAGCCCATGTTGGAGTTATGTGCCTCCAGCTTCATTTCTCGCAGTTCAGCAAGTACCTGGCCCATCATGCGTTGGGACTCTTACAGACACCCAACCCTTGGCTGATGGTGTCATGGTTGTGAGTGGCCCAAGTAGCCTAACTATGCCAGCCCACAGTATCTCTCCCACCGACCCTGCCCCCAGGAGCCTGTGCCCTTGGCTCAGGGTGTCCTCTCCAACTGGGTCCTGATCTACATCAAAATGTTTTGTGTCATAGTAAGGACCTAGGAAAATCTTAATAGGTAGGGTCTCCTATTGTGATATATTTCCATGGTTTGAAGTTACTGACAAGACATTTGTAGAGGTTGAAAAACTTAATTAGAACTGAGCAGATCATTAGATATGCTGATAAGTTGTATTTGAGATGAAGGAATGAAAATGATATCTAATAAACAGTTAACCAACACAGTGGAGAAGTAGCATATAAATGTGACCATTCCAAGGCCTAGTTGTGTACGATACAGGCAAACACACAACTTGGTTGCATATGTAGCATTAATCTTCAGGTGAGCAATGCAGTGCCCGTGGCTTACCTGCCATTTCCAATTGGCTAAAGCAGCTAAATGCTTTATGAATAATTGGTGTACACACTTGGTAAGGTGTCATTCATGGCATCACTAGTTTCATTTGGGGATACTAGG
Source organism: Pleurodeles waltl (assembly GCF_031143425.1). NCBI lineage: Eukaryota > Metazoa > Chordata > Amphibia > Caudata > Salamandridae > Pleurodeles > Pleurodeles waltl. Next base: position 302,034,236 of record NC_090440.1, read on the forward strand.
ACAACATCAAGCTAAGTGAGGAGACATGTCTCTGAGTAGGGCACTATATGTAGATTGCTCAGTCCTTTAGAAGTAAACATCAGTTGCGACATGGCAAACTAGTGAGAATAGGCAGGAACACAATGGCCTCTTGTTTTGAGTTACTAAAACAGGTCTTCATTGTAGTTACAGTCAAGTCACTTTCTAACCCCCAATGGTAGACAAATGGTAAAATCCATGACAAGTGAGCATCAGTTGAGACTTGGAAAACAAGTGAAAATGGGCAAGGTCACAATGGCCACCTGCTTTGTGTTACAGAAACAGGCCTTCATTGCAGTTACAGACATGTCACTTTCTAACCCCCAATGCTAGATAAATGGTAAACTCCTCGATAAGTCAATATCAGCAGGGACATGGCAAACAAGTGAAAATGGGCAAGAGCACAATGGCCTCTTGATTTGAGTGACAGAACCATGCCTTCATTGTAGTTGTAGTAATGTCACCTTTTAACTACCAACACTAGAGAAATGATAAACCCCATGATAAGTGAACATCAGTTGTGACTTCAAAACAAGTGAAGATGGGCAAGGCCACAATGGCCTCCTGCTTTGAGTTACAGAAACAGATCTTCATTGTAGTTGCAGTCATGTAACTTTCTAACCCCCAATGCTAGACAAATGTTAAACTCCATCATAAGTGAACATCTGTTTTGACATTACAAAGAAGTGAAAATGGGCATGAGCACAATAGCCTCTTGTTTTGAGTTACAGAAACAGGGCCTTGTGGTAGTTGTATTCATGTCACCCTCTACCTCCCAGCACTTGACAAATTGTTAGTCTTAAATACCTGTTGCCAAACTGCAGTTAGGCTGGACCATACATTTACATATTTATTGACACATCCCATGGGTCCTCGGATGATATTTTTACTAGTAGGACACTTACAGACCCCATTCCAACATATGGCATGTAATTGAGATTGGGATATATGATGTTATATATATATATATATATATATATATATATATATATATATATATATATATACTGTATATATATACTGTATATATATATATATATACAACAATACACATTGACAATCTAACATCTCTGATACTTTGGGTAAGAAAGTAGATAGACAACACAATGGCAAAAGCTGAGATAACAGCTGAAAGACATTGAAGTGTTGTGACAGTTATTGAGGTGTTACCTACCAGACTCCACTCCCCCAGCTACATCTGTCAAGCACTCAGGGTGCAGAATGGCCAAGACCTTCTCCTCCCGGGGAAATAGTTGTAATGGGGTGCTGGGAGGACCATCTATGCTAAGATATTTGCAAAACACCCAGGGAAGGTAATCGCCAAACTGGTATCATCCTGTCAACTCGGTTTCACCCCTGGTCATGGCAGGGTTACTCATGTTAGAAGGGTAATTTTAGGCAAGGCAACAAAAACATTTATGGGCCTAATAATATTTGATGCAGAAAAGGCCTTCAACCGGGTCTCTTGGGGGTACTTGTGGGAAGTCTTAAAGTGAAAAGGACTTGGTCCTGGTTTTATCAAGGCCATCAGGGCATTATATCAGGACTCAAGTGCTAGACTAGAGGCAAGGGGGATGGAATCAGACAGGATTTTATTAACTAGGGAGACCATTGCTCTTTTCACTATATATTGACCCCTTTATCTCTTGATTAGAGAAGAATGCTATATTCAGGCTAACCTCGGTAAATAGTATTCAATCAAAGTTTTGGCCTATGTGGACGACATTGCCGTGGTAACACCAGACCCTGTAAGAGCACTAACTGAAATTGAGAATAAGGCTAACCACTTTGGTGCTTTAGCAGGATATCATCATAATGTGGATAACCCTCAAGTAGTATGCACTGGGGGAATCAATCTGAGCAAACAGCACATGGTAGATGATGCAGTCTATCTGGGGCTCAGGACTACATCTATGTGCCTATTGGATGGATTAAAAAACATCATAGCTGACATACATTGGCCAAGTGGACACACCTGCAAATCACACTATAAAACACACACCCTTGCAGTCCATGATCCATTGCCTGTCCACTGCAGCACAGCAAGACAGAGATCACAAATCATTGTTATATTTTGTTTTTTGTTTATTTGGTAGCCCTTTTTACCCATCCCATTTAACACTTTCCACAGACTTCTTTTTTCCTAATATCACTTTTCTCATTTTTTTAAGTCCTTGTCATCAAATTTAATTTATAGTAATGTCATGTTAAAAAAAATCCACACTTTTCCGAGGCTGAGTAGACAGTCATGGTAGATGAAATCATAAGAGTACAGTCACAATTATGAGGAGCACAAATCCAACATACTCCTCACAATAAGAAAATAAAAATGTAGCAAAGGATATTAAACAGAGTGAATGCTGTAGGCACCACCTTGCGCACAAAGGAGCAAATTAGGAAGAGATGGAACAACCTGAGGAGGATGGTGCATTACCTGGCCGTCAAGCAAGATTTGCATCGCTATTCATTAATGAGATTGGTTGGTAAGACCCAAGATTTAGAGGGGGTTTGCCCTTTTTCTTAAAGATGACATGTAGGGAAATGCCCCCCTTGGCATGGTTACTCCCTACCTTTTTGCCTCTTGTTGATGCCAGCTATGATTGAAAGTGTGCTGGGACCCTGCTAACCAGGCCCCAGCACCAGTGTTCTTTCCCTAAACTCTACCTTTGTTCCCACAATTGGCACAGCCCTGGCACACAGATAAGTCCCTTGTAACTGTACCCCTGGTACCAAGGGGCCTATGGCCAGGGACGGTCTCTAAGGGCTGCAGCATGTATTATGCCACCCTGGGGACCCCTCACTAAGCACATGCACACTGCCTCACAGCTTGTGTGTGCTGGTGGGGAAAAATGACTAAGTCGATATGGCACCATGCCCTCAACCCACTGCCTGTGGAATAGGCAAGTCACCCCTCTAGCAGGCCTTACAGCCCTAAGGCAGGGTGTACTATACCGCAGGTGAGGGCATAGTTGCATGAGCACTATGCCCTTACAGTGTCTAAGCCAAACCATAGATATTGTAAGTGCAGGGTAGCCATAGAGTATTTGGTCTGGGAGTCTGTAAATTACAAACTCCACAAGTTCCATAATGGCTACACTGAAATCTGGGAAGTCTGGTATCAAACTTCTCAGCACAATAAATGCACACTGATGCCAGTGTGGGATGTATTGCAAAATGCACACAGAGAGCATCTTAGAGATGCCCCCTGCATGCCAGTCTGACTCCTAGTGTTAGGCTGTCCAGATCCTGCCAGCCTGCCACAACCAGATGAGTTTCTGGCCACATGGGGTGAGTGCCTTTGTCACTATGTGTCCGGGAACAAAGCCTGCACTGGGTGGAGGTGCTTCTCACCTCCCCCTGCAGGAACTGTAACACCTGGCGGTGAGCCTCAAAGGCTCATGCCTGATGTTACAGCACCCCAGGGCATCCCAGCTAGTGGAGATGCCCGCCCCTCCGGACACAGCCCCCACTTAAGGCCACAAGTCCGTAGGAGATAATGAGAAAAACAAGGAGGAGTCACCAACCAGTCAGGACAACCCCTAAGGAGCCCTGAGTTGAGGTGACCCCTGCCTTTAAAAATACTCAATCTTGATTTTGGAGGATTCCCCCAATAGGAATAGGGACGTGCCCACATCCCCTGACCCCCGTTTCTAATGAATCCCAGACTGCGTTATCAGTAGCAGTGACTCTATTTATTGCCAGGAAGTCTGATATCCATTAACACATGTGGTCAATATTTTCTGACTTGAAGAGAGATGTTTTTTTAATCAAAAGACCATGCCCCCCATGGTTTAACTAAACCCACAAGCAGGAGCTCTAAAACCAATGGGTTATGATTTGAAAAGACCCAGAGATATCTCTCAATCCCCACCTGACAACCAAGAGCTCTGGAGACCACAAAATATTCCATAAACCTTGGATCTGGTGTTTTATCTCTATCCCAAAGACGTATCAGTCCATAATCTGTTATTAGCTGTTGAACTGCATACACCAGTGTCTTTCTGCCATTATTCCATTTATAGCTCCCAGCATTCCCTCACCTGTCTATATCGATGTTGAGATCACCACACAAAAAATAAGATATGCTGGTCAGGCTGAAAGTTCCAAATCTAAATAGTCCATAACGACAGCCTCATCTAAATTGGAGCAATATTCTGAGCACAGAGTACATTTTCACACTTCACTTGACACTCCAGAATATCTCATCTCCCGAGTTTGCATGCAGCTTTCAGGGTTACCAGATGCATTTTCTATTAGCAATTATTGCTATTAATGGTTGTGTGCACTTGGTCCCAACCTTTGCCTAATAAATTCATTCAAAACATTATTAACTTTTCTTATAAGATAAATAAAAGGAAAGAAAAAAACCGTTTTCGATATCATCCTCGTTGCACCCTTGAGATCCGAATGAAGAAGAGGAGAAAAAGGTGTAGTCTCAAACAGCACTATCAACTCAAGTTGTCCAGAAACTCCTTGGCATTAACCTCAGAGGTAATGATGGATGTTTTATTCTGCAAGACCACTTTCAGTCTTGCTGGATTTATCAGGATGGCTTGTGCCCCCTTATCCAGAAGGTGCTTGATCATCTGCCCTAGTCTCCAGCACCTTTCCATTGTGATGTGCAGAAGTGCAACCTCACAAAAAATGTACACCCTCCTGTGATGCATCTAGAGTCTGGATGTGCATTTTTTAATACAGCCTGCCTGAGACGATGGTACCCAAAAAACTCTAGAATGGCTCAGGAACCTTAGGTGTCTCGTGGGGTTTGATTTCATGTGAAAGGAACCTGTGTATTCTCTGTATCTCCACTTCCCAGTTCCAACCTTCCAACTCAGGAAAGGAATCAGGAATCAATCTCTTCAGATACTCACAAAACCCTAAATTGTTACGTCTCAATCTATTTTCAAACTCAAGTTTCCATTGTGTATCAACTAACTGTAATTCACATGCTGCCATTGAACTAGTGGATATAGCTTCTGCCTCCAGTACTACCATCCTACCCTTCCATCATGGCCAGTTTTTCAAAAAACTCTGAGCACGGTTTTGCCACCATCTGGATGGTACCTTGCGATTTCCTTATGGCTTGCTGACAAACAAACAAAGATCATACACCATCACTGTTCAGTAACATGCCACAGAGGGTCTAAGCTGCAGTTATTGACTCTTCCCCTCCAAGATTCCACAATTTAATTGCTTCTAGTATTTTTCACATCAGTTGTCTTGAAGTTATACATATGCTCACACACACAGTTGTGATTTGTATTTTAAAATGGCCAAACTGAAAACTGCTGAAAAATGTAACTGAAATTGTTTGAAAAAAACCTTCCTTAATGTCTAAGTAGTTTCTTAAGCACAGGTGAAAGAAGCACTGTATAGTGCCATGCTTTAACAATACCTCAAAGCCCTGGCTTTCTTTTTTTCTATATTATTATTTATATAGCTGCACTTGGCATGATCAGCCTTTTAGGATCACATAGTGAATCGGGAGAAGTGAAACAAAAAACCCTGACTGCAAAGTCATATTAGCTAAAGTGGTAATACTGTCTCAAGATATTACACATGACATGAACATGAGGCAAATGGGGCCATGGAGAGATGCATATAGACTGGGTATTTCTCACTTGGTGGAGAGAGCAATACTAATAGGAATGGCTGGATATGTATAAGAGAGAGTAGCTGTATTGTGAAATAATACCTAAGCCATCTACAATTTTATTCATTTACCCTTTCAGCAAACAAATGAGCAAAATCAGATTTGCAGATAAACCCAAAAATATGCAAAAACACATTTGAAGCTACAGATCCAAAACAATTATGTAGAATAAGTGCTTTTTTGAAAACTCACAAAAAATGAAACCTTATTCATGGCAGTCTATAACAAATCTTAAAGCAATGCAAAACAGCCTTGTCCCTAAAGTTACATTTAAGTTAACGTTAAAGTGAAGGGGAAAAGTGAACACATTCTCCCACTAACAGGAACGTCTATGAAAGCTATAATGGTATCTGAAATGCTACATAGAGGTTTCAGTCGCACAAGTGCAATGCCTAACTTCGGAAAATAATTCAACATGAGCTGACAACATTCTCCTTAAACATGGTCTTGTATCATTGTCACGCGCTTGGTGCTTGACTAACAGCACATTGAACTCCTCCATAGTACTCAGAAGGCATGTAAACCAAGACTTAAGAAGACAATGTTATTTGCTCAGAATTACAAAATTTGTTAAAGTGCCACAGCTGGAATTCAATGCACATGCTTTTTGATGGAAAGGCTGCAACGTACATAGTTACATGGTTGTCTTTTACTACTAAGAGTGACTATCACCTGTCCAGCTCAGCCACAGACCTTTACGTCAACCACCAAATGAGAAATTGCCTCCAAAAGCATTTAAAATGCCATAGCCCAATACACACAAAAGAACAAACAAAGTATTTGTGCACACTCGCAAATCATCAATTTCTTGTCAAAATGGGACACAATAGCTAAGTTTTATACTAAAAAGCCAAACATGGTAAAACTGACCTCATGATGCATGCCCCCGTCTTTTCAGGGAGCATTGCTCCCAGAATACAGCATTCAGGCAGTTGTTTGCCGTGGCTCATATGCCCCCGCCATTCTCACCTCCTTCCGACTGAAGGCAAAGAAGTAAACCATGCTCCTGCCAAGAATGAACGTCCAGATTGAGAGAAAAAATATATGGAATGTGGTTTTATCTCTCACGGGGCCGTAGGAGGTGACTGCAGCCTCAGGGAAGCTGAACTGTATTCCCGAGAAGCGAGAAATAAATGTGTAATTTTAGCCGTTCATCGCCTAGGGGCCTGTGATCCCAATACTTTATTTCCATAAGGGCTGAATTCTACCGGCCCCATTATTTCAGAGCCACTAGTACAAACTATAAAATTGCATTTGCAAAATATAGCACAGCCTCACTGGTACTTGTTGTCATCTTCATTCACTTTCTCTTAAAATGTATTGAGCAGTCCTAAGTCTGTTGCAAACTCAATGCTGGAACAATAAGAATACCTACGTTTTGGTATATGTTAGACTTTTCATCCTTGGCGTGGTCTCCCTTAACTTTTTGCCTCTGTTCCCCAGGTTGTTGATGTGTGCTGGACTCTGATTTTGCTGTTTTTGTTACTCTGGGCACTTTACCACTGCTAACCAGTGCTAAAGTGCAAGTGCTCCTGTTTAAATTGTATGTAAGTGGTTCATCCATGATTGGCATATTTGAATTACTAGTAAGTCCCTAGTAATGTGCACTAGAGGTGCCAGGGCCTGTAAATCAAATGCTACTAGTGGGCCTGCAGCACTGGTTGTGCCACCCACATAAGTAGCTCTGTAATCATGTCTCAGACCTGCCCCTGCAGTGTCTGTATGTGTATTTTTACACTGTAAATTCGACTTGGCAAGTGTACCCACTTGCCAGGCCTAAACCTTCCCTTTCCTTACATGTAAGGCACCCCTAAGGTAGGCCCTAGGTAGCCCCAAGGGCAGGGTGCAGTGTATGGATAAGGTAGGACATATAGTAATGTGGTTTATATGTCCTGACAGTGAAATACTGCCAATTTCGTTTTCACTGTTGCAAGGTCTGTCTCTCTCTCATAGGATAATATGGGGGCTATCTTTAAATATGATTAAAGTATAGATTCCCCTAGAGAGTAGATGGACATGTGGAGTTTGGGATCCCTGAACTCACAATTTAAAAATACATCTTTTAGTAAAGTTGATTTTAAGATTGTGCGTTTGGAAATGCCACTTTTAGAAAGTGAGCATTTTCTTGCTTAAACCATTCTGTGACTCTGCCTGGTTTGTGGATTCCCTGTCTGGGTCAGTTTGACAGTTGGGTTGTTTTTCACCTCACACCAGACAGTGACACAAAGGGAGCTGGGGTGTGATCTGCATTTCCTGATTAGCCATCTCTGCTAGGAGGGAGGGGTGGAGTGGTCACTCTCAGCTGAAAGGACTGTGCCTGCCTCTGACAATGCTGTCTCCAGCCCCCTGGTGTGTGTCTGAGGCCTTGCCTGGGCAAGGCAGGATTTCACAAGAAGGTGTGAGTCCCCTTTGAAGAAAGGTGACTTCAAAGACTAAAATGGGTATAAGAAGGGCACCCAAACTTACAAACTTTAGAAACACTTCTGGAATCAAGAGGAACCTCTGCCTGGAGAAGAGCTGATCGCTGAGGAACAAGTGCTGCCCTGCCTGTGACTGTGCTTTGTGGAGCTTTCCTGCAGTGCTGCTTCTGCCAGAGTAAGAGGGCAAAGACTGGACTTTGTGTGCCTTCCATCTTGAAGAAGAAATCTCCAAGGGCTTGATTTAGAGCTTGCCTCCTGTTGTTGAAGTCTCAGGGATAGCAAAGACTTCTTCCTGCCAGCACCTGGAGTCTCTGGAGAGACCCCTACTCTGCTCTGTGGTGCCCTTCCAGTTCCTGGGACCCTGAAAGGAGAGGCTGGCAGCCTAAGGACAAAGATACACGCACCGAGCGCCGTGCGGAGAAAAGATCGACGCGAATCCGATCGCGGCTGAGAAAACGACGCGACGCCGGTTCCGCAGCTGAGAAACGACGCCGCAGGAAACGCGACCGAAAAACCGACGCCCGGAGCAGGAGAAACGACGCGCAGCATCGCTGACGGAGGCTGAGAGATCGCACCCTGCGCCGCGGGACTTTCGGATCGTCATGTGGCTGGCTTTTTCAACGCGCACCGCCGTGCCGAGTTGTTTTCGACGCACACAGCCGTGCAGGGTTACTTTCGACGCCCACCGCCCGTGCGGGGTTATTTTTGACGCAAACCAGGTACATTTTCACGCTAGCCGCGCTAGTGTGGTGTTACAACTACCTAAAGACTCTTTTTATTTTAAACCTTTAAAAAAATCATAACTTGACTTGTGTATGTTGGATTTTTGTCGTTTTGGTCTTGTTTTGTCTAGATAAATATTTCCTATTTTTCTAAACTGGTGTTGTGTCATTTTGTAGTGTTTTCATTAAGTTACTGTGTGTGTTGGTACAAATACTTTACGCCCAGCACTCTGAGGTTAAGCCTACTGCTCTGCCAAGCTACCAAGGGGGTAAGCAGGGGTTAGCTGAGGGTGATTCTCTTTTATCCTAACTAGAGTGAGGGTCCTTGCTTGAACAGGGGGTAACCTGACTGTCAACCAGAGACCCCATTTCTAACATTGGTGACCAGCGGTCGGGATTTGGACTTGTGTTTGTACTTGACATACAGTAATTAAGTGTACACTACTGTTTTGATCTCAGACCACTACGTGACCACATACTACTAGTCTTGTGATTTTTGTTTTTTCTACTTGGACTGTTTTTCTCTGCATTCAGTTTCTTTTTTTTCGCTGATCCCGTGATTGACTTTTCTGGAACTTCATTTGAGAACTTGCTTTTCTGTTTTTGGAACTGTGCATATTTTTTTAACCTCTCATCATGTCTCAGTCTGGAGATGCCCTAGCTGAAGCTGCTTTTGACTTGGAGAAATTGGAGAGCTACAAAGTGGCTCAGTTGAAGCAGTTTTGTAGTAATGTTGGCTGTCCCATTAAGAGCTCATCCAAGAAGGATGAGCTGCAAAAGGCGCTGAGGGCCTGGGTGACAGCCAAAGCAGCTGAGGGGCACACAGATGAGGAGCCAGAGGGGGAAGAGGAGTTGCAAGTCACTCACACTGATGTAGTGGGTGGGCCTGCTATGTCTCAGGGGAGAATCTCCAGGGCAGGTAGCAGTGTGTCCTCCAAGAGTCTGACACCTGGAGAGTTACAGGACAGACAGGCAGAGAGGGAGTACCAGTTGGAGCTGAAAAAGCTCAGTCTAGAGATGGAACAGAGGAAGCTGGCCCTTGAGGAAAGGAAGATAAACATGGCTCATGAGCTCAGTTTAAAAGAGATTGATCAGAGGAGTCAGTCCAGTAGGGATGGTGGCAGCAATTCTACAGTGCAGCCTGAGAGAAGGGTACACATCCCAAAAGACCTTGTGAGGGATTATAAGAGGGAGGATGATATCTACTTGTGGTTCAAGGGTTATGAGTCAGCTCTCCACATGAACCTGGTCCCTGAAGCTCATTGGGGGGCAGCCCTGTGGAAGCATTTTGAGGCAGAGGGGAGGGACACACTGACGGCCTTAGGGGATGCTCAGAGTCTCACCTACCCTGCCATGAAGGAGGCCTTACTTACCAGGTATGGTCTCACCCCTGAGCAGTACAAGGAGAAGTTTAGATCCTACAAGAGAAAGGAATCCCAAACATGGTTGGAATGTGTTGATTCTTGTTGCAGGTCACTGGATGGTTGGGTGAAGGGCAGTAAGGTAAACACGTATGAGGGGCTTTACAATTTAATTGCTTGGGAGCACTTGTACAGTTTATGTTTTCCAGAGCTGCGCCAGCACCTCATTGACAGCAAGCTGACTGACCCCAGGAAGCTTGCACAAGAAGCGGACCGCTGGGAGAGCACCAGGGTCCAAAAGAGGTATGGGGGAGACCACGCCAAGGGTGGGCAGGGTCCCTCTCAGAAGAAAGGGGGGGGTAAGGGCAAACAGGATGAGTTCTCTAAAGGGCCCCAAACTGATTCCCAGGGTAAGGATTCCCAACACCCCAGTGAAAAGAAGCCATGGTTCTCCAAAGGGAAGCCAATGGCAGGTGGTCCCCTACGTAAGTGCTATTCATGTGACCAGGTGGGTCATGTGAGGGGGGACCCCAAATGCCCCAAAAGTACACCGGCACCCACTGGTGCACCGTCCCAGGGTTTGGCCAGTGTAGCGCTTGGGGAGGAGTTGGTTTCAGGTGGGTGGGAACCAGCAGAAATGACCCTTGTCTCACTAGGGGACAGTGAGATGGTCCAGAGAAACCTAGTGCCTGATAACACTAAGAAGTACAGGCAATGGGTGACCATCAATGGACAGAGGGTGGAGGCTCTAAGAGACACAGGAGCCAGTGTGACTACAGTGAGGAGTCACCTGGTGTCCGAAGAGCAGATTGATCCCCGGGTACTTCACCAAGTAGTTGCAGTAGACAATTCTGAGCGCCTCTGCAGAGTGGCGCAGGTTCCCTTTGAATGGGGGGGGGTCTCAGGTTCCTGGAAAGTAGCTGTGAGTCCAACCATGCCTGTTGATTGTTTGCTAGGCAACGACCTGGAAGATTCCCCTTGGAAGGAGGTGGAACACAGGTCTCACTTGGAGATGTTGGGTCTGCCTGGGTGGGTATGCGTATCCACCCGGTCTATGGCAGCCAATCAGGGTAGTCAAGAGCCCCTGGAGCCTGAAACAGTGGCCCAGGGGACCGCCAAGAAGAGGAAAGGCAGGAGGCGCGGGAAACCCGCCCCAGAAGTTCCCACGGTCCGGGAGGAGGCAGAGCCTGAGGGTGATGCCCCGGAACCTACAGGGGAACAGGTGGCTGAACTGGGGGAGGTCCCTGAGCTGTCGCAGTGGCAGCAGGAAGGGGGACCCACCAGGGAAGTATTCTGCACAGCGCAGAAGGAGTGCCCTACTCTTGAGGGACTGCGGCAGCAGGCTGCAGCCCAGGCGGCTGGCGGGGCGCCAGGTACTCACCTGATTTATTGGGAGGATGGCCTCCTGTATAGTGAGCCTAAGGTTCCTGAGCCGGGGTCAGCTCGTATGCTGGTGACACCCCAGGGCTTCAGGACCTTCCTACTGGGTTTGGCTCATGATGTGCCTTTGGCAGGACATCTAGGGCAGGACAAGACCTATAAGAGGCTTGTCTCCCACTTTTACTGGCCCTTGATGAACAAGCAGTCAGCTGCTTATTGTAGATCTTGTCAGACTTGTCAGGCAAGTGGCAAGAGTGGGGGGAAATGCAAAGCTCCCCTCCAACCTTTACCGGTAGTCAGTACTCCCTTTGAAAGGGTAGGAATTGACATTGTGGGGCCTCTGGATCCCAAGACAGCCATGGGCAACAGGTTCATCCTGGTCTTGGTGGACCATGCCACACGGTACCCAGAAGCTATTCCTCTAAGGACGGTCACCGCCCCCGTGGTGGGACGTGCCTTGATGGGGGTTTTTACCCGCATGGGGTTCCCCAAGGAGGTAGTATCTGATAGGGGTACAAACTTCATATCCACTTATATGAAGTCTCTGTGGAAGGTGTGTGGGGTAACCTACAAGTTCACCACCCCTTACCACCCCCAAAGTAATGGTCTGGTTGAGAGATTCAACCGCACCTTGAAAGGCATGATTCAGGGCCTGTCAGAGCCCTTGAGGCGTAAGTGGGACGTCCTCTTGCCATGCCTTCTGTTCGCTTACAGGGAGGTGCCTCAAAAGGGACTTGGCTTTAGCCCCTTTGAGCTCATCTATGGCCACCCTGTGAGGGGACCGCTCAGTCTGGTGAAGGAGGCTTTGGAGAAAGCTCCTAGTAAACCACCCCAGGATGTATTTAGCTACATGCTGGCACTAAGAAACCAGACTGCCCGCTTCAGGAGTCTCGCTCAGGAGAACCTGGAAGCAAGCCAGGAGGACATGAAACGGTGGTACGACCAGAATGCCACTCTGGTTGAGTTTCAGCCTGGACAAAAAGTGTGGGTCATGGCACCAGTGGAGCCTAGGGCTCTCCAAGATAAGTGGACTGGGCCTTTTGAGGTGGTGGAAAGAAAGAGCGAGGTCACCTATCTGGTAGACTTGCAATCCCCCAGGAACCCCTTGAGGGTCCTACATGTCAACCGCCTCAAACCACACTTTGAGCGAACTGAGCTATCCATGCTCCTAGCGACAGATAACGGGGTGGAGGAAGAGAGTGAGCCTCTTCCTGACCTCCTGTCTGCAGGAGAGAAAGATGGGTCTGTGGAGGGAGTGATCCTCTCCCCCTCCCTGACTGAGGAACAGCAGAGGGACTGTCGCCACGTGCTGGGACAGTTCGCCTCACTGTTTTCCCTGATCCCAGGAGTCACACACCTGTGCACACATGATGTGGACACTGGGGACAGTACACCTGTTAAACATAAGGTTTACAGGGTGACTGACAGGGTGAGGGCTTGCATTAAGGAGGAAGTCTCCAAAATGTTAGCCCTAAGGGTTATTGAGCACTCCAGCAGTCCTTGGGCCAGCCCAGTGGTCTTGGTCCCAAAGGCTACTGCTCCTGGTGCCACTCCAGAACTTAGGTTCTGTGTGGACTACCGGGGTCTCAATGCGGTCAGCAAGACTGACGCACACCCCATCCCCCGAGCTGATGAGCTCATTGATCGGTTAGGAGCTGCCAAGTACCTCAGTACGTTTGATTTAACATCTGGGTACTGGCAGATTGCCTTAACTGAAGGGGCAAAGGAGAGGTCAGCATTCTCTACCCCCGATGGGCACTTCCACTTCAATGTGATGCCCTTTGGGATGAAGAATGCCCCTGCCACCTTTCAGAGGTTGGTCAACCAGGTGTTGGCAGGACTGGATGAGTTCAGTGCCGCCTACCTGGATGACATTGCTGTGTTTAGTTCCACATGGGAGGAACACCTGCAACACCTCTGGAGAGTGTTAGAGGCCCTGCAGAAGGCAGGCCTCACTATTAAGGCGAGCAAGTGCCAAATAGGGCAGGGTTCTGTTGTGTACTTAGGACACCAGGTGGGGAGTGGCCAGGTGGCACCCCTACAGCCTAAGATTGACACGATTCTGGCTTGGGAGCCTCCCAAGACCCAGACTGAAGTGAGAGCCTTTTTAGGTCTCACAGGGTACTATCGGAGGTTCGTTAAGGGATATGGTACCATTGTTACCCCCTTAACTGAGTTGACTTCTAAGAAGCAACCCAAGAAAGTGATCTGGACAGAGGCTTGCCAGAACGCTTTTGATGCCCTGAAGGCTGCCATGTGCACAGCACCTGTGCTGAAGGCACCTGACTACTCCACGGAGTTTGTTGTACAGACAGACGCCTCAGAGCATGGTATTGGAGCAGTACTCTCACAGCTGAATGAAGAGGGCCTAGATCAACCCGTAGCCTTCATTAGCAGGAGGTTACTACCCAGGGAACGTAGGTGGAGTGCCATAGAACGTGAAGCGTTTGCTGTGGTCTGGGCACTGAAGAAGCTAAGACCCTACTTGTTTGGGACTCACTTCCGAGTTCAGACCGACCACAGACCCCTCAGATGGTTAATGCAGATGAGGGGTGAGAACCCAAAACTGTTGAGGTGGTCCATTTCCCTACAGGGGATGGACTTTACGGTGGAACATCGACCCGGTACAGAGCACGCCAATGCTGATGGTCTGTCCAGGTTCTTCCGCCTTAGTGATGAGAACTCCCATGAGGTTGGGTAGTTGCTCCCCACTTTTAGCTGGGGGGGACACGTGTTAGACTTTTCATCCTTGGCGTGGTCTCCCTTAACTTTTTGCCTCTGTTCCCCAGGTTGTTGATGTGTGCTGGACTCTGATTTTGCTGTTTTTGTTACTCTGGGCACTTTACCACTGCTAACCAGTGCTAAAGTGCAAGTGCTCCTGTTTAAATTGTATGTAAGTGGTTCATCCATGATTGGCATATTTGAATTACTAGTAAGTCCCTAGTAATGTGCACTAGAGGTGCCAGGGCCTGTAAATCAAATGCTACTAGTGGGCCTGCAGCACTGGTTGTGCCACCCACATAAGTAGCTCTGTAATCATGTCTCAGACCTGCCCCTGCAGTGTCTGTATGTGTATTTTTACACTGTAAATTCGACTTGGCAAGTGTACCCACTTGCCAGGCCTAAACCTTCCCTTTCCTTACATGTAAGGCACCCCTAAGGTAGGCCCTAGGTAGCCCCAAGGGCAGGGTGCAGTGCATGGATAAGGTAGGACATATAGTAATGTGGTTTATATGTCCTGACAGTGAAATACTGCCAATTTCGTTTTCACTGTTGCAAGGTCTGTCTCTCTCTCATAGGATAATATGGGGGCTATCTTTAAATATGATTAAAGTATAGATTCCCCTAGAGAGTAGATGGACATGTGGAGTTTGGGATCCCTGAACTCACAATTTAAAAATACATCTTTTAGTAAAGTTGATTTTAAGATTGTGCGTTTGGAAATGCCACTTTTAGAAAGTGAGCATTTTCTTGCTTAAACCATTCTGTGACTCTGCCTGGTTTGTGGATTCCCTGTCTGGGTCAGTTTGACAGTTGGGTTGTTTTTCACCTCACACCAGACAGTGACACAAAGGGAGCTGGGGTGTGATCTGCATTTCCTGATTAGCCATCTCTGCTAGGAGGGAGGGGTGGAGTGGTCACTCTCAGCTGAAAGGACTGTGCCTGCCTCTGACAATGCTGTCTCCAGCCCCCTGGTGTGTGTCTGAGGCCTTGCCTGGGCAAGGCAGGATTTCACAAGAAGGTGTGAGTCCCCTTTGAAGAAAGGTGACTTCAAAGACTAAAATGGGTATAAGAAGGGCACCCAAACTTACAAACTTTAGAAACACTTCTGGAATCAAGAGGAACCTCTGCCTGGAGAAGAGCTGATCGCTGAGGAACAAGTGCTGCCCTGCCTGTGACTGTGCTTTGTGGAGCTTTCCTGCAGTGCTGCTTCTGCCAGAGTAAGAGGGCAAAGACTGGACTTTGTGTGCCTTCCATCTTGAAGAAGAAATCTCCAAGGGCTTGATTTAGAGCTTGCCTCCTGTTGTTGAAGTCTCAGGGATAGCAAAGACTTCTTCCTGCCAGCACCTGGAGTCTCTGGAGAGACCCCTACTCTGCTCTGTGGTGCCCTTCCAGTTCCTGGGACCCTGAAAGGAGAGGCTGGCAGCCTAAGGACAAAGATACACGCACCGAGCGCCGTGCGGAGAAAAGATCGACGCGAATCCGATCGCGGCTGAGAAAACGACGCGACGCCGGTTCCGCAGCTGAGAAACGACGCCGCAGGAAACGCGACCGAAAAACCGACGCCCGGAGCAGGAGAAACGACGCGCAGCATCGCTGACGGAGGCTGAGAGATCGCACCCTGCGCCGCGGGACTTTCGGATCGTCGTGTGGCTGGCTTTTTCAACGCGCACCGCCGTGCCGAGTTGTTTTCGACGCACACAGCCGTGCAGGGTTACTTTCGACGCCCACCGCCCGTGCGGGGTTATTTTTGACGCAAACCAGGTACATTTTCACGCTAGCCGCGCTAGTGTGGTGTTACAACTACCTAAAGACTCTTTTTATTTTAAACCTTTAAAAAAATCATAACTTGACTTATGTATGTTGGATTTTTGTCGTTTTGGTCTTGTTTTGTCTAGATAAATATTTCCTATTTTTCTAAACTGGTGTTGTGTCATTTTGTAGTGTTTTCATTAAGTTACTGTGTGTGTTGGTACAAATACTTTACGCCCAGCACTCTGAGGTTAAGCCTACTGCTCTGCCAAGCTACCAAGGGGGTAAGCAGGGGTTAGCTGAGGGTGATTCTCTTTTATCCTAACTAGAGTGAGGGTCCTTGCTTGAACAGGGGGTAACCTGACTGTCAACCAGAGACCCCATTTCTAACAGTATACTTCCTAGATTTTCAACAGAATACCTTCTATAAATGCATTTACGAATGGATTCATTCCATAAAAGTCAAAGGATAAAGAAATCAGTGATTTCATACAAAATTAAGGTGAGTGAGTAAAAACATTTGGAGGGTGGCCTTTGGTAATCAAAATGCTTCAAAGGCACTACTAGATGTTTTGTGTACCAAATGCAAAAGCTCGTATTCATAGCAAACTATTCAACTTACAGAGATGCACGTGATAGCCAGAGGCTTCACCAATGAGGTACCTGAAAACTAAGGGCCTCAGTTACAACTCGGTGGAGTGGGAAACCTTGCTGTGCCTCATTACGACTACCCATGGTTCATCCATCTCATTCAGATATTGGGGACTGGCTAGTTTTCCAAAGGCTGAGTACCACCAGAATTGTCTATCACAACTTATATCAAGCAGCCCATCGCTGCCAGGGCTCCTGGGTCAACCTGCATCAGGTTTGCCATATTTAGACTAAACCCTCAAATTTATATAATTCCTGTCAGTTATTGTAATGTGGGGTAGGGCAGACCCAGGCAGTACAAAAACACCACTGGCCTCCAATCACTTGTCTCTTTGTGTCGCATTTTCAGCAAAATGATACCTCCTAAGCTGATGGGGTATCTCGATTCGGCAGGAATTCCTCTTGCACGTAGGCAGAGGTGAGGACCTCAGCCACTGAATGGTGGTGGATCACTTGTCCCACTGGCGAAGGCCCCATTCAGTTAATCTTATAAAGGTTATCCTGTGCGTTATTTTAACCCATCTGTTTGCATCCGACTTCTAACATATGATCAAAGTTGATCAGACCCAAGGATTTGTCTATGTTCTTGGATGATCAGCCAACCACTCTGTACCATGCGATTAACCTAGAACTAATAAGAAGTGCTATTTTGTCTTTGGGTAGAATTATCCAAAAAATGTGGAATCTCATCACACTTATTTGTTTATCAGAATCAATGGAACCTATCATGATTGCATCAGTATTTGGTTCGTTCAATAATAGTGTGCTCTTGACTATACGGTTTAATATATTAGAAACAAGTTGTCAGCATCACCATTTGTTTTTCTATGTCAACCACTTTCAGATATAATTAGTTTATGCCATACTTAGAAGTCACTGCAATTGTCTAAGGATATAGTATGAAACTGACATTACTAATTACATATTAGAGATAAGGATGTATATTTATTTTACATTTCTGTGAGTGTTAGATTATTTTTTTTTATCTCAGAAGAGGTCCCCACTCCATGATGTTTTGCCACGCCAACTTTTCCTTTGCTTTGGTTATGGGGTAAAGATTTATTCTTAGGAGATAGTTTGATCATCTTAGCTCTGTTTTCACTTGATTGCCCCTTACACCACCAAGCAATGAAGGTCTGGATATATGTTCCTCCACTGTGTACAATGCAGAGACATTAGTTTGTTTTCGGCCTTTTAAGTACAGGAGTCAAATTAATATTCATTTACTTTAAAATGGTGGATAAAAATAGTATATGTTTATTTTAGCTATTTCTCCTGTAATCTAAATCTTGGACCAGAATAAAATTATCAAAAATTCTCTTTTTTTTTTTTAAATAGTTGGTTAGTGGATTAATAACTTTCAGTTTTGGAGGAAATGATGTGAATCCATTTTGCGGATTAAGAAATTAAATCAATATATATATATATTAAAGCATGCATGTAGTATTTGTATCAGGTAAGCCAAGCCTAAAGGCAGCAAAGAGGAGTACATGGTCAAAGACAAGCATAAAGCAAATCAGAGATATATGAGAGGTAGTTGGTTTGTGGATGGTTAACGCATTTGATATATAGTGTTTTCTAAAGAGGTGAGCTTTCAACTTTTTCCTAAATTTGAGCAGCGGTGGGGCTGTCCTGATATATGTGGGGATGCTGTTCCAGATCCTGTGTTCTTAAATGAAAAAGGTCTGCTGCCTTGGTTTTTCATGTTTGCATTTCTAAGTCAGCAGTCTGATGGTGTACTGGTTCTGGGTGTTCACAGACCCAGCAAAGATGGTGAGTTTGTCTGCAAGATAAACTGGAGTGCTGGTCCTTTTGATAATCTGGCAGTCCTTTTAGCAAATTAAATTTACATCTAATGGATAATTATAGGAGTGTGTTTAAAACTGCATTGCTTGGACAAGGCAAAATGTCATGATTGCTCCTTAAATATGTTGTCCATCCCATCTAGAGACAATGGTGTAGATGTTTGAATTCCCCAGCACAAAAGTCTGTGCATATGGTCATTGGTAGGATGACTTTTAAAGTAATTCCCCAAAATAATTCCCCAAAGGAGAATCGTATTCAGAGTACACTACCCTATGTAATGCCCACTGAGATGAATTTGTCCACAAAACAAAATACGAATTATCAATGTTGGAGTTAGAATAGATTTTGGAGCTCTCTACGGTCTCTTGGTATATCACATGCACTCCACTGACCCTATCCACCCAGCCCTGTGATGATTATTTGTGTATTGTCTTAAAGGTGTTTTATCATTCACTACTGAGTCATTGTTATCTGTAATTCACTTTTCAGAAATAAAAGAAGGGCTGCATTGGACCTGATATCAATGCCTTGGTTTTCCCATAACCTTTTGACTTTAATTCACCTGCTTTTAATTACTTTTACGGCCTTAGGACTCCGGGCACTTTACCACTGCTAACCGGTGCTAAAGTGCTCGTGTTCTCTCCTTTAAACATGGTGAAATTGGATTACATCACATTGGCACATTTAATTTACTTGTAAGTCCCTAGGAAAGTGGTACTACCTGTACCCAGGGCCTGTACGTTAAGTGCTGCTAGTAGGCTTGCAGCACTGATTGTGCCACCCACTTAAGTAGCCCTTTTAAAGTGTGCAGTTCTGAAATTACATTTTCCCTTGCAAAATAAACAGTTTGCCAGGCCTAAACCTGTCTTTTTAACACATATAATTTAGCCCTAGGTTAGGCCATTGGGTTACCTTACTACGTAACTTTCCTTTGGGAGCAAGTAGGAATTTAAGTTTGATGTCTAAAGAATTGTAATGGGGTACCACTTTACTAGGGACTTACAAGTAAATATAATGTGCCAATTGGGTATATGCCAATCCTACCATGTTTAAGGGAGAGAGCACTAGCACTTTAGAGCTGGTCAGCAGTGATAAAGGGCACAGAGTCCTAAGGCCAACTAAAACAAACTCTGCAAAAATAGGAGGGGTGCAGGTAAAATGTTTGGGAAAGACCAGCTGAAGGCTGACAGGTCTAACAGGGAAGCAAAGATAAGGCAAACTTGCATCCTTCTATGATAATGTATGGCATCACCTATCAGTTTCCCATTGAAGAGACTTTATTGTTTGGTCAATTTGCACAGCAGGACCATCAAATGTTTCCTTATTTTTTGGCACACAGGGGCTGACTGACAAGAATAACTTAAATTGTCTCCTTCATATAGGTCAATCCAGCTGATGCCTAACATCCAAAATGCACAGTCTCTGAATACAGTCAGATTGCCATGAACTAGGAACATAGGCTTGATTCTCATGCAATCACTATGAATAAACAATAGCAGCACAATTATGGCTGCAATATAATGAGAACTATATACACCCTCAAGCATAAGTATCAAGGAAAGCAAAAGGGTGGTGGCATGCCTGAATTATTCTTTTTAAGAGTAAAGAAGAATAAAAGAATAAACTAATAATTACTCATGTCTAAGCAAATGGCAAACACTGATTATGAGCTCTAGCACTGTTCACATCTCATATTGAAGGGTGTACATCTCTCAGGGTAATATATACTTTAGTCAAAGATTCTCCAACTTCTGCCTCTTCGGATATACTCTCCCTGTCAACAGCATATGCAGACTGTGAACAATGTATTTCTACTTGCTGCTCTTCAGAGCATTTATGTCGCACACTGATGTCAGTTTTCCAACAATGTTCCCTTCATAGATGCAGTCCTCTCAGTAACAATTAGTGTCCTGCACTTTGTGGCTGGGATCCCATCTCTGATGTTCCTTTAGACACACTTCCACCCCCAATGCCTATTGTGGCCATGTTACTACAGCTAAGATGGCATTACGGGGCACTCCTTGCTGGTAGCAGTGAATATCAAATGAGCAGCTCCTGCCTTTTTGTTTACTTTAGCAGCCTCATGCCATGACTCTTTCTTCCTTTATAATTTTTTGTTTAAGGGTGTACTGGTGCCACCTGGGGTATAAGTGGTCTTGAGTTTTGTTGGGTCCTGTGAGAATATCCCCACTGACACTGCGGCTCCTCCATCTCTCTACACTCAGCAGAAGCAGGCATTTGGGTGTGCTGCTCCTGCCCACGCTTTCCTCAGCAAAAGAAAGCATTACTCCTGCCACGCAGAGCACAAAATTTAAGCTTGCTGCATCTTCCTGTCAAGTCATGGACAGAGGGTAGTGGAGGACGGGCTGAGCATCCCACAGGCCCTGCTTTTGTACTTGCTGGTCTTCTGTGTCCCAACAGATGGGGCCCGGGGTATCATTTATGGCAACAACGTGGATACATGCTAAGCCCTGGATGTTCAACACCATTCAGACTGTGGCATTTTGTAATATTTGCAATCTTTTGATGACTGATTTGAGACTACCCAAAGATAGGTAGGTCCCATAATCAAGACGTGAAATAATCAGGCCTTGATCCACGGTTCTTCGTGTTGAGTCTGGCAGCTTTCTCAGTAACCTCCTCAAGGTCCGGAGGAGACAAAGCAAGTGGCTGCCAGTTTCTTGACCTGTGTTGCCATAGTAAACCTCTTATCAACCCATACTTTAAGGCCTTTCATCTCATCCTTGTGGGTGGGATGGGTGCCCATACAGATAGGTCAATTCAGTTATATCCACCGTGAGGGATCATTTCTTACTACCAGCACCTCTCTTTTGTTTCCATTTAGCTTGAGGCTGCTGGCGGTCATCAAATCAACTATATGTTTCAAACACTTGTCTAGGAGGGCAGAGGTTCTGTCTGTTTTATGCGAGACATGAAAATGTGTGTGTCATCCGCATACGATATTGAAGTAGAACCATAAGTTTTTATAATCTCAGCAAATAAAAAGGACATATATGTTAAATAATGTCGGGCTGAGAGAGGAACAGTGCAGCACACTGCATTACATTCTTCTTCACAGACCTGAAATGTTCTGTTTTAAAGAAAAGAGGCCAACCAC
The DNA here is from genome assembly GCF_031143425.1 of Pleurodeles waltl. Lineage (NCBI taxonomy): Eukaryota > Metazoa > Chordata > Amphibia > Caudata > Salamandridae > Pleurodeles > Pleurodeles waltl. The sequence continues at coordinate 302,055,838 of NC_090440.1, forward strand.
ATTAGTGCTGTCCCAGACATTTCTGCTTCTGCCAGCCTTTTGATTAGTGTGGAATGTGAAACAGTAATAAAAGTATCACTCAAGTCCAGAAGGATCAAGGCTGCAGACCCACCTTTAACCGGTATTCCCCTAAGCTCTTCTGTAGATGCTAAAATACCTATTCCCATGCTGTTACCTGCTCAGAAACCAGTTTGGGAAGGATGCAAAATTCCATTTTACTCTAGATAGACAGCAAGGGTTTTGTTGACATATTTTCCAAGATTTTACTAAGTCCTGGCAGGAGGAAGACTGGATGATAGTTTTCACATGCCAACGGATCTGCATGTGCCTTTTCTAATAATGGCTTTACTACTATGGGTTTCCACACTGCGGGAACTGTTGCAGAGTTCAGGGAGTAATTGAAAATGTTAGTTAAAGTAGAGACGGTGTTCCCCTTTAAGCATAATATCAGGTAGAGCTGTGTAAATTGGCAAAACCTGTTTTAAGGGATGCTAGAATCTCCAGGGTATTTTCTTATGTAATTTCAGGGAAGGAGCACAATTTGTCCTGATCAGGCAGATAGGCTTCACGTGACCCCATCATCTCTTCCCAGAGTCCGGCAGATGTTGTTAACTTTCTCCAAGAAAACTTTTGCCAGTTCATTACATCGTATCTCAGACACTGGGGAGAGTTCAGCTGTGTTCCTTGTGATCGTCATTAGGCTGCTTACAATATTGTAAAATGTTCTTAAGAATATGGGGTATTATCAACTTCAGCAGTAAAATAGCTGATTCCATCTTCCCTAATTGCATAGAGGTATTTTCTGACTGCTGTCTTATAAATGTTGTTGCTAGTCTTATCATAGCTTTTCCTACATGCTCTTTCAATCACTTTGCCTCTTTTTTAATTGCAGAAGATCTGTAGTGAACCATAGGGATGATCCTTCTGTGTGAGATGCCTTTAATTGTTGTGAGGATAATACTTACTTCAATGTATTCTGTACCCATTTCTCAAAGTTATTATACCAATTTGCTGAGTCACCTTCCAAATCTGAAGAGTTAACTTTTCCACCCAATCCTAGCCATATTAGGTTTGGAGACTGAGTAATTGGACCTGGTCAGATAAAAGGGTATTATTTTGTGATCTGACCATTTGATCTCAATAAGGGCTTCTGTAACTAGATCCAAGGAGTTGGAGAAGATAGGGTCTAGTAAATGTCCTTGCTTATGAGTAAGGGTGTCTACCCATAAAGTAAGTTGAATGGCTTTTAGATCACATACGAAGTTCCTGATGATTTCATCAATTATTATTAAGCCGGAGGTTGAGATCTCCCTGCACAGAGAAAGTTGCTGTGTGTAGACCATGTTCTGCAACATCTTCCAGAAGAGTGTGCATAAACTGGGTGGCTGAGCTGGGAGGATGATATATAAGAAGTCCTGAAAACGCAAAGGAAGGTGCCAATTATATTGCAAAATGCAGGCATTCACACCCTGGAACTGTCAAGGGTTTGAATTTCCCTTTTACCTCATCTTTATTAATCCTTCTTTATCCTTTCTGACAAAGCCATAGATTTTTGGGAGAGTCATTGCTTCATCAGGCATAAGATCTTCCTGCAGCCCTGTTTTGGTAAGGAACAAGGCTGTTGGATTCTTCTCATCTAAGAGGGTGAACCGGTCTAGGCTATGTTTGGGGAGGGATCTGCAATTTAGTAAATAAAGCTGCCAGCATGGGCTTTTGGTAATAGTATTTTGTAGATTTTCTGACTCTGTAGTAAGTGTTGACCCAGTAAAACTCAGCTTACATACTTCAAGGCTGAGGTCCTTCCTATCAGGTTGCATTTTATAGGCACATGGCTTACCTTTATTCTAATTAAGTGCCCACAGTTCATCTGTCGAATATTTAAATTTGTTTTTACCTAAATGGGCAGGGTTTCTGGTCCCCTGGTCCTGGCCAGGTGCAGATGGGTACAGACAGGCGTCAGTGTGGCATGCCTGCTACATGTGCCGGTGCTCCGGGGAACATTAAATAGCTGAGCCGGGTGGGAGAAATCAAAACGGCACCTAACTATGGGAAACAGGTGAGGCACTCAACACGGCCCGACCTGTAATGTAGAACACACTAATTTTCAGATGCAAATTTTGTTCATACCCCTTTCCTCTCCCAGGAACTAGTACAATCACTGATAATTGCCTGTTTTATGTGGGAAGGCCTTTGTTCTCCCCAGTGGGTAGTCGAGTAAGTAACTTGATCCATTAGGGGGATCAAAAGCTTAGAATCTCATTATGAGCTGAGCCAGAGAAACATTACAATTTCTGAAGTCTCATAAGATATTTAGGGGGTCATTACGACCTCGGCGGTCTTGTAAAAAGACCGCCGAGGCCGCGGGAGACAGAATACCGCCATTGCCGGCGGTATTCCTGGCTCCCTATTATGACATTTCCGCTGGGCCAGCGGACGGTAACAGTGTTACCGTCCGCTGGCCCAGCGGAAATGTCACATCAACATTGCTGCCGGCTCGTAATATAGCCTGCGGCAATGCTGATGTGCAGCGGGTGCAGTAGCACCCGTCGCGCATTTGCGACGGGGCTATGCCTGGGGGCCCCTGCACTGCCCATGCCAAGTGCATGGGCAGTGCAGGGGCCCCCAGGGGCACCCCAAGTCCCCTTACTGCCAGCCTTTCAATGGCGGTGTCTACCGCCACGGACAGGCTGGCGGTTGGGGACTCATAATCCCCAGGGCAGCGGTGCTTGCACCGCTGCCCTGGGGATTATGACCGCCAGGCGGAATCCTGGCGGGATATTGGAGGGGCCGGCGGTATGGCTGTGGCAATTCCGCCACGGTCATAATTGCTGGCGGAACACCGCCAGCCTGTTGGCGGTGTTACTGCCACCTTACCGCCGGCCTCCAGGGTCGTAATGACCCCCTTAGTGTATTGGGAATTGCAAAATCAAATTAGCCATGAATGTTTTACCCCAGTAAGACATCTTGTTGGACTTTGCAGGCCAAAGAGGAGTGAAACTCCACTTTAAGGCAGACTTTGGCTAAATGTATAATACATTGGAAGCACTACAGATTTTCTAGAAAACATAGGGGGTTATTACAACTTTGGAGGAGGTGTTAATCCGTCCCAAAAGTGACTGTAAAGTGACGGATATACCACCAGCCGTATTACGAGTCCATTATATCCTATGGAACTCGTAATACGGCTGGTGGTATATCCGTCACTTTACCGTCACTTTTGGGACGGATTAACACCTCCTCCAAAGTTGTAATAACCCCCATAGTGATCTATCTTTGAATGCCTACTATTACAAGGCCTAACCTAGGTAAACACTAATCCTTTTTTATTTCTTTTTTTGTCAGGCTGTCTGTATGCAATTACTGGGCTGTGCACAATGGTACTCTCACACGCACAGCCAGCACACATGAATACACATGTTTACATTTAACTAGCCCAGTGTCTCTTCCCTAGCTGTGCCAAAGTAGCCTTACCTTAAACGCCAGAAATTGGCAGTAAACATGATCAGTCCAATTACCATAAGTGAGACCCATCAACAGTAAAGGTCCAAAAACCATGCAGTCATAAAAACAAATCCTGGTGGACTAAATCAGCAGAACTCATGTACTACAGTTTCTGTCACTTCTATATGGAGTCCATAAAATATTTACCCTGGTTGACTTCACTAACACAAGTTTATGGAAGCTCTGCCTATGATAAATTCCACTCTTAAAGATGATAAGTATCAGCACGCTTGACTGCATGCATCACACTCCCAGCAACTTTTCACTTTCACTACAGCATGCTCTTCCACATCTTTAAACCAAATGCCCATGTCCCATATTTATTTTAGCAGAGAGCTAATGAGTAGAGGCTTGTTTCTAGCTGCCAGATAAGCTATCTGCAAAGATGCTATGAAGTGTCCCAATGGTAGCACCATTTTGGACATTGTAAACACTCATTTACAGAGATCAACACATAGGGTCTGATTTAGAGTTTGGCGGAGGGGTTACTCCGTCCCAAATGTGACGGATATCCCATCCTCTGTATGACACGTGCCATAGACTATGATGGAATTGTAATGCGGCAGGTCCGATATCCGTCACATTTCTGATGGAGTAATCTCCTATGTCATGTTCTAAATCAGGCCCATAGTGTTTTCTGCAACACAAACGGATGATGGACGGAGTGCTGAACGATGCAAACACTCACCCCAGTCACAGATCTGGGTTTAATCCATCGTTCTTTTGCTCACCATGCCACCCCAGTTTGGACCCAGCCATATGCAAATCAGTCTTGACCCTGTTCCCCATGGGAACAGTCCAGCCCGAACTGCTAAGTCGGGTCCTCTCTGGACCGGTTTCAGGGTATCACCCTTCATCAGCCAGGCTAGCTTGAATCAAGTGGCACAGCGAGCAAGGGGCCCACGTCTGGGCATACCCATGCCACTTAGGGCGCACAAAGCAACATCACAAAACAAAATAAAATGATGGACGGAATGTTGAAACTTGCTCACTGTGCCACTGGATTCAAGCTAGCCTGGATGAAGAGTGATACCCTGTAACCAGTCCCAGGAAGCATTTCCTCTTACAGGGATGCACAAAGCAGCTACACATGCCTGTTGCACCCCTGGTGCACACTGCATAATACTGCCCTCGGTGTTTAAGGAAAACCATGCTTAATTAGATTAACATCTTGCTGATGCTTTTTGCAAACTAGGCCTTTTTGCTTATCAGCTTTGTGTCACTTCCTACGTCTCCAACATCTGCTTTTGCCACTGTCACTGATTTTCACAACTGTCACTCAATTATGGCTGATTCATTTGCACTTGAACAATTCTACAATGTACCTCTTGCTATACTAATGCTTGCCATTGTTTCTGGTATGTGGACTCAGGCTAAAACCACCAATAGTCAGATTAAATGTAAATTCTAGTAATAAATCAAAAAATGAATAACTATATCCTGATAAAACTCTGAATTGTTCAAGTTTAATCCAGTAGCAAGGGATCTCACATTTTAAGCATCATTAATGAAATTCAGAAAGTTCACCATCTATGACTATGAATAATTTAGAGTCCTTTAGGAGGATGGTCAACAAGGAAGGTGAGTGAGATATCTCCTACCCATGTTTCATTAATTCTTGCAACGTGGTTGCTGTTTTCTTCAAGCAGGTCATGAGTATGAGGAGCACTTTTAACTTGTGCATTGCATTCTTCAGGGCTGAGCCTTCAATTTCTTTCTGTTAATTTTGTCTTTGCACTGTGGGATATGAGGGGCTATCATCATATGATTGTTCATCATCCACCTCGACATACAGTATACTTCAAATGAAAATGTTGTGAAACATGCCTTGTGTACACTTGTTGTCATTTAAGTGTGCTTCTTCAGCTTTTGATTAAAAATCAAATTAAGTACCTTAGAGTGCTAATGAACTACTCCACCACAGATTGTGTATGCTGTGAAATGTTAAAGGTTTGCTGTCTTGCTTGAAAGAGGTTACATAAGAAAGTATGATACAGGCCTGTGGTGAAAATACTGTCATCTTTACGTGGGGACAGCGTGGTCAGATAGATAAGAGTGTGTCCAAATCTGTGTGTGTGTAGTGTTGGGTTTCCATACAAGGCTGTCTTGGGGATTCAGCTGACTAAAGGGAAGTCTGCACCCTTGGGAAGTTTCGGGAGATGTGCAGCCTCCCAGTCTGCTACCTTATTTGGTAGTAGCCCAATAAGGTTTTAAGTGTGTGCACTTGGGCTACATGGTATCATTTCATAAGAAATAACCTGGCGGCTAGTAGTGGGAACTCTGGGGTGAGTTAATTCTTTTCCCTTCCCTCATACCCCATTTCCTTTTTCAGCTTTTCAGTGGGAGCGGTTTCCCCCTGCAGCTGGGAGTTTATTGGGAGTGGTGTTTTGGGGTATTTGGTTGTTAGGCAACTTTGTTGGAACAGGTGTTCATGAGGTAATATGTAATTTATGGTTGTCACTTGAAACAGGTGCTTAGAGAGTAGGCGGTGGCCTGGGATGTTTTTCCAGGATTTCACAGTAATTCCAGTAGCATTGTCCTTGGTGAAACCAGGAAAGGCAGGGTTTGTAGCAGTTCAAAGTTAAGTAAATAAGAATTAGATGATTCAGGTTAAGACTGGCAATAATAGGTTGTAAGTAAAATTAAGGTTGGAAATGTTGAGGATTTATGGTTGGAATATTGAAAAGGAATGTCTAATAGTTATAAGAGGTTGCAGGGTGGGTATCTGGGATGGGTTTAGGGGTGAGGGTGGGACATTGGATAGTTTGATTTGATGTCTAGTGAGGGGGCAGTTATGTAAGGTGATGGGCCTAGGTTTTCAGTTGTTAATGTGCACCTGTTTTAATAAAAGCAGCCTTTCCCACACTAAAAGTAGTCATTATTTTGTGCTGCACCCCTATCTCCCAATGTTGGTTTACTAACTACAACTAGTTCTAAAGCCTGCTACACATCTCAGTTTTTGTAAATATGTGCAGTTGCTGCTGGTGGGGCAAGCAGACTTGAGTGCCGATGATGTCTCTTATCAAATTAGAAATTTCGGCGGGGGTAGAGATATCTACTTGACACGTGACAGCTCAGTTGTTGTTTTAGAGAAGCATGTATGCACCATTATGTGTGTGACCTTTTACATCAAGATTTGCTGCAATATTGTGAAAAAGGACACTTCAATTCAGGTCCGCTGCCATAACAGTGGACTGGAACCTCCTGTAACCAGCCAAATGTTGGGGAAACAAAAACTGGTTCTTATTTATGATTGCTTTGATGACGTTTTCCACAACAACAGCCAATCAATTAATTTTATATGGCTGGTCTGCTGAGTCAGAAGCATCCTAAACATTGTCCTCATGTGGAAAGTGATAACTCCCTCAAGCTGACTTTATGGATACAGTCCAATCCTGATTGAGCCATAGCATGGACGAGGACAAGGTCGTGCTCGGTGCTCTTCCTGACACCACATCTGCCCCTCTGAAAGGCACTGCACATGCTGCAACATATCTGTTCAAAAACCTGTGGAGGATTAACAACATCGCCAGCACCCTGAATCAACTACATTGTCTGGCCATCAAAATGTTTCGAAACCTGCTGCAACACATGCAAGGTAACTAGAAACTGCACCACTGCTTGCCAAGATAATAGCCACATTAGTTGGATAGTACTGGACTAGAACAGATGCCACCACTAAACTGACGGAAAAATCTGCAAAAAATAAGTAAAAATTAAAAACACAAAAACTCCTTGTGTATACTGTAGGATATGGAACCCCAGAACTGCCACAACCCTCCTCCTCATGCAATCCAGGAAGGATCTAAAAAATTGCCTCTTCTAATAACATATGCCCTGAAAAGATAGGAACCATTACACATAAATAATCATCCACCGATGAACATTGTACCATATTGTAAACAATCCCGAATAGTAATCCATGAATGTTACCAATATTCAGTGCGCCATTTCTCTCTGGCAAAGCTCACAGTTTACTAAAACCCATAGAATACACGCATAAAGAGACAGCTAACTGCTACATTTTCCCTATAAATCCTCTTCTTCATTCTTCTCCTTTATTTAATGTTAATCTGTGATTCCGACAGACACATTTTTACACCACATCAGGCAGAGATACAGTTCTGAATGTTTCTGGGGAGTGAATGGGCGTCATTTAGGGGTTGCCCCTTGCGACCCCTAGTAGCCTCAAAAGCGAAACAGAAAGTAAACAGTGCACATAGTAAACAGTGCTATGATGTGCACTGTTTTCTTTCGGCAGCTCAGGGTGCAAACTGAGGCATTTCACTGTTGGCTTGATAAAACAAATAAGTACACAGCTATGCAATTAATATTTTGCTGCGCATATGTTAAAAAAGCAAGGTGTTGCAGATGATAGAGCGAACCGTGGTAACAATTTTCCTGTGTTCGGACGCTCTTTAGGCCGATGAATCTTTTGACTAAGTGGGAACTCTCTGTACTCTTAATCGATCAGTCGCATCAGATCAATAATCAATAACGTACATAAGCAATACCTTGATCAACATAACACTTAATGATTAATCCACTGCTGTTTATCATTGCGAATAATATATATATATATATATATACATATATATATATATATATTTTAACTCAGCTATGGGCTGTAGTGAGTGATAGTGTTTTACAACTGATGCTAATCCAATTACGCTAACAATGCAAGGGAACACGTTTTGTCGATAGCATTGTTCACATTGGTCTTCATTAGGAAAATTGGTAGAGAAAAACAAGAACGTTTTTAAATCATTTTGTGCATCTTTATGTACATTTCCAAAACATTTGGTGCTTAATGTTTATTTTGAGGAAACTAATAAATTATATATTAGAAGTATAAATACTTTGGCTTCCCAGTGTTATTTTGTGTTTAGGGGACTATAATTCTTCTTCCAACAAATACATAGATTTTTGTGCAATAAAAAAAAAAAGTGTAATGTTTCTATTATGTCGGTAGGATACTTAAAATGCAGATAGTATATCAAATGGACATTTATTTGTGTTAGCAACTTGTCTTATTATATAATTGTGCACTTTAGGGTCTCTTAACATCAGCACTGTCAGTTATTGTGATGTCATCAGGACTAAGGTTACTTGACATCACTTCCTTGTTTGATTAAGTATCGGATCATATATTTTCACTCCCTGATATTTCACTGGGTCAAAGAGAAGTTATCTAATTACACTTCTGTCACCCCTGACATTTTGGCGAATTGCCACACATGGCAGTGTAGCATTATTTTGGCTAATATTATTAACAACGTCTACACCAGGTATGAAGTGGTGGTACATGTGGCATATTTTTTACTAATTTGGAATGATTTGGAATATGCAATTGTGATTCAGAATTTGTGATTTGCAAGCATTATACATAACTATTAATTTACAAATTGTTCACTGCAGGACCATCACTATTTAGCGAAGGAATACAGCCATTGCAGATCAATGTGTTGTATTCTTCGTTTACATTTGAGATGTTTTTGCACGAGCAATACACTGTGTGACTACTCAAGAATTGGTAATTACTTCTTACATCTATCCCAACATATTATGAGGATTTATCACAACCTCACGCGTTGTTAGTGTTCAGTATATAAATCTAATGATTAAATACATATAGGTAAACTGAACTAAAAGAAAATAAGCTTGCCTGCATCACTTAACATTAGGGACACCTTCAATTTTTAAGACATCTTTCAGCAAATGTGTGAAAATTATAGTCTCTTCAAAATTCAAAATGTACTTTATTAACGTACAAAACCTTTTCACTGAAGTACATCAGATTTAATCTGTGCATTGAGAAGTATCTGTTTATAATGATAGCTTGCAAACATGATTTTAAATACATTCATGCTTCCCCCCACCTTGACAACAATAGCAATAGTGAACTAAGAGGCAAATCAGCTGTTTTGTGCAACTTTTGGTGGCTCCGGTTGCTACGATACATGAATAACACTATAGTTCATTAAATCACAGACAGGAGGTTTTGTACAGCACACATCTGATGTATTTCGAGGTCTGATTATATGTGAAAATGAAGAAAAAGGAGAGAAAGTGAAATAAAGCAATTGCTTTGCATCATATAAATTGGGCAAGTAGGGAAGCCAGGATTAATCCAGATTTTCCGGTTTAACAATATGCACTCCAACCACTATATGGATATGCTTCCACTTCTTCACACCCACCTTACTGCACCAGCCCGCTTGATCGCAGCCCTGCTGGATTCAGTGTGGCCCCAGTCACATCAAAGACCAATTTTTGGGAAAATATTTGTGAGTACCCATGATGTAATATAATCTTCTCCTATCATCCACAGTCTTAAACACACTTACCAGTGTCCAGAACTGTTTAAATGGATTGTTTGATCCCATGGCCTTGATCACGATGTGCCAGTTAATTCAATCTTGGGCACCAACTGCTGGTTGTGCCCAAAACAATATTATTATCTGGCAGGAGTTTCTGGATGTTTGCACTCGCAATTTGTGGCAGGAATAAAGGGCCAGATGTAGCAAAATCCGTTTTTGCGACTTGCAAATTGCGAGTCTGAGCGACTTGCAATTTGCAAGTCGCAAAAAGGGATGCAGAATGGTGTCTCAGACACTCACAGGGATGGTGGCCTGCTGTAGTCAGCAGACCTCCATGTCTGTGACTGCTTTGTAAATAAAGCAGTTTTGTTTTTTCATTTTGCAGCCCGTTTTCCTTAAAGGAAAACGAGTTGCAAAATGAAAAAAATACCGAAACCATTTGGTTTCATTTTTTTTAGAGTAGGCAGTGGTCCATAGGACCACTGCCTGCTCTGAAAAAATAATTTTGTCAACATTCACAAAGGGGAAGGGGTCCCAAGGGGACCCCTTCCCTTTTGCGAATGAGTTACCACCAGTGTGATACTGGTGGTAACTGCGAGTTGGTTTGCGACCGCATTCGCGGTCACAAAGCAACTCTGAATTGTGATGCGAGACGCAAATAGGAAGGGAACACCCCTTCCTATTTGCGAGTCGCATTCACAAATTGCGAGTCGGTACCGATTATCGCAGTTTGCATCATGCAAAAAGCTTTCTACATATGGCCCTAAATGATGTGCACATCATGTGTGCAATAGCGCAACTGGTGTGCCTACACATGCATCAATGGTGGAACAAACATGAGCTTTTTGTGTGTTTTTCTCCATTCCTGCATACTTGGACAATTCGAAATGCACATTAACTTGTGAACCCCTCACCCTCCAATTTTTCTGGTGTTGTAATTTGCACCTGAAATTAGCAGTTGGGTGTATAGAGTTGTGCCGATGGATGCTAAAAAGGGACTTCAATGTATCATTTATTCATACTTTTTAATAGTGTTGATTACAAAGGAGTGTTATAGTTTACAAACTAAGTCAATGTGATCGCAACACAGAAGAGGAAATGTAGCAGTGACCTAACATCCCAATTCTGTGTGGAGACCTCGAGGTCAGAGGAAGCATAGGTCAAATGTAGAAGCAGATTTATATCTGTGTTAGTGAATCTCTGTCAGTTTTGCAAGGCTTATTGAGATTACTGGAGCTTTAGTAAAGCCGCCTGTTGTTTACTACAGCTGTATAAAAACCAGGCGGGAAAACGTTTCTTTAATATGGGACCAGCTCTGTGGAGTTTGATCCCAGATTGCTTTTTTTGAAGAGTAGCAGTTCTGTGACAAACAGCATGACATAAGTGAAGGGAGAATTGAAATGCCTAGGGAAGTGTAGTTGTCTAGTGCAGCGACAGGAAGGAATGGGCCTGTATGGTGATCACTTTAACAACGATGTAAGATTCCTGAAGAGAAAGGAGTAGGAGCGTGTGAAGTGTAACAAATGAATGTGTACAGAGGCTTCTGCAGAATATGGACTTCAACCCCAATGTCATCTCTTGAGGTGGCTTGAAATAAAACAATAGCCTCTAAAGAAATACACAATTATCGCAAGTGATAGGGAAGGCGTATCAATGCAAACACATAAACCTATTACCTCAGCCAAGAATTCAAATAAGCAATAGTAGTCTGCGCTTATATTGCTCTCCATTAGTTCTAGCCTAACCAGAGCCTGAACAATAGTATTCAGTAGCAGAAAACATGATAAAGATAATATTGCTAAGAATAACGGTAATGTTATCACTGCTACTACATTACTGCTACTAACAAAATAAGCATGATAACACTAATATTACAACAAATAGTAATTATCATACATATACAAGAATTATATTGTATTTGCAAAAAATCAAGTTATGCAGAGAACAGCTGCACAACCACTTCCTGACATTAAGTGCAATGGTCCCACAACAACACTCTCATTTTTTTCACCATGAAATGAGAGCAGTTCGACAGGCTAATACTCTGATATGGACTAACTTGATCTTACATGGTAGAATTAAAACAGATACCTCAACTTAGTAACTTTCAGTTGTGATTGTGGTTACTGGTATTGGAAATTGTGGGGTGGGAGGGGTGGATAAGCAGACGTCTTACTGATGTTCTAGAAACAGTAATTTGATTGGAGTGCCTTAGAGAAAACCATAGTTCGATTTAGTGTACTTTAAAGGAAAAACAGTAATTTTCGTTTAGAGGGCAGATTTTCCTTTCACAATAGTCCAGATCAGATTAAGAAGATACTGGGAGTTCATAATGGAATCATAAGCACTCCGTCAATGGAAAGAAAGAACTAAGAAAGTATCATATTTGAGTACACAATTGATACAGATATCAATACATGTTTGGATTATGGGGCTCCAGTTGTGTCCCTGCACTGTCCCCTGCATGTGCATACAGGGATTTTTTTCACATCCTTATAGTTTTGCTGCAACAAAAGTTTTAAATGTACATACAGGCATATTTATAAACCTCTAGCACCACCTTCTGCGACGTTAGTGTCATTTCTTTTACTCTAATGTGGCCCAACGAGGCCAAAATCCCAGGCATAATGTATGCAAAGGAAAAAATAGCCTAAGGAAATCTAACAGATTTATTTGCATCATTTTTTATTGCACTTTTAATGCCTGCTCAGAGCAGGCGTTAATAGGGGGCTTCCTTTATTTAAAATGGACCTCTATCTATTCTGCAGAGTACATCAATAGCATCATGAAAAATTATGCTATTGCCCCCTACCCTTTGTCATGGTGCGCCCGTATTTTAAATATGGTGCACACATTGTGGCGGTAGGGGGGCATGAAAGTGCACAAGAGAAAATATGCCCCATAGAGTCTGAAACTTTGTTTCTGATCAATGTGTCTGGTGGTGCAGCATTAACAATTGTTGGAGGACTTTGGAAAAGAAACAATCTCATTATGATTCCTTTGCCTCAAGCAAGATAAAAGTGCTGAGACATTGATATGTTGAATGTTTAAATAGTGTATCAGCTACATTAGTAAATCGTGTGTATGTTTTTTCATTCATGCAAAATTAAAGTTAATGAAAACAATGTGTGAATTTTAGGTAATGTAAGAGAAAAGAATAACAGCAGTCTTGTGTCCTGTTAAATATAAAACAAGGCCATCACTCGCAAGAGATTACAGAAAGTCTGAGATAGCCTCAATGTGACAAGACAAGTAGTGTGACTAGAAAATGACCAACATCTCTTGACTGACTTTTCTCATAATCCTAGCCCCATTAAACTCTCTTTGCCATCAGTACTGAGCACAGTCTTGGACATGTTGAGCACTGACAATGGGGCAGGAGAATGACACACATAATTCCTGCACAAACATCCAGGTCTACAGATTAGTGGGGACTTGAGTTTCACATTAAGTCAGGGTGCTTACAGGAAAGTAACTATCAAAAGTGTGCCATCACTGTGACTAAAGGCTGAAACACCATTTCACTATGTAGGTCCATTTTTTCATTTTGCCTAGGACAGGTGTAGGTATGATTAAAACAAATAATTGTCTAGTTCCACCTTGGAAGATTCTAGCAATGCCTTTAAAAGTTATTTATCACTGAGTTTTCAAAATCTAATTTAATGGAGAATTTAACCTTTTGATTACTGTAGTATGGAATTGCTAGTCAGGATTCAACAGGGTCTACCTTAACTAAATGTGTTCTTCAATAACTAATAGGCCCACGGGACAGCAGGTAACTGAAGTTATCATTTCCAACAGCATGGCCATAATAGTCATTGAACATTCTACAACTCACCCATTAATGCAACATTGGCATTCCAAACCTTTATGACATTACACATTCTATTACTGTTCCTGTTCCGTACCCTTGTTTTTACTTACCAATGCAACACCTCCTTTTCTTTACACAAAAAATAAAATAAAACCATTAAATAAAAACAAAAAAGTATGTATCTACTCTACAATGTGTACAATTACTAAGGTATTGAAATACACAAAAATCAATATCTGATGGAAATTTTAACAGATCACACTATTGAATGAAGCGTGACTAGGATTGTAGTCCCTATTTGGACAGTGTGCATAACTCTCCCAACTAGAGACCCAATTTCTAACATGTCTGATCAACCTAGATGATATAGTAGCTCTTCCTCTGTCACACCCGTCAAATATATACAGCAATGGTTTATGGTCAGTCACAATTTCCAAACATTTCCCCCACAAATAACTTTTCAATTTTTACACAGCCCAGACACTAGCCAAAACCTTCCTTTTATTGGTACTGTATCGTTGTTCAGCCTCCCTCAATCCTCTTGTTATTTCTATCTTTGCGATCATATGGTCTAAGTATTGGAGCTTTCAAAATGGATTGTTTAATTTCCTGGAAAGCTTTTTCTTGGTCTTCACCCTATTCAGATTTAATTTTCTTTTTCAACAATCTTCTTGGCGGTTCCACCAGGAAAACATATCCATGTATAAAGTGGGCATAGTTTTTACTCCCACCTAGAATGATTTCAAAGCATCTTTGTTACTAGGTGTGGGAGCTTCCCTGATAGCCTTCACTAGATCATCTTTCAGTGTGATGCCAGCTGCAGAGACCACATACCATAAGTATTACACTTCTGTCTTCAAAAAATTGCAAATTTGATTTGCTGACTGTCACTCCTCTGTTTTCAAGAATTTCTAAAACTTTATCCATTGTTTCATTATGCTCCTTTACAGTTTTGCATGGATCATTACGCTATCTTGAAAGGTGGTCCATTAATTTCTGAAATACACTAGCAGCAGCTCCCAGACCAAAAGGTAATCAGAAATATCGGACAGCTCCTCAAGGTGCCTCTCCATACGAGCTGAGGGGCTGCGCCCACACCTTTTCCCAGGCAAGAAGAGTGTCTGTCAGGCTGACGAAAGGTCAGCCTGACGGACACTACTTGTTCAGTTGTATGACGGGATAACAACGGCATTCACAATGAATGCCTTAACAACAAAACTGGAAGAACAACAAGTCTTAACAATGCAAGTCTTTACAGTATATATAAATATATATATATATATATATATTTATATATATATATATATATATATATGTTCCCCTAAAAAACCAAGGGTTACAGTGACGTTATAATTAGGCTCACATTTTAAACATACCAATCCATAGAAATTCACATGTTATAGTTTGATTTATCTCAAGTAACAATAACTCGTGCCCTAGGGAAACTATAACTCGCGCCTCTGCCATACCAGTTTTCTTCTAAATCATTTTACTGCACATGTTACATTGATATTATCAATGACGTTATAAAAGATGTCATGAGTGAACTAATATGTGGGGTAATTAGCAGTGCATGGTAGGGTGCAAGTTATAGCTGCCTTAGGACTCTTTATCAAATTCTTCAATCAAATTCACTTTTACCTTAATGGACATCTCATTATTTCTATATAGGTTCTAAAAATGACCTATTTTCTGACAATTCATATTTTCTTTCCTAATGCAGGACATCAAGCATGATTCCCTAAGTGTGTTTTCAACCCACATCTGTAAAATATCAAACGTTTTTTTAAATTAGACCTGCTAATTTTGCTTTTTTCATTAACTGTAGTAAAAGAAGATCCCCACTTCTAAAGTCATTTTTCTTTTCACTTACTGCACAAACTAAGGCCCATATTTATACTTTTTGACGCTAAACTGCGCTAACGCAGTTTAGCGTCAAAAAATTTAGCGCCGTCTAACGCCATTCTGAAGCGCCATGCGGGCGCCGTATTTATGGAATGGCGTTAGCCGGCGCAAGCAGACCGGCGCTGCCTGGTGTGCGTGGAAAAAAACCACGTAGACCAGGCAGCGCCGGCGTTGGGCAAAAATGACGTTAGGGCGTCTTAAAATGGGGCAAGTCAGGTTGAGGCAAAAAAATCGCCTCAACCCGATTTGCGCCATTTTTTTACGACGCCCAGACGCCATTTCATGACTCCTGTCTTAGTAAAGACAGGAGTCATGCCCCCTTGCCCAATGGCCATGCCCAGGGGACTTGTGTCCCCTGGGCATGGTCATTGGGCATAGTGGCATGTAGGGGGGCACAAATAAGGCCCCCCTATGCCACCCAAAAAAAATAAAAAAATATAAAAAATTATACTTACCTGAACTTACCTGAATGTCCCTGGGGTGGGTCCCTCCATCCTTGGGTGTCCTCCTGGGGTGGGCAGGGGTGGCAGGGGGGGTCCCTGGGGGCAGGGGAGGGCACCTGTGGGCTCATTTTGAGCCCACAGGCCCCTTAACGCCTACCCTGACCCAGGCGTTAAATAGTGGCGCAAATGCGGGGTTTTTTGACCCGCCAACTCCCGGGCGTGATTTTTGCCCGGGAGTATAAATACGACACATTTGCGTCGCCGTCATTTTTTTTGACGGGAACGCCTTCCTTGCATCTCATTAACGCAAGGAAGGCGTTCACGCAAAAAAATGACGCTATTTGCCAATACTTTGGCGCTAGACGCGTCTAACGCCAAAGTATAAATATGGCGTTAGTTTTGCGCCGAATTTGCATCGAAAAAAACGACGCTAATTCGGCGCAAACGGAGTATAAATACGGGCCTAATTGTCTTTTGCATTGCCAGAAGATAATATTTTTGTTGAAAGTAAGGATCTTTTAGTTCTTTTAGCTATGTCTATTACCTCATTTAACATTGGTTTCCTATAAGCTAAGAGTTGTTCCTCTACTTTTATTTTAAAGAATTGAAACACAAACTGATCTCTCAGATAAGTACCAACCATGTCTCCAAATGTTAATATGCACGAACTTGCAACATATTCTTTGATGCATTCTTGTTCATGCTGTTGTCTCATATAAAACACATGTCTTTCAACCATAACACTTGGTGCGTCTGTAAATTGTCTTTTCATTTGTTTAACAACCTCCTCATATTTGTTCAATGGAGCAAACTGACCTGGAGTTGGTAAAACTCTGGTCGATTATCTTGGTATGCATTTCCTACCAAGCTAAACATTAACACCTCCTTCCTTTCAGGATCAAATATTTTACCAACAATGGCTATCAAGTAATTCTCAAATGACCTGTGCCAGTTCTTCCACTTCATCACAGGCTTCCCTGGAGTTTATAAAAACAAGGCAGGATTGTTAAAAATGCTTGAATTGAATTAGCCATGCCGATTATCGAAGGTAAGGGGAAAATTAGAGAAAAACACTTGTTGTTCATAAAAGGATCTTTTAAAAAGCTGTGCAGGTTAAGTTATTTTAAATTGGAATATGGAGTGGAATGTGGAGTTTACTTTTCAGTTTACACATTGATATGAGGACAGCTCATAAAATAGGCCCCTAAATTGTTCAAAACATTTATGTTCCTAGCATGGGCACACTGGAATGCAGAGTGTTACGGGAATCTGGACGCCATAATCTTTTAAGTTAATGCTGTGTAAACACCTGCTTATGCACTCTAGTGTTTAAATTAGAACAACAGAATACTAGAGTTTGCGTTCCATTCTGCTAAATTAATCCACAGAACACTCCTAGAAAGCTAGGCTCCAGTGATAATAGGGAGAAAATCATAACTTAGATCCTGTCTAGTAGGAAGAGAGCTCATGTACATAGCAGTATGGCCAAGAAGCTGAAGACAGGCCTGACTGGTGGCTAAATAGTTCCACCATATTGAAACAGGGGCTCATTGGTAATTTTCCAGTAAGACAAAGAAGACGTACTGCAAAAGGAGATGGAGGACAGCAACAAATTAGTTACAATTGGGTGGCAGAATCTGTCCAATTACTGGCTAGTGCACAGGATAAATCAGGAAACTCAACCCCCACCTTCTCAGAGAAGACTAAGGGGGTTATTACAACTTTGGAGGAGGTGTTAATCCGTCCCAAAAGTGACGGTAAAGTGACAGATATACCACCAGCCGTATTACGAGTTCCATAGGATATAATGGACTCGTAATACGGCTGGTGGTATATCCGTCACTTTACCGTCACTTTTGGGACAGATTAACACCTCCTCCAAAGTTGTAATAACCCCCTATGTGAAGAAGAAGGACTTGTTGGAAGAAGAGCTCTGACTCTCAATTCCTGCTAGAAGATAATGACTCACATAAGGAGTCAGGGAAGTCTAGCTTCATCCAGGGACTGGAAATGATCTCTAAGCATTACGTGTTTTTGGATACCCATTTGCCTGCTTCAGGGACACAACTGATCACAGAGGACTGGAACTTGCAGAAGACGTGGTGTGTAGACTTCTGCCTTCAAGAGCTATGGACTGCAGAAATGACCAGGGGAAATATTCCCATCAGCTTGGAAAAAAAGGGAGTAGTGTTTTTCCTACCTGGGAAATACTGGTACAAGGACTTATACTCACATTTTAGGATGATGCTGGTTCACCACATTCTAAGTCCTGAGTGTGTATATTGCATCTTATGTAAGAGAGACATCTATATCCCACTTATGGGTAGCTAGACCACAAGGACCTTGAAGGCCTGATTGGCCAACTTAATTGAGACAACCTCAAAATATATAAATGTCAGTGGGACCATGTTCTGTGCCCTCCAGCTTAGTGGGTCAGCCCATCTAACTACATTAAGTAGTACACCTTCTTCCGGGACAAACCACAGTGATGAATTTCACCATGCTCCTGGTCTTGTTCTCAAAAACCAGACAGTGGTATAGGAGGCACAGCCCCAGGGGTTCTCCAGGGAAAGAGATACAGGAATGGCCTTTACCTGTGCATTGAACATAATTTTATACCACTCTCAAACTGTGCCCTCCCCTGGACACCTTTCAATCTTTCTTTTTGTACATCACATGTGAGCTTAAAAACATAAAGGACAATCATGTTATAAAACATATTATTACATACCCCAAAGTTAGTAAAATGTCCCAGAGGATGGAATGGATCTCATGAGGTGAGGCGGCAGAGGTGTATATCTTTTCCTAAACAGTGTTATTGGTAAAAAAAAGCTTCAAACCCTATTTATTTAACTAAAATCAAGTGTCAAAACATAGTGGGGTAAACAAGGGCAGAGTATATATCCACTGTTAGTAACAGTATATTTTAGTGCACCACCTGCCAGCTGATCTTGTTGCTCTGTTTGTGGAATGGCAAAAGAAAACAGGGAAAACACTAAGTTGACACAAATATAGACAAACACACTAATGGTAAACACAGGGCAGGTTAGAAATATCTGAGCTCTTTCTCTGTGCCTCCCCCCTCTCTCCACTCCCACTCTCTCTGAAATTAACCTTGAAAAGTGACAGATGCACCAGTAGCAGCCCTGGGCTTTCATAACTAGCCTGACGTTATAGATAGGTGAAAAACTAAAAAAACACTAATGCAACAAAAATGTGCACCCTTCCCATGCACTGCTTATTCCCTGTAACAAAATATCACTCATTACCTGTTCTATTACATCACTGATAACATCAACGAAATTTGTGAAATGACATAATTGTTAACAACACTGCATGGAGAAAGCACATGTTTCATAGTCACTTCCGTTAACAATAACTGGTGAATTTCAGTTTTGTTTTTAGTTTAAAATGTACTTTTTTAACCAACATGTTCACCTAACTATAATGTCACTTTAAGCTTTAGTTTTCCTCATTTAAAATGCTTTTCTTTAACATACACAGAAGATCCTGAGGTTGAATCAACCATACCTAAAGCCTCTGTGGATAACATAGAACGTTCAATTTCCTTTGCAACATCAACCGCTTAAAGATGGATTTAAACATTTCAACAGCATTTTTTAGATTATTTTTGGAATAACAATTTAAGACAGATTGGTCTCTAATGTCTATCTCTTCTGGCCATTTAATTTGCTGATATCTGCTAGTATCCTAAGAGTGGTTATGTAGTCTTCCACAGACTTTCAACTGAACTGCTTCCTCTTAAAGAAACAAAGGGCCTCATTTACAAGGCCTTTGCACCACTGTTGTATTATTTTTTGGATGCAATGTTGGTGGAAGCAGTGCTTTACACTCCTTCACATTTACAAACTGACGCATTGGGCCTAATGCATCAGTTTGTAAAGCCCTGTGATACATTATACCTGTGCCAATTATAATGTATGCAAGGTAGGCAGTCCCTCAGGAAAAGCCAAGCAGAACTGAAGCAGTGAAACTTACAGCATTTCACTGCGTCGTTCTGTGACTTCACTGCATCAGAATTTTAACAACTGCTCAGAGCAGGCATTAAACTGACACAGGGCTTTTCTCTATGGAAGCCTTCCTTGCATTGCGGGGGTACCGTAAACATTTTGACGTTAGTCCAGCAATGCATCAGTTTAGTGCCACAGATGCATCAGAATTTCTGACAATTCTGTGAAACGTTGCACCATGGAGTTCTTTATTGTAAATACAACACATCTAAGGCATCGTTATGGGGTCGTAGGGCAGAACAAGAAATTTGATGCATCAGAGCCAATGCGTCACATTCTTGTAAATGAGGCCCAATGTCTCTCTAATACTAAACTTGGCACTTCTCTAAGATGTTTCCGAAGATGTGTTACCACTTTCCTCTATTCATCTCATTGCACAAATTGGCCATGTGGTGCCTGAATCTCAGGCTGGTGGTCAAAAATCTCATGGCTGGGGTCCTCCAAAAACCACAAACATCAACATTGTTGATTTATGTATATTGTTTTGCTGTCTTTTTCAGTCTAAGATGGTGGTCATAATATCATGCTGTGTTTGGTCCGTTGTTTTAGAATGGCGCTTTCACTAGAAGTTAGTGTCGTGATCAAGGCATTTTCTGGCTGAAACGTGTTGACATTTGTTAACATTCCAACATTCCACCACTTTTTTCCTACAGTGTTTATATATATATATATATATATACATGCAGAGATATACGTATACATTTAGACATATTAAAAATAATTGTATTATTTTTTTTTCATTCAGAGAGCCCACTACTTGCTTTAATTATTATACAAAAATAAATACATTCTTTTTGGGGTGGCACCCCAACCCCCCCCCTTCTTGTATCCGTACCACTCAAATTCCTTACCCACCCTATAGTCCTAAAAATACCAATATCATACTATACCCTTACCTCCCAAATCCTAAAAATATCCTTACCAACTTATAACCTTACCAACCCCTACATTATATAATTACCCATGCCACCCTACACCCCCCTACTCACTCCAAACCATAAAAACACCCTTACCACACAATGCATCTACCCATCCCTAAACCCAAAAAACACCATTACAACCCCACACCCTTACCCGCACATAAACCTTAAAACTCACCCTTAGCGCCCTAAAACCCTACCCACCCCATCATGCACAGTTTTCTGATCTATAATTTTACTGCAAATGTTGCAGTGATATCACCAATTATGTCATAGATGTCATGAGTGACGTAATATGTGCAGTAATTAGCAGTGCATGGAGAGGGCGTGAGGTATAGTTACCTTAGGGCACAAGTTATAGTTACTTAAGTTAATTATAGCTAATGAATTTCTGTGGTTTTTAGAATTTAAAATGTCATGTTGTTACTGAACATGTTAACTAACTATAATGTTTTTTTATCCTTTGTTGTTTTTCAGGGCATTTCTAGGAATTTTATAGTGTAAAGCCAACCTCCCTTCAAGCAAAGCCTTTGGTGCGTGGCAGGGGGTTGGCCACACAGCCTGGCCACCCAGCACAGGCTTCCAAACCTCCCCTCCTTCCTACCTCTCCAACTCCACATTAAACACCCACCCTATATATATAGCACCCTATGTGCAAAGCAGATATATCATGTTTCTCCAAAAATCACCAATAATTTTTGTCAAATCAATGTTTCAATAATGACTTTCAAAATATTAAATACAGTTTTATTTAACAACATGTATGTGAGTCTTTTTTTACACATAACTTTTATTATTAGATTTTGGGAATACAAAATGTGAAAATTAACAGTCTGAGATATAATATCTTTTTAAAAGATATAAAACAAATGTATCTCTGTTCTACCTTTACACATTTTCCACCTCAAATAATGCAGGGGTAAATATAACCACATACATGCACTTACTTGACACTGCAATCCCAAATGTACAGGGAAAGCTCACACCTGGGAGCTGCTTTAGAAAGAAATGATAAGTTCCCCTTGGGTCACAGTTTCAATGACCGAGGAGACATTTTTTTTTTCTAGCGTTCTTGGGGGATGCAGATCTCCCTACAGTCCCCATACAACATTTAAAAAAATGGAGATGTCCCTGCCCTTCTATGGACATTACAAAAAACAAAATATAGGTATGTAGCCTTTCCATGGCATCATGGGGTGCTCAATATTATGCACTGTAGGCTTCTTTTTTTTTTTTTTTCTCAGTGTCCTGGTCCCATTCGGGACACCCATTGTTTATTTTTTTTATAAGGGCCACAGAGGAAGATCCAGTGCCCTGTGGCCCTATTGGCTCTCTGCTAGTGGTCCCATTTTATGGGGCCGCTTAGGAGCTGGAATTTATTTCTATGCAATGCCTAGGTGCCATTAATTATGTTTAGGATCTGTGGGGGGAGCACCGGGGCCCCCCGTGGCCCCGCTAGCATTATCTTTTTTTAAATAAATTTCACCTTTTTTTAGTGGGGTACCCCGGTGCTCAGCCGCAGCCCTACTAGCTCACCTACTTTCTCCCATTATAGTTTTCTTTTGCTCCAATGGGGTAGGGGCAATCAAAGCATTTCCCATCCTGGGCAGGAGCAGCTTTGGGGTCCCTGGGGACAGTCTATGGCTCAGGGAGGAGAGCCACACTGCCACCCTTCCCTTTAATGAAATTATCAGCCCTGGGGGATGGGTTCCCCAGGGTCTCCCCTTCAATTAAGTTACTGGCCCCGGGGGATGAGGCCCCAGGGCCTCTCCTAGCCCAGGGAGGTGGGCTGCAGCCCCTCTACCCTTCAATTAAGTTATCAGACATGAGGGATCAGGTCCCTGAGGCCACTTCTGGCCCAGGAAGTGGGTCTGCACGGCACCCTCTCTTTCAATTATGTTGCAGGCCCATGGGGTGGGGTCTCTGATGCATTGTGGAGCCTGGCGAGGGGGGACTGCACACCGTCTTCCCCCTTAAATAATGTCACACCTTCCCCCCAGCCCACCTAGGGGGTTATTTTTAAATTTGCAGGAGCCCAAGACATTTTTTTAGATTTTTGCTGTGGAATCATGTCTCCTTTGCAAATTTGCTGCAAACCTAAAAAAACAAACATTTTGCCCC
Organism: Pleurodeles waltl; assembly: GCF_031143425.1. Taxonomy (NCBI): domain Eukaryota; kingdom Metazoa; phylum Chordata; class Amphibia; order Caudata; family Salamandridae; genus Pleurodeles; species Pleurodeles waltl. The sequence continues at coordinate 302,078,893 of NC_090440.1, forward strand.
ATGTGGGATAGCCACCACCAGGCCTAGGGGTTCGGGGTATCCATATCCTCCCCCCTGATGTCCTTTTTTTGCATTTTCTTAGGACTCAGAACTGAGTCCTAGTCCTAAGATGGCTGCCACCACTTCCTGTTTGAAGTGGCAGCAGCCAATCAGATCTCAACAGGAAATGCGTAGATTCCATGGGTGCTCAACATCCCTAGATATTCAATTTTTCAGCATTAATTGAGGATTTACATCATATCACAAAAAGGGTTTTATCTGTAATAAGACCTAGCTTTTGGTCTGGGTACTGAAACCTCCCAGAGTCCAGGCCCATCAAATGTAATGGATGAGGGGGGCCACGCATCCCCCTCCCCAGGCCATTTATGGCACCAGGAACCATACCTCCCCGGAGAAAAGCCAAAACACTACATTGCAGGAGGGATGACAAAGACCCCTCTCCAGGGCCCTTTAAGAATCCCAATAACCACCACCTCTCCATGGGTTGGCCATTTTTAGAATGGGAAGGCTGCTGCGTGGCCCTCTCCTGGGCCGTGTTGGGCACTCAGGACCACCATGTCTCCATGCCAGGATGTGCAAAAAGAAAAGAGGTGGCCCGTGCGGCCCCCCTCCTGGAGGCATTCATGGCTGCGCAGACTGCCACCTCTCAGGGCTGGCACCCTAAGTCCTGAGGTGCCAACCCTTGGGACATAGTTGTTTGCTGTTGCTTGGCAAGAGCATTGACAGCTCCCACCAAGTGAGAGTAAACAATAAGTCTGCTCCCAGCGGGCAGGAGCAGTTAAACTGCTCCTGCACGCCGGAAATGGACTTTTCATTGAAAACACATTTTTTTAAATTGCTCTCTCTTGCAGGGAGCAGCATTTCTTGATGCTCCCTCCATGCAGAGCAATGCCGGTTCCCAGTGAAGGGTGAAGGCCATGCGTGGCACTGCTTAGGTGCCTACAGGGGGTTGGCCGCAGACCCTGTGGCCAACTCTTGCTGCATACAGCCGAAGGCCATGTGTGTTGCGGGGTTGGCTATTTCCAGGGGGTTGGCCGTAGAGCTGAGGGCCTGCACGTCAGGAGTTGAATTAACATAAGGTAAATAAATATTATGTAACATTACAAAAACATAAAGTTTCACTGAAAAAAACAAAGGTTACAGAGATGTTATACTTAGGTTCAGATTTTACATGCACAAAACCGTGGAAATTCTGTAGTTATAGTTGGACTTGTCTCAATAAACTATAACTTGTGCAGAAAGGTGACTATAACTCGCACCCTTTCCATGCACTGCTAATTACCCTGCATATTACATCAGTAATAACATCTTCTATAACATCATTTATAATATAACTGCAACATTTGTAAAAAGTTATTGATGAAGAAACTGTGCATGGTGGGGGTGCCAGTTATAGTTACCTTAGGGAATGAGTTAAGCTTTTTTGAGATGACCATAACTATACCTGTTCAATTGCTATAGTGTTTTGCACGTAAAATCTGAACCTAACTATTACATCCCTGTAAACTTCTTTTATATATAGATAGATAGATAGATAGATAGATAGATAGATAGATAGATAGATAGATAGATAGATAGATAGATAGATAGATCCCCTATTGTTCAGCCTACTTATGGCGACTCTGCAAGCTGCATTTAAACTACACTGATGGTTTACTTATAGGGACGAAAGTCCGGTTATTTATGTGGGTCACAGATCTCGGGATGGTGATGAGCAGTTACTTGTGGCACCTAAGCTGAAGGTCTGGATGTTCATCTGAAGTCCTCTACTCATAACTCCTCATCACTCATGTCCCTGTCAGATGGAAACTTGGAATATCCTCAAATGACGAGTTTTCAAATTTAAAGTTTTCAATTTAAGGAAAAAATCCTTTTTAAAACTGTTGAGCATCAGATCACATCACTTTAATATTTAATGCTGTTGAAAGAAGATCTTTATGAAGATCAGGAAAAGGAAACGTTTTTTTTAGTACGACACACGAAATATTTAACAACCTAAATCGACTGCCTGGTGAATGATTTTACCCATACTTCAAAAGTTTACATATAAACTTGATTACTGCACTCTGAAGAAGGGCCCAGTGCTGCAGAATAGGAATATTATAGACTATAGACTATATTTAAAATAGGAGACTGCTGGCATGCCAAATGAGAACTATATTTGTTCTAAGGATGGTAGGAACCCCTAACATATTTTAACTTAATATACTCCGTATTTGAATGTATTAAAACTATGTGTGGAATTGATTGCTTCTCATTTTAAGATTTTTTCTCACATAAAAAGGGAAAAACGTTGTTATAAGGTTTCATTTTTAGAAAACATTGAATCAAAATACTGGCTCTTGCTAAACAGGAATTTAGAGATTAGAACATGATTGGATTGTATTGTGTTTTTTTTAATTCAATAGATACTAACCACTGACAAAGCCAATAGGTTTCCCCTATTAGATCTATTGTCTTTGTCAGTCTTCTTTAGCCGTGGTGTAGAGCAGCAAAGCTTCTGTACAGCATGGCTATTGGAAAAAAGAGACATCACTTATGCAGGCACACACATGCATTCAACACATGTGCACATACATTCCTACAAAATGGAATGAGCATATTTGTTTTCTTTTCATTTACTGAACCGAAGTAGATCAGTAAAAAAAAACGGAGCACGAAAGAGCAGTTGAAATATATAGCACAAAATAATTTAACATTTTTTTAAAGCAAAATTAAATAGGATGAATAGTTTGCAGAAATGAGGTGGATGCGAATCAACAGAGAAGGAGACAGAGGAAGCATAATAAGCGAAGGAGAGCAACGTAGACTGCGAGGATTGAAGGATTTGGGCGTGAGAGGTAAATTGGAAAACATATCCCTCCTTATGGTAAGAAAAAAAAAGTTCGTTAAGGGGACAAGCTCAATGGGAAGGACAAATGCAAGATCGCCAAGCTGGGACATAAAAATTAAGAAGGCAAATGAGAGTAACAAAGCCAACTAATAGCAAGCAATTGGCGGGATGTAAGCTCTCCGTATGTTCTTGGCACGCCCCCAATACAAATTTCACAACTAGATTGCTTGCCGTGTCTGGAAGGCTCGCTCGTAATTTGCAACATGTATACAATAATTGTAATGTGACATTAGAAACGCTCTGTGCATAATTAACCAAGTAGGTTGTTGTGAACATGATCAGAAAACTATAATCATTTGTCTTCTTAAGTTCTTATAACTGTGCAATGATTTATCATTTCAAAGCTTACCCGTTTGCAACCATTCGTAGTTTTTATGCCAAATGAAGACTCATGATACATTTTGTCACATCAGAGTTATAGCAATTGAATTGTATTGGTTGTCTTCCAGTTTCACATTATGTTGGCAAGCAGTAAAAAAACTGAGAAATATTACCAAAGGGCATGGCACTAATACAATTTTAAAGTTGATGCTTAATGACTCAGAGATAATCTTAATCACATTGCAGCTGACCTTTGTGGATAGTGACATGTCAGGAAGGAAAGAAAAGCTAGAGGCTTAATGTATTCTTCGCGAGGTCCCACAACTACTACAGCCAGCTATTCAGACAGAAGCAACGGCTTCCTAGGGTACATTTTACGTCTCTCTGTAGAAGGCTTTAGCTGTCTAAAAGACCCATGGCTACACATACTGGAAATAGTATACATCAGTAGTTTTCGAACTTTTGACTTGTCTGGAACCCCACTTAATTATTGCTGGAACCCAGGGACCCCCCCCAAAAAATCACTATTGGAATCCAGGCTCCCAGTAATTACTTGAAGGAAGAGAGAGCACCCTAAGCATTTGTGATGATTTGAACCGCAAAACAATAGACAACAAAGTACATAAACAATCATTTATCAAACAAATACATAAAATATTTAATCATTTAATTCGCAAACAAATACAAAAAAAAACAACATTTTAATTGGAAGGTTGGACTTTTTCTAAATTCAATTGAAACCACTAGTGTACATACTACATCCTGTTTGATGCACTTACACTGCTTCCACTAATCAAAATAAGGACACAGACTTAATTTTTAGCCTCCAATGTTAAATTCTTTCACATTTATGAAACATTTTAAAATGTTTTTGGTTTTGTTTGTTTTTTAAATCACATACCCTTAAGCTGTTAATATTCTTTATTTTTAAGCAGTGATGGACCTCCTGAGTAGGCTTCATGGACCACAAGGGGTCCCTGGACCATGGAAGTAGTAGTACAGACAGTGGGCTTTTTGTCAGACCCCTTCAGCTATTGACTGTCATGTGTTTTTCAAGGTGTGCTTCAGTTGGAAATACTGTCCTCATGCTCATAGGATTTAGTGGAAGGTTTAATTGTCTTATTACTGTTCATATGAGATTGGGTGATAGTGCTTCAAGTACTGCTCACATCATGTGTCTCAGAGTCCCTGAAGCAACCACAGCTCAGGCTGGGATGTGCAGCTCACCTCCCCACTGCCTCAAAACCTTCCAGCATGATGATACAGATCACTCTTTTTCAGCCCTGGAGAATTCAGCACCAGTTGATTTAGGCTGAAGGCCACTTCATTACTTATTGATGTATGTAGATGATGGTGCAGGGCAGTGTCAAGGACTTTTTTCAGAGATGAGCACCATTTTTAATGTACTTGCATCACTACTGGCGCTGGACACAGAAACACTGGTGCAGATGAAGTTCAGTCAACATGTCTCCCATTACACTCATCAGCAGTAATGTTGCTTTCCCCTATCCAGTGCCCAGCACCTCACCTCATCACTAAACGATGTCATTTTTTATGACCCAAAAACGTGAAGCTAAAACAGTAGGTCTCCAGTCTTCATCACTCTCTGATCAATGCCACTGTTATTTCAAGCTAACGGTCATTCTGTGTAAACACTGCAGCGACTCTGGTGGCAGACATCCTTGGTATCATGCACTCTTACTGGTGTTGCCTAAGGGCATTCACCTTGCCCTCGCTCTACTGTAGTGTAGTGCTAAGTACCCTGCAACATTTCATCTGCTTTTTATCTACATTTATTTTCATTTCGTTGACTTCGGAGTGTGTTTGTCAATAAGTGCCAAATGTGTTATTGAGTTCACATCCTTTTTGTTTACAATGTCTGAATTCCCAGCTGCCCCAGTGTGTAACAGTGAATGTGGAATGCACCAAGCATAGAGAGCTTTAACAGAGAACGGTTTTCTGTGCTAAGCAGGCTGGGTCAAGAAATAACCCATAGTATGTTTCCAAAAACAATTGGACCCCTACTGAGAACAAATGTACAGATATTATTCAGAAGCCAGGAAACAATTTTCTATGTAGATTGCGAGTAGTCCCACAGGCTTGTCCATTTTCAGTGTGTCATTCTGAGGTTGGGCTATGTTATGTGGAACATCTAATAAATATTAGGTCCGCACTGCTTTTGATTTTGATCTGGGATAAGGTGGAAACGTGCTTTTCAAGCACAGTAATTAAAAGCCTGTTTGGCCTTAGATAAAATGACCTCGATCCCTTGCCTCTCGTATATGTGTGGGATTTTTATTGTGTGCTGTGTCCTACTTATTTACTGTATTGGTGTGCTTAAATGCTTTACATACCTGTCTCCTGAGTTAAGCCTGAGTGCTCGTAACCAAGATACCAGGGTTTGAGCCAGGGGCTAAATAGTGGGATCTTGACTAGGCACAACCCAGTGTTATGGGTGTATTACTAGTGACGGGTGTGCACTTTACCCCTGAAAATAGCCAGCCTCTAGCATCTCTTCATCCATTTGTCTGTTCTTCACATTTTGCTTCTGCCCACCACAGCATGAGGCAATGGGCCAGCCTACTTAAGATACAGGAGAACGTTACTTTGAGTCACTGCACTTTGCTTTTTCACAGCCTTGATAACCACACGCTTAATAGTTCCCTAGTGCCAGTGTTGTTTTTTTTCATTTTAACTTTAACATTTCTTTTTCGTTGCCTGATGTGCTAGCAAGTGAGCAAAGGGCACATTCTGGCTTTATCATTCCTGTCTCTTGCAAATGCTGTTGTAATTTTATTTTGAAGTGGCCTCTATTTATCTAACTCCAGTTATTTTCAGGTCTTGGTTTCATCACTTGCACTTTAAAACACTTTGCCCAAGCACAAAACCAATGTGTATCCTGTTTATTTTGCAGCTCACTTGTAACTCATTTATTTAATCATAGGTAAGGTGTAATTTGGGTTTTGGTACCCAACATTGTATACTATGAATACTCTTTCCTTCCTTCTTCCTATCTTCGTTTTTTTCTTCCATTTTCTTTCCTTCAATAATTTTTTCTTCCATGCTTCCCTTCTTTCTTTTTTCATTTTTTCTTCACTTCTTTCTGTCCTTTCTTTTTTGCATTTTATCATTTTTTTCTTTTTTGATGGCTTTCCTTCTTTTCTTCTTTCATTCTTTCTTTTTTGTTTGTCTTCTTTACTTCCTTTCCTTCCTTCTTTCCTTCTTTCATTCTTTCTTTTTTGCCTTCTTTCCGTTCTCCTTCTCCTATTTGTTTTTGCCTTTTTTCCTTCTTTCTATTCTTTCTTTTTGTCTTCTTTCTTTCTTTACATTCTGTTCTTCCCTTCACCGTTTTTGACTTCTTTCTTTCTTTACAGTCTGTCCTTCTCTTCACTCATTCTTTTCTCCTAGTTTTTGCTTTCCTCTTTCTTTCTTTTTGTCTTCTTTCCGTTCCTAGTTCCTTCATTTATCTTTTATTCTTTCTTTTTTCTTTCTTTTTCACCTTCTCTCTTTCTTTTTTGCCTTGTTTCCTTACTTCATCCCTTCTTTTTTCCCTTCTTTATTTATCATTTTATTTCCTTTTTTTACTTCTTCCACCCTTCATTTTTGCTTTTCCTTTTTTATTTCTTCCTTCTTTTTTCCTACTTACTGTCTTTTTCTTCCTTTTTCCTTCGTTTTTCATTTACTTTACTTCCTTCTTTCTTTCCTTCTTCCTTCCTTTTTTTGACTTCCTTCCTTTTTGCCTTCCTGTTTGCCTTTCTTGCTTTCTTTCTTGCCTTTTAATTTCTTGCTGTATTATTGTTTCCTCTTCTTTCTCAATGGCAAGCCAATGCCAAACCAGCTGGCCTTTTTAGGTCTGTGTTAGAAAATACCTTTTAATTATGCTGAAATACCATATTTACTTACAGGGGTTTTCAGCCAGACTTCATCCATTAGTCTGTCAATATGTCATTCACATTTTTCTTTCACCCAATCCAGAAAGCATAAAGGGACAAAGGGCCAGATGTATCAAAGGGTTTTATCCATTCTGTGTCTATGGGAAAATGCATTGATACATATGGCCCAATGTGTCAGTCAACTGTAGCCATGGACTGATTCAGCTATAAGTGATAGCATTCTGAACTTTCACAAGGAGCACATCCACACACACAAAGTAATACCCTTCAGTGGCAGGAAATGCTTTGGTAATGTGTACTCTTTTGAGACCAAAAACATACTTGCCCTTTAGCCAGGATTTTTTTTAGATTTGATGAAGGTTCAGCAGCTCCTCAAACCATAAAGTTTTGCAAAACCCATGACAAAACAAAAGTTCCAAAAGACTGGCAGCCAATGATAGACCTATGGGATTTGTCAATGCTTGTCTCAGACAGAAAACAAGAAACAAAGTTGCAATTTGTAGCTTTTTCTCTTGTCACTGTAAACAGCCCTGGAAGAAAAGGCATCCCAGTATCTCCGTGTGAAAGAATGAAGCATCAGGAGAGTGGCAACCTGAAGGTCAAAATGCAAAGCTGAAGAGGAGGCACTACAGAGAGACTGCTAAGAGAGGGAAGTTTTAAAGAGACAGATAGCAAAAAGGGTCTGCGTTTGTGTGTACTCGAAGGGGAATACTACCCATTTCCCAAGCCCTCCATGTAGATAGCCCCGGCCCCCAGCCCTTCTTCTTTTGTTTGTCCTGACATCATGCAGCAGGCCGCAGCCATCTGTGACCTGTTTGTAGACAGTGTGACAGACACACAAATCTGCAGGAATATAACAAGTTACTGTTTCATTTTAGGAGGCCACTGATTGTTCAGGTAGCCAACAGGAGTGCAGGCAGCCCCTGAAGTGCAGAGGGGCTCCCACCCACTCAACAGGGTCCCATTGCACCCAAGGACAATGAGAATTTGTCAGATGAGGCCGACTCAGGGGCTCTCACCACATTCTGCAGGGGAGACCTCATAATTTTACTTTATGCCACAGATTTCATGAGCTTTCTGTCAGAAAACCTATGATATATCATGAGAGGGATGTAGTTTTTTCTTTTCAACAAGAGCAGGTATGGGGACCATGCTGATTTACCCACAAAACATAAGTACATACAGACAAAACACATGCACACCCAGAACCAAGAATGTCCATACAAAAAACACACAAGCCCTTGCATGCAGACACCTATAAATGTCATACTTGCCAACTTCAGAATAAAATTTGCTGTGTGAGGAGGGGGCGTGGCCTTTGAGGGGGTGGGACTTTATGCAAAAACTCCCCAAGAGTGCCTACTGCCCCATTCCCTACCACATTGACCACCTCCTTCCACTAAAAAAAACATGAACAGAGGGTTGTTGAAGCTACTGGTGATCTCCTGGTGTGTTTTCACACCCCCCTAATGGACACTTCTGCTTGCAGCCTCAAAAGACTTGCTGGAAATCCAGCCTCTGTAGTGGTTTCCAGCTCGCCTAGCCTGTCACCTTTTGATTTCGGCTCATCACCGGGTGACCTTGTGAAGGGAGCCAAAATCATGAGACACACAGTGGCATTGTGTGAGTTGGCAAGTCTGATATATGTATATATACATATATATTGTGTGTGTGTATATATATATACATATATATATATATATATATTCACTGAAAAAAACAAAGGATACAGGGGCATTATAGCAAGGAAATACAATAAAAAACATAGAAATTCACTTAAAAAAAAGATTACAGGGACATTATGGTTAGGCCTACATTTCAAACAAACAAAACCATAGAAATTCTGCAGTTATAGTGATAATTTCAATGATGCCATAGAAGATGTCATGACTGATGTAATATATGGGATAATTAGGTGTGCATGGTGAGGACACAAGTTATAGTTACCTTTCCTTTCTTCAAACATCACAGGGCTTCATTTTTCAACTGTGCAGCTGTTCAGAAGGCCTCCTTATTTGCATATCATTTTGTTACTTGTGGCAAGTTTTATGTGTCTTTGGAAGACTTTAAAGACACATGGGGTTGACAGTTCATGCTTCTTGTATTTACTTCTTGTAAAGAGATGCTGTTTGTTCCCGTTAGATTCTCACAGAATAACATTATTTATTGATCCAAGCTCCTGTCCCATTAAATGAGGTGATGTTTTTCCTCTGCTGTTTTTTTGACCTTATTATAAGCGATCTTGGTCATCTCTCCTGCAGATTTAGGCCCAGATTTACCAGTCACACAGCACAGTGCAGCAGTGAAAAATGCTGCACTGCGTGAAAGGGAGGGAGCAGGAGAGTGCCATATCTAAAAAGATATTGCTCTCTCCTCCCCTCTCACTAGCACCAGTGCTAATTTTAGCTTCCGTGCATCACACACTCATTTTTGCTCCATAGTGCAAGGATGTATGCGTGAGACTAGCATAGGGTACACTTCCAGTACAAAATACTATGCTTAGACACACTCTAAAACATTTCCCATGCTGTATGTGTGCTGTATAGTGCAGCATGCATGCAAAGTTGGAAAAGAAAGGAAAAATTACAAACTTTCAAAGGCTTTGAAAAAGGGCTTAACTTTTAGTGCAAAACCCTCTCTTCTATTGTTTGTAGTTTCGGTTTTACATCAAAAGGCATGGGTGGTTGCAAGGGAATGCCCATGTAACGCCTCTCTGGTGAAAAGTAACACAAAGCACTGTTTCACACTTCTTTACTTTACTTTAGGCACTTTCCAGAGCAAAACTGGAGTAAACTGCTGGTGAACATGCCACAGAGGCATCCTTTATTTCCTCTATTTTTTCATTCTGTGCCCCCTTCCTAGTTTAATAGGTATTTTCACATTACACCGACTTGCAATAGCTACCAGTTTATCAATCCATACACTGTATTTTCAAGTTCTCTTTTTGTTTTTTTCATTACTGCACCTCCTCCTGTTAGGAACTTGCATTATCTCACAGTTCCTCAAATCAAGCCCATGCTCCATTTCGCGATTCCACAAACAGGTTTCGATTCTCTCACCAAGCCCACCTGTTTTGTAGGGTCTGAATGGAAAGGTCAAGTCTTCATCTTGTTTAAAATAACAAAGCTACTCTGTGAGAACCTACTCTCAATCATTCATACTGGATAACGTTTTTTCTACACTTACCTTCTCTTCCTGGTTGTGTGATTAAAGAAGCACTCCAGGGAATCACTTCCTAAAGCAACTCCACCTCCCTCCTCTCTTTGCATTCACTACTTTCTTCATTCTTAACAAGATACAAGTTGGTACGTCCTTGTGTGGTCTACTGAACAACAGTTCAGCTAGGTTTCCTGAGGAAGGGACATACTTTCTTGCCTGCTCATCCCCAGAATTGGACATGAATGCTAATTAATAGTGTTACCAACACAGGTATCCAAAATAGCTTATGAAGTCTTTATTATTATTCCATCTTTCTCTTTACTCCTCTAAATGGGATAATCAAGGGTTTATTTCATGTTCATTTTTTCTTGCAAAACATATTAGACTTACAGACTTGCAGCTTCTCCTAATGAGAACATTGGTGTGTCTCTTAGAGGAGGAGGTCATTTTGAATCATGCAATGTTTCTGCCTCATCTACTTGCTTCCATACCTTGAAGCTTCAGGACCTCATCTAAAAGTAGATTGTCCCTTTTCTCCACCAGGTGGTGGATTTTTGAGACCATGACCTATGGCTGTGTTTTCAGAATCCCAGTTCCTGACAAGATGCCAGATGTCATGGCAAGGGACAACTTTCTGAGCTATGTTTTTTTAACCCCTATGTTTTTAGTTGTGTATTCAGACATAAAAACACATATATTTTGCTAATATGATTACACTGACAACTATGAAGTCAGGGTAACACTTAGAAAAATAAACTTCCTGCCACAGTCTCCCTAACCATGTCACCCCAACCGCACACACTGCTTAGGACAGTAAGAACACCCAACACATTCTCTGTTAACATGAATAAATTAATTTGCCATGCACCATAGCAACTAGACTCCCTCACCACAACCACTCCATTCCACAAGTACTGCAGTATTCACTACTAATGCCAGGAGTGTAGGGCTCTCAAGGGTGTTGAGCAAAGGATCTGGGGAAGAATTGGGCTAAAGCCAACAAAATGGTCGCTAAATGTTTTCAAATGGATTCTGTGAATCTAGTAAAGTGTCAGACAGCTGTTCCACTGCCAGGGTGTTCCACAGTCTTAGTGATAGACTTGGAATTCTTGGGTGGGATTAACCCAAACTGTTTGTCTTCACCCCTCCAACTTTTCTGAATTTGTTTTTGTTGGCAATAGCCCTATGTGCAGGTTAACACTGCTAACAAGTGCTAATGTGCTTGCACTCTCTCCCTAAAACATGGTAAAATTAGCCTACATTTGATTGGAACATTCAAATTCATTTACTTATAAGTCACCAGTATATGGTTTGGGCCTACCATTACAGCCTGTAGTGCAGTTTTAAACTGCCATTTCAACCTGACAAAATATACATTTTGCAAGGCCTAAACCATACATTTTGAAAACATATGAATAACCCCTAAGGTAGACCCTAAACATTCAAGGATGTGTGGGCTTAAGTTTTACTTTTTCTGGTAGTGAAAAACTCCTAAAGTTGTTTTTTACTTATTACATTTAACAAGTGCTAACTGAATTGTGAACAATTAGAGACATCCTTTTTAGAAGCAAATTCATTTTATTTTGAAATACTCTTTAATGGTAAAGTAGGATTTTAAGTCTCAATTCTGATACTGACACTTTTAGAAATGTGGCGTTTTCTTGTCCTAACAAACTATGTTTGTGCCAGCACCCTGGGCCAAATTGACTGTTAGTGGCCTTCCAGGATGGGTGGGGTGAAACTGTTCCCAGCCCTGTTAGAAATGGGGTCTTTGGTTGGGAGTCAGGTTACCCCCTGTCCAAGCAAGGACCCTCACTCTAGTGAGGGTAAGTCACACACAATCCAAATTACCCTGTGCCCACCCTCAGGTAGCTTTGCACTGAGCAGTCAGGCTTAACTTAGAAGGCAATGTGCAAAGTATTTATGTAATAAATCATACAATACCACCATAAAGAACAACAAAAATACACCACACAGTGGGTAGAAAAATATATTATATTTATCTGATAAGATGCAGGTCAAAACGATTAAAGATGCAATAAGTAAATGTTGGGATATCACTGAAAAGTGATATAAAGTGTCTTGAGTCTTTTAAAAGCAAACAAAGTCTCTTTCAAGTACAAAGTACCTGGTTCGCATGAAACATCTCCGCAAAGAACCGCAGAGGAAGAGAAGCATGGAAACAAAGGGGTGTGCGTTGATTTCTCGGGCCACACATGGCAGTGCGTCGTTTAGTTTTCATGCAGGGAAGGCTGTGTGCCGATTTCCGGCACTTGGTCATGGATCCTCTACGGGTTGCGGGGCTTTCAGATGCCCCGGGGACGGTGCATTGATTTCCAGCACTGGCAGGACGAAGTCACAGGGATTATATGACGGAAAACCGAATTAAAAACAACTACTAACCTTAACAACGAGGTCGGAACATGGACCTCGTCCTTACTACTAATGATTTTACCACGAATGCCTTAACAACGATATTTCGTTGTAAAGGCATTCCTGATAAAATCATTAGCAATAGGCACCATTCACCCTACATTCCTCACCCCACCCCCCCAACCCCACCCCAAAACCTAAAACCCCCTAACCCCCCACCCACTCCCCAAAACCAAAAACGCCCCACCCCCCCAACCCCACCCCAAAACCTAAAACCCCCTGACCCTCCACCCACTCCCCAAAACCAAAAACGCCCCACCCCCCAACCCCACCCTAAAACCTAAAACCCCCTGACCCCCACCCACTCCCCAAAACCAAAAACGCCCCATCCCCCCAACCCCACCCCAAAACCTAAAACCCCCTGACTCCCCACCCACTCCCCAAAACCAAAAACGCCCCACCCCCCGAACCCCACCCCAAAACCTAAAACCCCCTGACCCCTCACCCCCTCCCCAAAACCAAAAACGCCCCACCCCCCCAACCCCACCCCAAAACCTAAACCCACCACTTACCTTCGCCAATTCCCTTCTTTGTACCTTAACCACGCATGTTCGTTGTTCAGAACATACGTAGTTAAGGCACAAAAATACAAAGTCGTGGTTAAAAAAAGCGTTGTTACGCTTTCGTTAACCACGACTTTCGTAATAAAAAAGTCGTAAAAAAGGATGTTTACCAGTCACAGGAGCTGCGTCGATCCGGTGGGTGTTGCTTCAAATTTTCTACCGCATGGCAGGCACTGCGTTGATTCCTCTCTGGAAGTCGGGCTGCGTCGTTCCGGCTCGGCTGTGCATCGATCCATTGGGGCGTGCATTGAATTTCCAGTCACTACGCTGGCGCTGCATCGATCTTCTCATTGCAAAGTTGGGCTGTGTCATTCCGGTTCAGCGTGCAATAAAATTTTCACTGCGGTGCAGGCTGTGCGTCGTTTCAGGCAGGCTGTGCATCAAATTTCGCCACACAAGGAGTTCTTCTTGAAGAGATGAAGTCTTTTTGGTCCTGAGACTTCAGGAAACAGAAGGCAAGCTCTATCCAAGCCTTTGGAGAGCACTTCTTCACCACAGCCAGAGAGCAGCAAGGCAGCAGGGCAACAGCAAGGCAGCAGTCCGTCACAGAAAACAAACAAGTGAGTCCTTTGAGCATCCAGGCAGTTCTTCTTGGCAGGATGCATGTCCTGGTTTCTTCTCCAGGAAGTGTCTGAGTTGGTAGGGGCAGAGGCCCTGTTTATATACCCAAATGTGCCTTTGAAGTGGGGGAAACTTCAAAGAGTGGCTTAGAAGTGCATCACATTCCCTTTCAGTTCAATCCTGTCTGCCAGGGTCCCAGTAGGGTGTGTGGCAGTCCTTTGTGTGAGGCAGGCCATCCACCCTCCCAGCCCAGGAAGACCAAAATGCAGATGTATGCAAGTGAGGCTGAGTATCCTGTGTTTGGAGTGTGCCTGAGAGAATGCACAAGGAGCTGTCAACTAAACCCAGCCAGACGTGGATTGTAAGGCTAAAAGTGGCATTTCTAAAATAGTAATATTAAATCCAACTTCACCAGTCAGCAGGATGTTATGTCACCATTCTGGCCATACTAAATATGACCTTCCTATTCCTTTCAGATCAGCAGCTACCACTCAGACAATGTATGATGGCAGCCCCAATGTTAGCCTATGAAGGGAGCAGGCCTCACAGCAGTGTAAAAACGAATTTAAGGGTTTTACACTACCAGGACATGTAAACTACATAGGTACATGTCCTGCCTTTTGCCTCCGTAGTACCCTGCCCAATGGGTTTCCTAGGGCACACCTGTCTTATATGTAGAAAAAGGGGAGTTTTAGGCTTGGCAAGTATTTTTAAATGCCAAGTCGAATTGACAGTGAAACTGCACACACAGGCCTTGCAAAGGCAGGCCTGAGACAAGGTTAAGGGGCTACTGAAGTGGGTGGCACAATCAGTGCTTCAGGCCACTAGTAGCATTTAATATACAGGCCCTGGGCACATATAGTGCACTTTACTAAGGAATTATAAGTAAATTAAATAGTCCAATTGAATATGATCCAATGCTACCATGTTTAAAGGGAGAGAGCATATGCACTGTAGCACTGGTTAGTAGTGGTAAAGTGGGCAGTCTGAAAACCAGCAAAAACAGTATCCAAAAAGTGGAGGGAGGCAGGCAAAAAGTTAGGGGTGACCACCCTAAGGCTGTCAGGTCTAACAAGCCCCACTTACACTTCAAAGGGCTTTCCTCCAGCACAACCAAAGGAACCTGACACTAGCCTTCCATCACCTGATACTTCTTGGAATATTGACTGGGGAAGGGAAGAACCCCCCACACACAAAGGTTGGCAACATGTATAAATATTGAACTTCCAGAACAACTCTTAAGTACACTCCAGGACCTTTGGAAGACTTCTGAAAGACTGCCCTGCCACCAGAGGACTACCTTGCTGCTGTCAGTGGACTTCTTTGCTGCTTGAAGGAGATCTGGGCTATCTTTTTGGACTTTCCAGAACCATGACAGGATCTCCCTCCCCCACACACACAACGGCTGGTACCAGGTATTTGGACCCACAAAACAGACAGCTTTTCAGTACACTCTTGGACCTGTGGAAGACTTTGGAAGGACAGTTGTAGGAAGTTGGCTCTGTATGTGCTATTTCAAAGTAAGGAATAGCATGCACAGAGTCCAAGGGTTCCCCTTAGAGGTAAAATAGTGGTAAAAAGAGATAATACTAATGCTCTATGTTGTGGTAGTGTGGTCGAGCAGTAGGCTTATCCAAGGAGTAGTGTTAAGCATTTGTTGTACATACACATAAATGAGGTACACACACTCAGAGACAAATCCAGCCAATAGGTTTTGTTATAGAAAAATATCTTTTCTTAGTTTATTTTAAGAACCACAGGTTCAAATTTAACATGTAATATCTTGTTTGAAAGGTATTGCAGGTAAGTACATTAGGAACTTTGAATCATTTCAATTGCATGTATACTTTTCAAGTTATTCACAAATAGCTATTTTAAAAGTGGACACTGCAATTTTCACAGTTCCTGGGGGAGGTAAGTTTTTGTTAGTTTTACCAGGTAAGTAAGACACTTACAGGGTTCAGTTCTTGGTCCAAGGTAGCCCACCGTTGGGGGTTCAGAGCAACCCCAAAGTTACCACACCAGCAGCTCAGGGCCGGTCAGGTGCAGAGTTCAAAGTGGTGCCCAAAACGCACAGGCTTCAATGGAGAGAAGGGGGTGCCCCGGTTCCGGTCTGCTTGCAGGTAAGTACCCGTGTCTTCGGAGGGCAGACCAGGGGGGGTTTTGTAGGGCACCGGGGGGGACACAAGCCCACACAGAAATTTCACCCTCAGCGGCGCGGGGGCGGCCGGGTGCAGTGTTAGAACAAGCGTCGGGTTCGCAATGGAAGTCAATGGGAGATCAAGGGATCTCTTCAGCGCTGCAGGCAGGCAAGGGGGGGCTTCCTCGGGGAAACCTCCACTTGGGCAAGGGAGAGGGACTCCTGGGGGTCACTTCTGCAGTGAAAGTCCGATCCTTCAGGTCCTGGGGGCTGCGGGTGCAGGGTCTTTTCCAGGCGTCGGGACTTAGGTTTCAGAGAGTCGCGGTCAGGGGAAGCCTCGGGATTCCCTCTGCAGGCGGCGCTGTGGGGGCTCAGGGGGGACAGGTTTTGGTACTCACAGTCGTAGAATAGTCCGGGGGTCCTCCCTGAGGTGTTGGTTCTCCACCAGCCGAGTCGGGGTCGCCGGGTGCAGTGTTGCAAGTCTCACGCTTCTTGCGGGGAGTTTGCAGGGGTCTTTAAAGCTGCTCCTTTGGATAAAGTTGCAGTCTTTTTGGAGCAGGTCCGCTGTCCTCTGGAGTTTCTTGTCGTCGTCGAAGCAGGGCAGTCCTCAGAGGAGTCAGAGGTCGCTGGTCCCTTTGGAAGGCGTCGCTGGAGCAGAGTTCTTTGGAAGGCAGGAGACAGGCCGGTGAGTTTCTGGAGCCAAGGCAGTTGTTGTCTTCTGGTCTTCCTCTGCAGGGGTTTTCAGCTAGGCAGTCCTTCTTGTTGTTGTTGCAGGAATCTAGTTTCTAGGTTCAGGGAGAGCCCTTAAATACTAAATTTAAGGGCGTGTTTAGGTCTGGGGGGTTAGTAGCCAATGGCTACTAGCCCTGAGGGTGAGTACACCCTCTTTGTGCCTCCTCCCAAGGGGAGGGGGTCACATCCCTAATCCTATTGGGGGAATCCTCCATCTGCAAGATGGAGGATTTCTATATGTTAGAGTCACCTCAGCTCAGGACACCTTAGGGGCTGTCCTGACTGGCCAGTGACTCCTCCTTGTTATTCTCATTATTTTCTCCGGCCTTGCCGCCAAAAGTGGGGGCCGGGGCCGGAGGGGGTGGGCAACTCCACTAGCTGGAGTGTCCTGCGGTGCTGTGACAAAGGGGTGAGCCTTTGAGGCTCACCACCAGGTGTTACAGCTCCTGCCTGGGGGAGGTGTTAGCATCTCCACCCAGTGCAGGCTTTGTTACTGGCCTTAGAGTGACAAAGGCACTCTCCCCATGGGGCCAGCAACATGTCTCTAGTGTGGCAGGCTGCTGGAACCAGTCAGCCTACACAGATAGTCGGTTAAGTTTCAGGGGGCACCTCTAAGGGGCCCTCTGTGGTGTATTTTACAATAAAATGTACACTGGCATCAGTGTGCATTTATTGTGCTGAGAAGTTTGATACCAAACTTCCCAGTTTTCAGTGTAGCCATTATGGTGCTGTGGAGTTCGTGTAAAACAGACTCCCAGACCATATACTCTTATGGCTACCCTGCACTTACAATGTCTAAGGTTTTGCTTAGACACTGTAGGGGCACAGTGCTCATGCACTGGTACCCTCACCTATGGTATAGTGCACCCTGCCTTAGGGCTGTAAGGCCTGCTAGAGGGGTGTCTTACCTATACTGCATAGGCAGTGAGAGGCTGGCATGGCACCCTGAGGGGAGTGCCATGTCGACTTACTCATTTTGTTCTCACTAGCACACACAAGCTGGTAAGCAGTGTGTCTGTGCTGGGTGAGGGGTCTCTAGGGTGGCACAATACATGCTGCAGCCCTTAGAGACCTTCCCTGGCATCAGGGCCCTTGGTACCAGAGGTACCAGTTACAAGGGACTTATCTGGATGCCAGGGTGTGCCAATTGTGGAATCAAAAGTACAGGTTAGGGAAAGAACACTGGTGCTGGGGCCTGGTTAGCAGGCCTCAGCACACTTTCAATTCAAAACATAGCATCAGCAAAGGCAAAAAGTCAGGGGGTAACCATGCCAAGGAGGCATTTCCTTACAACAGTCCTGCTATCAGAGGATTGCTTTGCTGCTTGAAGGAGAACTGGGGTATCTCCTGGGACCCAGGACCATCAGATTGAACTCCAAACGTTAGTTGCTTAGTCTCATGTAGCTCCTGTGAGCTACAGAGACATAACAAGCTCCTGAAGCCTTCAACCCTGCTTCCAGCCTTTGTTGGAGTGAGTTCTAATCCCACAAGTGGCACCCAGATTTGAATCTAGGTTTGAATCTAGGTTGACAAAAATACATGAGTATATCTCCATATGATTATCATAATAGATTTTCCTCCTCTTGGAAGGTATGACACAGACGCTTGTGAGCAAATAACATTCTATCTGTTCCACAACACCACTCTGTGGAAACAATGGAAAAGATGCCTTCCTTTGCTTGTATGATTACACAGACAACTTGTAAGTCAGGGTAACACTTAAAAATGGAAAATCCCCACCACCATCTCCCTAATCCCCCTCCATACTGCCAAAGACATTAAGAACTGATTTTTAAAATAAAACAAGTAAAATGTGTTAGCGGAATTAGACCTTAAAGTCAGGGCTATGCTATTATTTAGGATGAGATATAGTTTAGACTGTAAGCAAATTCCGTAGTTAACTCTACAAAAACATCATAAAAATTCAAACTAAAATGAGCATTTTTGTACTTTTATCCTTCCCTAACTACGAAATCAAAAGATTCACAGGCTCTGTAAATGACAGTTGGCTATCTCCCTGTTCTTTTTCCACTTCACTATAGAAAATATATTTTGAAAGTGTTTCTGTGACCCTAAAAGAGGCTGGTCTAAAAAACAAGTACAAACAATTCTATGAGAGTTACAAGTAAACATGGTTTTAAAATCTAAAATATTTCATGCCTCTCTTTCTTTTCTGTGCCCTCTTGTGTACAGCATGTGGAGTAAAAGTTGGTAAAAATGTTCACTTTAAAGTTCAGAGTATGATCCGTCCATCCCTCAGATGCTGCTGATCCTAAGAGAAGTCCAAACATAAATATTGCTCTAATTCTCTGTAGCCTACTATAAGTCCAAGAATGGACACATATTTGCCCACTGATATGCCATCATGCCTTAAGATATATCTCTGATACAACTAGTCAGTGAACTAGTGATAGAAAGAACTTGAAGAATTTGAAGTGAAACTACTAAACCAGCAATCAAGATACCTTTTTGCATTTTTTATTAGTTATGTACAGGTACAGCTATGTTGCAATTCGTGGATTAGAGATGGGGATTTTTGCATCACATTTGACATCTCGTGAAATTCAAATGAATTGTATGAAAAGGCAACAAATGTTACATTTTCTTCTAGTTTTTAATTCTCATTCTTTCTGCTTTGTTAAAGACTAGTTGGGGAAATCACTACTGAAGATGTGCAGTAACCCCTCCTGGGAACCCACCCTGCAACAGAAGGGCTCCCAATGCCAGACATAAAAACATTGGCTCTACGTGAGCACTCCCTGCTTTACCACTCTACAGGATCTGACGATATCCTCAACTGGGGCAATGTCATAAAATTGCTGAATCAGATTCCAGCACTCGCTGAAGTAACCTCCTCTGACATTGAAATCGTCCAATTTTTAAACACCAATAAAGGGTACTAGAGAGACTTGACAAAGGCCACTTGGGGCTCATTGAACATGGCTGGCAAGGAACAGTGTGAAAACAAATACCTCTCGGCCAGGGACATAATTGTGATAAAATATCAAGAACCTGGGTACTCGTACCCACTGACGAGGGCTGCAGGTGCTAAGAAAGCAAAATCGAGGCCACCACAACAGCCCTACTCAGTCCTAAAATATGCACAAGGGGCAACCCTATCAAAAAAGGAAAACACAATTAAACCAGCCTCTCACCTCCACTGCATTATCCATCATAGAGGAAGGTCCCCGATGAATGATTGGTGATGGATCACAAGGTCACTAAACATGCCTCAGCCTGCAATATGACCCAAGGCAGTACAAGTGGATATCACAGATCCTGAAACATCTACTCTCCGCCTCTGCTCCTGGAACATACGTGGTCTGGCAAGCAAGCTTGGTGACCAGGACCTTCTAAGCTTTTTTCAATACCTCAGTATGATTGTTCTTCAGCAGATATGGGCCCAGGAACCAGTTGCATTCCTGGGCTTTCACACATCATAGGCCCGGCAACCAAGGAGGTAAAATTCAATCACAGAAAAGGGGGCCTTGCAATCTACCTGTAAACTACAATTAAAGCCAGCAGCAAGGTGCAGGAATCTCCATATACTGCACTTTACACTGGGAGTGGGGGGGCACAGCCACCACACTCACTCTAATAAACACTTGCATGCCACACAGTCATTAAGACCAGAAACCTTTAAAAGCTGTATGAAAATCTCCTGAAAGCAGAGGCCTCCCACCCAAATTTCCTGACCATAGTAACAGGTGACTTCACATACTTGCTAGGCCACTCACCAAAGAGCGAAATCAGTGAGGCACAGGAATGCCAATGGGACATCACAACACAAGCAACAATAGAGCCACTGAGGAGGGTCTCAAATGGTCTTAATTTGCTCTGTAAAATGGAATATCTGACCATTATGGCACTCAGTGGTCGCTACCAAGGTGACATTCTCCCTGCTATGTCCTCTAACTCCTCCAATAGAAACTCCTTGATCGACTACACGTTTGCATCTTTGCCTCTATTACAGCTAGTTTGAAACTTCAAAATAGCCAAAAGACCAGAAAATCACCAAAAGCCTCAGGAGCTAAAGCTCACCCTTGCTGTAACTGAAAACAGTTACATTGCAGATCCAGGAGGTTCAACTTTCTATGCCACCTTAAAGAGGGTAAAATGGACCTCTTACACCTTAGACCCACTGGGGCAAGAAGCCGAAAATCACCTTAAACAGACGTGGAGCGTTAGCAACTCCACTAGCCAAAACTTGGAAGCCTTCATAGACTATTTCTCCAACATGCTACAAGATTTAAACAGCAGGCCACAGCCTCCCAGCCCAAAACCAGTGCAGGAACATGGAAATAAAGTCACTGAAGAAGAACATTAACAAAGCCCTAAGAACAATGCAGTGGTTCCCTCTCAATGAAACAGTTTTGGCCGATCAGAGGCTTAAGAGAAGGAAGTACAAAAGGTGCTCCGTATTGAAAAGAGAAAAAACACTGAAACTTTCAGGGCTAAACTCATCTGGAGCATTAAGCATCATAACTCCAATGCAATTTAGTGAACAGCCAACACCCTACAAAGCACACAACAGCCACGCCCAGAATCTACCTTGTCTGAAGATGCCTGTCCCACCTTTATCTCATCAGATTTTAATATAAACGCTAGTTCAGCAGACACTTGAGAACATATACAGGAGGCCACAGCTGGAGGGCATGGCACATCAGCAACAATGCCTATTTACACAGCTGATGCACAAAAAAATAGAAAAAGCTGCAGTCCAACAGCAGATAATCCACAGGAGCCCCTGGCCCCAACAGAATCCCTCAGGCTATCTATGAGATCAATCCAGTGAAATGGGCATGGTAAATGGTCCCTTTATTTAACCAAGTATTAACAGGAGCCACAGTACCAGCATGCTGGAAAGGGTCCATCACAGCACCCATCTTCAAGGGAGGCGGCAAATCAAAAGCTGGTAACTGTAGGCTGATAGTCCTCATTGACAACAAGGCGAAGTATTATGCGGGCCTCCTGCTGAAGCAGCTTCTCGATTGGGCAACACAAACTCCATTATCCAGATCAATCAGATTGGGTTTACAAAAAAAGGGACCATGACTAACATCGCTATCACTACTGTTTGACTCATTTTAAGCTGTCAAGCTGCCCCTCTAACCTCTGCTTTATCTACTATAAAGCCCTTTTCAATTGTGTCAATCGAAACAGGCTCTGGAGCAAACTACTAGTGGGGTTCTTAAGGGCAACTGAAAACCTAAACTCCAACACCTGGGTAAGAATTAAGCTGGTCAGTGGGGCCAGTGTTTCAAGGTCTATCTAAGCATCCTGCGGAATCAAACAAAGGTGTGTTTCAGCCCCCATCCTTCAATCTTTTTCTGGCTGACCTTCCTCTGTTCCTGTCTTCCATTAATTCCCATGCCCCAAAGCTTGGATCCATCCTTCTTTCAAACCTCCTTTAAACCAACAACCTTTTACTAATCAGCCAGACAAAGATTGGGCTGAAACGGCTCTTGAACGCCACCCAAAAATACCCAACAACTAACGGTTTGACATTCAACATCAAGAAAATCAAAATCATGAACTGCTCAAGAAAAATTAGAGGCAAACTCAGCTGGTTTCTATGCTTCACCAAGGTTGATGAAGTCAGCCAATATAGATACCCTGGGCTTATATTTGACACTAAGAGAGCTTTAAGCCCTAAAGAAAGGAGACAGAAAGGGCTTGCACTGGCAGCAGAGTTAAGGGCGTTATTCAGAAACCTGAATGAGCTATCATACAGCCCCATCTTAGAAACAACAAGGACAAAGGTGGTGCCCACCCTGGCACACAGAAGGGACTCAAAAATCCTGGACAGTACCATTGTAAGAATCTGCAGAGAAATTGTTCAACTTCCCAGACACATTTCACCTGCTCAAATCAGGCTGGAAGTTGGACTAGTTAAGCAGTCAGTTGCCAGGAGCGCGGCTTTCATCAATATATGCTATAGGCTCAAGTTTACCAACAAGAACACCATAAGCTATAATGTCTGGTTGGAAATAACCAACAAATCCAACTCAGTGGCTAAAGACTATCTCTAAAGGTCAGTTGACTCATTTGGACTAGCAAAACGGTGTTTCACTTCGCCCAGTCTTTAAGTCTTCAGAAAAGTTGTCAATAAAGCATCAACATTGGAATCATTGCTGGAAGACAGAGCATCACTTCAGACGCATGCTCATGCTTGGATACTGCTAAATAGCTATATCTCCCTTATGCAGCAGCTGTAGTACCTGGACGAGGCATTCAGCTGTATGATAAAAAGCAACTTTTTGAAACACCACCTTGGCATCTTCCATTCACACACAGATGCGGCCCCATGGCTAATGGCAGAAGGAGAGGCCATCTGTAAGCTATGCAGTCACCCAAAGCAGGATGCAGTCCATACCATTTGCCTCTGCACGGCCACACTAAGACTTCACTACTGTTGGGTGTGGCTTTTTGGATCAAGGCTATGGTACATTCCTGCAGACTAGTCTGCCTAAACACCGGAGACCTGCAAGGAATCTCTCATACAGTAAAGTATCTCCAGGGAGTCGACAGGGCTTTAAGGGAGGCACCTGCTCTGCCAATACAAAACTGACAGACGTAAACACCTGTCCCTCCCAAAGGCATGGGTGATGCTCCCTCGTAGCACCAGGGAATCAAGGGTATAGCATGGCAGCAAGGCAATCAACCCTCAACTGCTGTGTCAATATACTATTCAGCATAAGCCCTCCTCCTATCACAAGCATTTTACTCTAGCACTAGCCCTGCACATGCTCTCCTCTCAACACATGCACTTTACTCCTGCACCAGCTTGCAGCCTTCAGCGTGGCTATGTCTACAAGTCAAGATAACAAAAACCCTGCCCCTACTCCAAGTTGGACTGTGAAAAAAACTGTCTTTCAGATAAACTCTACAGCATGCAGGCATCGACAATGTCCGTAGCAGGTCTTAACATGGTCAGAAGTAGGGAAAATAACAGTTCATTTTACACATTTGCTAAGTTGCCGGCAAATTGCCCAAGAAAGACTTTTTAACATTTTACCCGAAAGACGAGCATGATCATGTTTCTTTTGAAAACTCTATGGATTGCCATTTTGTTGTATTTTTTCATGTTTTTATGTTTTCTATGGTGACAATTCTGATTAATCAAACAATAATATATTTTCCGATTAGAAATCACAACATTCATTTACCTAATCAATGCAAAATACTTAAAGGCGAGAACAAATATACACTCAGGACCATATTTACAACATTAGCAGTGCAGGACAGCACAGCAAGTCACCTTGCTGCACTGTCCTGCACTACAGTGCATTTCTGTATCTTCCTCCAATGGTGGTGCACAACTGGCTGCCTAGCGCCAATGCAGGCACCCTCACACCATGGTGCAAGGGTGCCTGTGTTGCATATAGGATTGTTTTTGTACAGGAAGGGTCACCTTCCTGCACAATAACAATCAATGGAGGTGTTTCCTCTTTCCATGTGTGCTGCATCATGCAGCACGCATGGAAAGAAGGAAAAACAAGGATAAATGAAGATATTTCTCCTTGTTACGCCTCCCCTGGGAAGGTGTACAGTTTTGACGCATTCTCAGGTTTACTCATCCTTGTAAATCTGGAAATGCATCAATACATATGGGTGTTGCGTGGGAAAACCCACAGCAACGCCCATGGAACACCCCCTGATGCAATTTGTGCTGCCTTGCCTTACTCCATAGCTATGAGACCATGAAAAGCCATGCAAAGTGGCTTTGCGTGGCCTAATAGATATGAGTCTGCACTCTATGCTGTCAGAGCATCAAACAAAGTGATGCACTGGTGGAACATGGGGCTTGTAACTATGCCTCTGAATGACCAAGGAAGAACTATAAGTATACTTGTGCACAATATGTAGATCTAAATTCTGCACAATGAAAGTTCACATTATACCTTGTCTAATATTTTTCAAACCACCTGCTTGGGCCTTCTTGGTGGTAAAATCTGTTTGTGAGGTATGTCGCTCATCTCAGTCCAGGGATGGCAGCTGGGAAATGTTTAGGTACTTAACTTGAAAAGGACTACGGTGAAGCCTGCCCATTCACAGATAACTGTAAATTGAGACCTGAGAAAACACAGTTATTTATTCCCAAGGCCAATTGTAGCCAGCTTTTCATTTTCACAGATTAGCTAACACAGTGCTTATATGTAAGTTAAGTGTTGTGATATACCACTTTTTTTCTTAAGTGGCATGCAGCTTCAGATTTATGTTTATTTTAATATTCCCAAATTTGAAAATGAGTGCTTCATCTTGCATGTAATTTAATGCATGAAATGCTGACCAGTTAGAATTCTTTATCTCACTTAGAGAACCCAGAAACCTAGAGTATTAGCATAAGAACAAAATCAATGGACAATGGATAATATGTGCACATCTCCTGTTTATTGCAAAATGATACACCATTCATATACTAAGAAAGTACCTCTTTTCAGTAGTCACCATGTTTAATGTGGATTGATGCTGGTTTTTTGAAACTCTGCACAATTGGTAACTGCTGTCCAAAATTGGCTAACTCCTAATTGGCATATTTAACTTTACAGTAAGGCCATGTAGGAAAAGAAACAATGGTATGGAAAATTAAATGGCACCATGGACTACTGCAAATATTGCATCATCCACTCGACTGCCACAGAAAACTTGGGTTAAGGCCTATCTGTGTAACCAGCAGCTAAAGCTTTTAAACCTTTTAAACTCATTTTACCGGGAAAGAACCATCTTTTTAAACATTAAAAAAGTCACCCCTCAGTAGGCACTCTATCCCACAAGGTAGGGGTCCTAGTTTCACAGCACATGGCTGTAGTTGATTGACAATGAACAACTCAAGTGCAACTACAATTCAATATGTTTTACCTTTGTTTAGAATATGTTGCATAACTGATTAAGTCACAGTTTTTAATACTCAATGGTGATGTTGGATTTTTGAGTAATAGACAGGAAAAGTAACTTTAGAAAGTTGTACTTTTCATGTTTGTAAGCTTCTGGAGGCTAATTAGCATAAGGTGCCTGCAGCTGCCCCCGTCAGAGCATCCCCTTGATGAGGTGTGTAAGCCAGGGGTGAACAGCTCCACCAATTGGCTTGTAGATTGTACCTGTGAATGAAGAAAAGAGGACTGGAACTGCTGTCTCTGACCTGTCTGGAGACCCAAAGGGTTAGAACTGGTCCCACGGGTACTGAGAAGAGGAACCTGAGGGTCTCCTGGATGACTTCCTGCATTGCTCGAGGGGTACAACTAGCCCCCATGAAGTGCACAGCAAACAATAGCAACTGGACCTGGACTGGACCCTGCTGGTGGCCTTTGTTCAAGTGAGTCCCAGACTTAAGTGCTGTCCCTGAGGTCATGGGAGTCTTGGAAAAGACAAAGAGGAATTGCTTCAGAAAGTGTGAAAAGGTGGGACTTCTAAAACCTCCAGAGTTTCAGTGGGATCTTGCTGCACAGATTTTCGATATCAAGAGGAGTTTTAATGGGTATAGCTTTCAGGTTTGCCACACTGGAGGATTTAGAACTCAGCTGACGTTTTACTCCATCCCACTGGTGACAGATATCCTGTCTGCCGAAATCGAAATTCCATAGAATTTAATGGGATTAAGCTTTCAGTGGAAGGGACATTCATCAACGTTATGAGGGAGTAACCTGTCCGCTGAGTTGTAGATCAGGCCCTAAGTCTGAAGGAAGGTACATTTGCTGAGTAAAGGTGTGAAAATCAGAGCTTTTTCCGCGATATCCAGTGGCTTCAGTGGGACTTTGTCTAACTGCTATTTGACTCAAGAGGACTTCGCAGGATGCACCCTTCAAGCTTTGCCCACTGGAGGATTTTGATTTCCATTAAAAAGTAGTAAGTCAAAAGGTAAAAACGTGATGTAGCCTGACTTCAATCTATCGTGGTTAGCCTGAAATCATGCCTAGATCCCTGTCATCTGCAAATAGTAACGTCTGAATGATGCATTGTTTATTTCTTGCTGATCTGTGTCCTAAAATCATAATTCTTAATTGATACTAATAGTTATTGAGCTTTTTTAATTAAACTTTTCTCTCTTTTCATAAATTGGTTGTTGGATTTTTAAGATGTGTTTTGTTATTTTAATTGTCTTGGGTATTGCTAAATACTTTACAAACTATTCCTTAAGCTAAGCCTCCTTGCTCTGTTCTAAATCGATGAGGGGTTTTGTCTAGGTTTATTTATTGAGTGCTTTGGAACTAATAAGCCATTTCCTCACAAATATGTAATCCAAACGTTTAGTATGTAGTTACATTCAAAGATGAACTCAACACATTTGTTAACACACCATTCAAAAATGGCTGTTAGGACTGAAGAACATATCAAATATTTTTCTTAAACATTTAGGAGCCTCACATAGGGACACAGGACAGCTGTCCAATTCAACCACACAATATTTTCCATGCCTCATTTAGAGGTTAGGGGGGCAACTTTCTTTAAGCAAGCAAAGCCTCTGCCTTTGCAAACCTTTTACTGGCAGCCCATTCTGTCACCGGCTTACAAGAGGAAGTATTTTTGTGTTTTGTCCACTGTAATAAATCTGGAATTTTCAAACAGGAAAAATGAAGAAATGTCCCGAACATGTATTGCAAAAAGTGGAATGCCCACCAGGCATAGCTTTGGTGAAAATGTCCTGCCCAGTGCCACAGAGTGGGCTGACTACTTTTAGGCTGACAGAGATGTGAAAGAGGTCATACAAAGTTATAGTTAACATTTACATCATTTCTAGTGTCATTCATTTTCAAGTTTTCCATTTATATTTGGACAAATATATAATTTAATTTTGCATGCAAAGTAAGTTATTTTTTATAACAATGTGTGTCATTTGATTTTTTAGAGATTATCTGTACTTTAATATTTTTATTCTTGCATTAATGTAGTACCTTCTCTGTTATGTATTTGGCAATTACATTTTCACTTGATTAAAGTAATGAGAGCCCATTGTTCTGAGATATTAGGTTCTTGGCCGAATAGGGAATTAACCTTGGTCAAGAAACAGCCACAATCCCTGTCAGAGTGAACCACAAAAGTCCCTAAATTAACCTGTGCTTGACCCTCTGGTAGCTTTATACGAAAGCAGTCAGGCTTAACTTTAGAGGCCATGTGCCAAGTATTTATGCAGCACACAAACAGTAATCAAGTGAAAACACAACACAATAGAAACCCCACACAAATATTTTTTTTAAAACAGAAGAAATGTTAATAAACCATTTGGTACTAATATAATTGAAGTTATGAATATTTAAAGTTCAGGTTAAAAAATAGTGTCTAAATGATCGAAGCCCCTACAGTGGCTATCTTGTCACACATGACCAAGTCAAAGTATTAAAATATGGCTGACGCAATTGAGCTAAGTCGGATACAAGAAGTGGATTGGGCCCAGTTGGAGCTCACCTTCAGACTAAAAAGAAATTTCAAAGAAAAATGTTCAGAAAAAGTGAAGTTCAACTGGGCAAGGCTGCAGGCAGTGTTTGAGGAGTCAGTGTCATCACTGGGGAGCTGCTGGATGAAGTCACAGTGAAGATTTTTATGTTGAGACTTAGGGCCTGATTACAACTTTGGAGGAAGGTGTTAATCCGTCCCAAATGTGACGGATATACCACCAGCTGTATTACGAGTCCATTATATCCTATGGAACTCGTAATACGGCTGGTGGTATATCTGTCACATTTGGGACGGATTAACACCTCCTCCAAAGTTGTAATCAGGCCCTTAATCTCTTTTTTTGATAGTTGAAAATCTCCAAAGGGAAGAAGCTGTAGCCTGTAGCCAATGAGATACCTTGGTTGGAGGCCAAATACTCTTTGCCAAACGACCGTTGAGCAGGAACTGAACTGAACAGCTGCAGAGAAGAACGTGGTGGGAGCTCCCCCAAAGTCAGTCAGACGGCGATGCACCTTGAGCAGATATAGAAGCAAGTTCATCCTGGTCTTCTTAGGGCTCTCAATGCAGTTTTTAGTCAAGCATTTTCTAAGTCCCAAGTTTTGGATTTTGGCTATCTGGGCACCATTAGCACTGCCTCCAAGGGTCTAGAATTGAAGGGGCACCACTTGGGGCACCACTTGGGGTATTAGGACTCACTCAGGCTATGTGCATGTGCAGATTCAAGAACATTGGAGCATTTTCTGTGTCTAAAGCTCTGATCAGGAGGAGAGACATCTAGCCCTTCGAGTCGTTCTGGTAGCCCTGGGTTCAAGTGATGAAACAGGGCTCAAGCAGAAGGCCAGGTCTCTGTGGATTCAAGGCAGGTTTCAGGCAGAGCAGGAGTCCTTCCAGGTGTCAGAAGGTAATCTTATGGAGTAAACAGCAATCCACAGCAACAGGCAATCCTCTTAGAGTCCTTCTGAGGGTCTAGAACATGAACTGAAGAGTGGGTCTCGGGGCCCAATTCTTAAACCTAGTGCCTTCTTTGAAGTAGGAGAAGTTCCAGGAGAATTTCCTTTGAAGTGTTTGAAGCTTCCTAACTCCCCTGTCCTGGATCCAAACTACCTGCATGAACAATGCAGAGATGACACATCCTTTGTCTGAAGGTAGAGCACATCTATTTAGTTTCAATTGGGGCTGTACGCAGCTCCACCTTACCATCCTGCCTTTGAGGGCCCAACTGGGTACACCTAATCCTTTACTTTGTGGCTTTCTGGGAAGACTAAACAAAGTGCAAATGCCAACTACACTCAGGCATGTAAACTAGGAGAGGTTGCCGGCACCAATAAGGGCAGAAAAACGGCAACTTTGTAAAAGTGACATTTTCAAAATTATATCTTAAAATCTGACCTCCCTTTAAAGAGGATGTTTAATTACAATGTCTTAGACACCAAACATGAGATGTTAACAGGTTCCCAATCAAACCTTAGCAATTACTAAATGTAATAAAGCAACCCAATGTTATGCTATAGGAGAGGCAAGTCCCACAGTAGTGAAAAATACATTTAGGAATTTTTCACTACACGGACATGTCAATCCTGAATGTACATGCTCAACCTTTTAATTACTAGGGCCTGCCTTAAAAGGCTTAAAAGGGGAGTTTAAGGCTTGGCTAGGGGGTCATATTACGAAGTTGAATTGACAGATTAATACTGTATTCAGGTTGCAATAGCAGGCCTGGGACATATTTTAAGGGGCTACTTAATTCAGTGGCACAATAATCACTGCAGGCCCACCAGTATCATTTAACTTACAGGGTCTGGGTATATGGTATATGTTGGAAAAGGCCTTGTCTGTGGGGACACCCTAAAACATTTCCCCTATTTACTCTCCACTTTCTACTGAATCTCTTTCTTTGGCCTTAGGACTCTGAGCACTTTGCTAATGCTGGCCAGTGCTAAAGTGCATTTGCTTCTCCCATAAACATGGCAACATTGGCATATAAACAATTGGCATATTTCATTTACGTAAAAGCCCCTTGTAAAGTGGTAAATCGTATACACAGGGACTGTAAATTAAATGCTACTAGTGTGCCTTTAGTAGCTCTCAGTTATTGCAGAGCCTGTGTGTGCAGTTTCACTGCCATTTTGACTTGGTATTTAAAACCTCTTGGCTAGCCTTAAACTCCTCCTTTATTACATATGTCACCCCTAAGGCAGGCCCTTGGTAGCCCATAGGGCAGAGGGCTCTGTAAGTAAAAGGCAGGACATGTACTTTTAAGTTTTACATGTCCTGATAGTGAAAAACTCCCAAAGTGATTTTTCATTATTATGAGGCCTACTCCTCTCATTGACTAGCAGCAGGAATTACTTAATATGTTTTTAAGTTGTAATTCCTGATCAGAAAGGAGTGGCTGCATCATATTTCATAAATTGGATTGGAATGATAAATCCTCTTTACTGGTAAAGTCAGATTTATTTGTACTATTTCAGAAAGGCCACATTTAGAAAGTCAGGATTTCCCTGCTCTCACTGCTCTGTGTGCCTGGGAGACAGTCTGTCCATAGTACACTTTTGGACTGGGATGGGTGACAGCTAGGTTTGTGCAGACAGCCACAACACAGGACAGTCAACTGCATCTGCAGTCATCTGTGTACTGATGAGCCTTTCTAGGCAGGGAGGATTGGAAGGGTCCACACTTACACTCCATAGGATAGTGGCCTGAGCCCCACACAAAGTGTTGATTGCCCCCAACTGATAGTCTGGAACTAGGGCCGGGATGAAAGGGGGACCTGTGCACTTCAAGAATCTTCTTTGAAGTCACCCCTACATCAAAGGCACTTTTGGGTATATGTATTAAGGCTCTGAGACCCTGAAATCAGACCACTACTGGACTTGGGATAAACTCTGCTGGAGTAGAGACTGACGTGCTTTAATGATTGCCACTCTGCCTGGGCTGACTGTTCCAAGGAACTACTTCTCTTTGCTGAGCTGCCCTGCTACCTAGTGGTCTCTGCCCTGCTGAGGACAAGGACTGGACCCATCCTGCAGAACCAGAGTGACTCCAAAGGCTTGAACGCTTGCCCCCTGTTCTCATGCAGTCTCACCGACATCAAAGGCTGCCTGCAACTTTCCTGCTGCTGCTGGAGTCTGGCATCTGTAAGTCCTACCCTTGCCTGAGGTGTCCACTCCAGTCCTAGACCTCAGAAGTGGGTTCTGGAGCTGATTTCCGCAAAGAATTATGCATCGGCGTGAGTGTGTGAGTAATTCTTGCTCCTTTGACGTTGACACAGAGTCTGTTCAACCACAGGGGATTCATAGCCTCCGCTGCTCGATGATAATGCATCACATTCACTTCAACTTAGATCGATGCACAACTACCCAACTGCATGGATAAGATCTGATGTGTCGTGCCCTCAACGCCGATGCTGTGCTCCATCAAAGGAACTTTTTCAGCAGACCCTGCATGGGTTCTGTAACCAGCCTACCCTCCATCGTGGTCGGCCTGAACTTTGGATTTGCACCAGTCCCTCAGGACTTCAAATAACCTTTTGACTGCTAGTGACTTCCAAGCACTGTTTCACATTTAATCTTTAAAAGTGAATATATTGACATTTACTGAATTACTTTTTGTCATTTCAGTCTTGTTTTACTTTTGTTTTACTCAGATAAATATTCGATATGTTACTAAACCTGTGCAGAGTGTTTTTGTCGTGTTTTAACTGTATCACTGTGTGAGTATGATGCACAAATACTTTACACATTACCTCTTAAGTTAAGCCTGACTGCTCTGTGCCAAGCAACCAGAGGGGGAGCACAGGTTAATTTAGGGAGTGTAATTTGACTTACCCTGCCTAGGATTGTGGTCCCTACTTGGACAGGGTGCATATCTCTGCGAACTAGAGACACAATTTCTAAGAGTATACCATTACTCCACAATACAAAGGATGTATAAGTAAACTAAATATGCCAATCATGTGTAAGCCAATTTTGCCATGTTTAAGGGAGAGAGAAAATGAACGGCCCTCACAATGGAGTGTGTTATTACAGTGATTCAATGATTATCATCTATGGGGAAGGGATCTGCCCCACAGGAAGTATATAATATTGTTTTTATTCCATTTGGAAACTAATACATTCTGAGACCTCCATGAAAGATGGGAATACCCTTTTCAATAAGTCTTCGTCAAATGATTCACCAGTAATTCTTCAACACGTCTATTTGCATGGTTTTCGACCTTCAGTGCTTTGTTAGATAGTTAGGAACAATTATTAGAGCCTCTGTCAAGTGTGTCTCATTGCCCCATTGTAGTTCTTGAGGTGAGAGGGTTCACTCTTGTATACCATTTGTTGTTCAGTCTGTCGCACGAACAAAAGCTGGAAGGTGAAACGTTTGCAGGCACGGGAGAAAACCTCATTTAAATTACACTGGCTTTCTGGCTGTCAGCTCAACTTAATAATGGTATTTATTCTAATTGGAATTTACTACAAAGCTTGAGGTCAACAGTCCGGCTGGCCTTGAAAAAAAAGATACATTTAAAAAATCTAGAAACAGAAAGTGCACTTACTTTAACACCTCCAAGAAAGTCATGGATAACTATTAAGTATTAATGTACAACAATAATTTCAGGAACGTTATTTGCTTGTCCTGACAATCGGTGTTATGGACAGCTAAATTTGAAAACAGTTACCCTCCTGCACAGTAAAATGTACATTATTGGATACCTTTACAATAGGAAATAAGATGTTTGCAAAGGATTTCCTCAATATACGCATACTTTCTTATGCTGACCCAAAGCCACTGGTTAAGGTTATTCAACAAGTCTGGGAAGCAGGCCTAACAGGTTTAAGGAGAAAGGAAAGCTCTTTAACCCCTTCCCCGCCACGGACGTAATGGTTACGTCCATGGCAGCGCCCATGTGGCGCCATGGACGTAACCATTACGTCCTGAATGCTGCCCTCGGGAGAAGCGCTAGTGCTCCTCCCGAGGGCCGCCCCCCACCCCCCTAGGTCAGGGCTGACAGGGGAATCCCTTCAACCCCTGACCCCCCCCCACCCGCCCTGTGACGTCAGCGCGCGCTGACAATCACACAACCTCCCCCATCGCGCTGGAAGCAGAGCTTCCAGCGCGATCGAAAGAGAAATGCTCAGCATTTCTCTTTCGATCACGTGGGGGAGGCCCGGAGGGGCTTCAAAGGGAAGGAAATGTATTTCCTTCCCTTTGAAGTCTCTCCGAGGGTTTCAAAAGCCGGATTGCTTGCAATCCGGCTTTTGAAACCCCACTAGACACCAGGGATTTTTTTTTTTTTAGATGAAATTGACAGAAGGGAGCGACCCCTTGGGCAAGGGTCGCTCCCAGGGGGTCATTTTTTTTTAGGCCGATCTGCCCCCAGTGGGGGCAGAAACCTCTAGACACCAGGGATACTTTTTTTTTTTTGTTTTTTTTTTAGTTTTCTTTAGTTTTTTAGGTGTGGGATGCGACCCCTTAGGCAATGGTCGCTCCCATAGGGGGAAATTATATTTAGGCCATTTCTGCCCCCTTTGGGGGCAGATTGGCTTATTTTTATGAGGCCAATCTGCCCCCAAGGGGGGCAGAAACCACTAGACACCAGGGAGTTTTTTTTGTTTGTTTGTTTTTCACGTAAGGGGAGCGACCCCTTAGGCAAGGGTCGTTCCCTTGGGGGGCAAATTTATTTTAGGCCATTTCTGCCCCCCATGGGGGCAGATCAGCCTATTTTTATTAGGCCGATCTGCCCCCACGGGGGGCAGAAACCACTAGGCACCAGGGATTTTTGTTGTTGTGGTGTTTTACAAATGGGGAGCGTCCCCTTAGGCAAGGGTCGCTCCCCTGGAGGGGCAAATTGTATTTAGGCCATTTCTGCCCGCTTTGGGGGCAGATCGGCCGATTTTAGGTCGAAACCACTAGGCACCAGGGGGGGCAGAAACCTTTAGGCGCCAGGGCAAATTTTTTTTTGTGTGGGTTTTTTTTTTGTTTGTTTGTTTTTTTAGAGATGGGGAGCGACGCATTAGGCAAGGGTCGCTCCCCTGGGGGGCAAATTGTATTTAGACCATTTCTGCCCCCCTTGGAGGCAGATTGGCCGATTGTAGGTCAATCTGCCCCCAAGGGGGGCAGAAACCACTAGGCACCAGGGATCTTTTTTTTGCGCCGTCACGCAAGGGGAGCGACCTTGCAGGCAAGGGTCTCTCCCCGGGGGGGGGTAGGGGGGGCAAATTTATTTTAGGCCATTTCTGCCCCCCCTGGGGGCAGATCGGCCTATTGGTATTAGGCCGATCTGCCCCCGGGGGGGGCAGAAACCTCTAGGCGCCAGGGCAAAATGTTTTTTTTGTGGTTTTTTTTTGTTTGTTTGTTTGTTTTTGTAGAGATGGGGAGCGACCCATTAGGCAAGGGTCGCTCCCCTGGGGGGCAAATTGTATTTAGACCATTTCTGCCCCCCTTGGGGGCAGATTGGCCGATTGTAAGTCAATCTGCCCCCAAGGGGGGCAGAAACCACTAGGCACCGGGGATTTTTTTTTTGGCACCAATGTCACGCAAGGGGGGGGCGACCCCATAGGCAAGGGTCGCTCCCGGGGGGGCAGGGGGGTTGGGGGGTGGGGGACAAATTTATTTTAGGCCAATTCTGCCCCCCCTGGGCCCGGCTGAGCTAGAGGCCAAAATCCACAGGTAGGCACTGTTTTCTATGAAAAAATGTGATGCGTCCACGTTGTGTTTTGGGCCATTTCCTGTCGCGGGCGCTAGGCCTACCCACACCAGTGAGGTATCATTTTTATCGGGAGACTTGGGGGAACGCTAGGTGGAAGGAAATTTGTGGCTCCTCTCAGATTCCAGAACTTTCTGTCACTGAAATGTGAGGAAAACATGTTTTTTTTAGCCAAAATTTGAGGTTTGCAAAGGATTCTGGGTAACAGAACCTGGTCAGAGCCCCACAATTCACCCCATCTTGGATTCCCCTGGGTTTCTATTTTTCAAAAATGCGCTGGTTTGCTAGGTTTCCCCAGGTGCCGGCTGAGCTAGAGGCCAAAATCCACAGGTAGGCCCTGTTTTCTATGAAAAAATGTGATGTGTCCAGGTTGTGTTTTGGGCCATTTCCTGTCGCGGGCGCTAGGCCTACCCACACAAGTGAGGTATCATTTTTATCAGGAGACTTGGGGGAACGCTGGGTGGAAGGAAATTTGTGGCTCCTCTTAGATTCCAGAACTTTCTGTCACCGAAATGTGAGGAACATGTGTTTTTTTAGCCAAATTTTGAGGTTTGCAAAGGATTCTGGGTAACAGAACCTGGTCCGAGCCCCGCAAGTCACCCCTCCTTGGATTCCCCTAGGTCTCTAGTTTTCAGAAATGCACAGGTTTGGTAGGTTTCCCTAGGTGTCGGCTGAGCTAGAGGCCAAAATCTACAGGTAGGCACTTCGCAAAAAACACCTCTGTTTTTTTCCAAAATTTAGGATGTGTCCACATTGCGCTTTGGGGTGTTTCCTGTGGCCGGCACTAGGCCTACCCACACAAGTGAGGTATCATTTTTATCGGGAGACTTGGGGGAACGCTGGGTGGAAGGAAATTTGTGGCTCCTCTCAGATTCCAGAACTTTCGGGCACAGAAATGTGAGGAACATGTGTTTTTTTAGCCACATTTTGAGGTTTGCAA
Organism: Pleurodeles waltl; assembly: GCF_031143425.1. Classification (NCBI taxonomy): domain Eukaryota; kingdom Metazoa; phylum Chordata; class Amphibia; order Caudata; family Salamandridae; genus Pleurodeles; species Pleurodeles waltl. Next base: position 302,114,619 of record NC_090440.1, read on the forward strand.
AGGATTCTGGGTAACAGAACCTGGTCCGAGCCCCGCAAGTCACCCCTCCTTGGATTCCCCTAGGTCTCTAGTTTTCAGAAATGCACAGGTTTGGTAGGTTTCCCTAGGTGCCGGATGAGCTAGAGGCCAAAATCTACAGGTAGGCACTTCGCAAAAATCACCTCTGTTGTCTTCCAAAAATGTGGATGTGTTCACGTTGCGCTTTGGGGCGTTTCCTGTCGCGGGCGCTAGGCCTACCCACGCAAGTGAGGTATCATTTTTATCGGGAGACTTGGGGGAACGCTGGGTGGAAGGAAATTTGTAGCTCCTCTCAGATTCCAGAACTTTCTGCCACAGAAATGTGAGGAACATGTGTTTTTTTAGCCAAATTTTGAGGTTTGCAAAGGATTCTGGGTAACAGAACCTGGTCCGAGCCCCGCAAGTCACCCCTCCTTGGATTCCCCTAGGTCTCTAGTTTTCAGAAATGCACAGGTTTGGTAGGTTTCCCTAGGTGCCGGCTGAGCTAGAGGCCAAAATCTACAGGTAGGCACTTCGCAAAAAACACCTCTGTTTTTTTCCAAAATTTAGGATGTGTCCACGTTGCGCTTTGGGGTGTTTCCTGTCGCGGGCGCTAGGCCTACCCACACAAGTGAGGTATCATTTTTATCAGGAGACTTGGGGGAACGCTGGGTGGAAGGAAATTTGTGGCTCCTCTTAGATTCCAGAACTTTCTGTCACCGAAATGTGAGGAACATGTGTTTTTTTAGCCAAATTTTGAGGTTTGCAAAGGATTCTGGGTAACAGAACCTGGTCCGAGCCCCGCAAGTCACCCCTCCTTGGATTCCCCTAGGTCTCTAGTTTTCAGAAATGCACAGGTTTGGTAGTTTTCCCTAGGTGTCGGCTGAGCTAGAGGCCAAAATCTACAGGTAGGCACTTCGCAAAAAACACCTCTGTTTTTTTCCAAAATTTAGGATGTGTCCACATTGCGCTTTGGGGTGTTTCCTGTGGCCGGCACTAGGCCTACCCACACAAGTGAGGTATCATTTTTATCGGGAGACTTGGGGGAACGCTGGGTGGAAGGAAATTTGTGGCTCCTCTCAGATTCCAGAACTTTCGGGCACAGAAATGTGAGGAACATGTGTTTTTTTAGCCACATTTTGAGGTTTGCAAAGGATTCTGGGTAACAGAACCTGGTCCGAGCCCCGCAAGTCACCCCTCCTTGGATTCCCCTAGGTCTCTAGTTTTCAGAAATGCACAGGTTTGGTAGGTTTCCCTAGGTGCCGGATGAGCTAGAGGCCAAAATCTACAGGTAGGCACTTCGCAAAAATCACCTCTGTTGTCTTCCAAAAATGTGGATGTGTTCACGTTGCGCTTTGGGGCGTTTCCTGTCGCGGGCGCTAGGCCTACCCACGCAAGTGAGGTATCATTTTTATCGGGAGACTTGGGGGAACGCTGGGTGGAAGGAAATTTGTAGCTCCTCTCAGATTCCAGAACTTTCTGCCACAGAAATGTGAGGAACATGTGTTTTTTTAGCCAAATTTTGAGGTTTGCAAAGGATTCTGGGTAACAGAACCTGGTCCGAGCCCCGCAAGTCACCCCTCCTTGGATTCCCCTAGGTCTCTAGTTTTCAGAAATGCACAGGTTTGGTAGGTTTCCCTAGGTGCCGGCTGAGCTAGAGGCCAAAATCTACAGGTAGGCACTTCGCAAAAATCACCTCTGTTGTCTTCCAAAAATTTGGATGTGTCCATGTTGCGCTTTGGGGCGTTTCCTGTCGCGGGCGCTAGGCCTACCCACACAAGTGAGGTATCATTTTTATCGGGAGACTTGGGGGAACGCTGGGTAAAAGGAAATTTTTGGCTCCTCTCAGATTCCAGATCTTTCTGCCACAGAAATGTGAGGAACATGTGTTTTTTTAGCCAAATTTTGAGGTTTGCAAAGGATTCTGGGTAACAGAACCTGGTCCGAGCCCCGCAAGTCACCCCTCCTTGGATTCCCCTGGGTCTCTAGTTTTCAGAAATGCACAGGTTTGGTAGGTTTCCCTAGGTGCCGGCTGAGCTAGAGGCCAAAATCTACAGGTAGGCACTTCGCAAAAATCACCTCTGTTGTCTTCCAAAAATTTGGATGTGTCCACGTTGCGCTTTGGGGTGTTTCCTGTCGCGGGCGCTAGGCCTACCCACACAAGTGAGGTATCATTTTTATCGGGAGACTTGGGGGAACGCTGGGTGAAAGGAAATTTGTGGCTCCTCTCAGATTCCAGATCTTTCTGCCACAGAAATGTGAGGAACATGTGTTTATTTAGCCACATTTTGAGGTTTGCAAAGGATTCTGGGTAACAGAACCTGGTCCGAGCCCCGCAAGTCACCCCTCCTTGGATTCCCCTAGGTCTCTAGTTTTCAGAAATGCACAGGTTTGGTAGGTTTCCCTAGGTGCCGGCTGAGCTAGAGGCCAAAATCTACAGGTAGGCACTTCGCAAAAAACACCTCTGTTGTCTTCCAAAAATTTGGATGTGTCCACGTTGCGCTTTGGGGCGTTTCCTGTCGCGGGCGCTAGGCCTACCCACACAAGTGAGGTATAATTTTTATCGGGAGACTTGGGGGAACATAGATTAGCAAAACAAGTGTTATTGCCCCTTGTCTTTCTCTACATTTTTTCCTTCCAAAGATAGGAGAGTGTGTAAAAAAGACATCTATTTGAGAAAAGCCCTGTAATTCACATGCTAGTATGGTCACCCCGGAATTCAGAGATGTGCAAATAACCACTGCTCCTCAACACCTTATCTTGTGCCCTTTTTGGAAATACAAAGGTTTTCTTGATAGCAATTTTTTACTCTTTATATTTCAGCAAATGAATTGCTGTATACCCGGTATAGAATGAAAACGCACGTCAGGGTGCAGCTCATTTATTGGCTCTGGGTTCCTCGGGTTCTTGATGAACCTACAAGCCCTATATATCCCCGCAACCAGAAGAGTCCAGCAGACGTAACGGTATATTGCTTTCGATAATCTGACATTGCAGGGAAAAGTTACAGAGTAAAACGTAGAGAAACATTTATGTTTTTTTCACCTAAATTTCAATATTTTTCTTTTTCAGTTGTTATTTTCTGTAGGAAACCCTTGTAGGATCTACACAAATGACCCCTTGCTGAATTCAGAACTTTGTCTACGTTTCAGAAATGTTTAGGTTTCTGGGATCCAGCATTGGTTTCATGCCCATTTCTGTCATTGACTGGAAGGAGGCTGAAAGCACAAAAAATTGCAAAAATGGGGTATGTCCCAGAAAAATGCCAAAATTGTGTTGAAAAATTGGGTTTTCTGATTCAAGTCTGCCTGTTCCTGAAAGCTGGGAAGCTGCTGAGTTTAGCACCGCAAACCCTTTGTTGATGCCATTTTCAGGGGAAAAACAACAAGCCTTCTTCTGCAGCCACTTTTTCCAATTTTTTTGAAAAAAAAAAAAAATTCCCTGTATTTTGGCCAATTTCTTGGCCTCTTTCAGGGGAACCCACAAAGTCTGGGTACCTCCAGAATCCCTAGGATGTTGGGAAAAAAGGACGCAAATTTGGCTTGGTTAGCTTATGTGGACAAAAAGTTATGCGGGCCTAAGCGTAAACTGCCCCAAATAGGCAAAAAAAGGCCTGGCACAGGAGGGGGAAAAGGCCTGGCAGCGAAGGGGTTAAACCTCCTTAAACAATCTGGATTGATAAATAATTATTTAGGAAAAAACCCTAAACAACCGAAATGCACTTCTAATTTTGGTGTTGGTGTCCCATAGGAAAATAGATTACGGGAGTCATTTTCAGCATGGCAGCGCAGCCTCTTCTGCGCCAGGGGTCGGAGATTGTTCAAAAGTTATTTTGCTGACAGGGGAGGGATGCTTACAGGGACAATGTAACGACAGATAAACGGCTATGTCACGGAAGTCTACTTGGATTTTTTTTTTTTTGGGCAACAAATCTTCAAAATAGTAAATCTGTAAAAAAAGAAAAATTAAAAAAGCTTTCCATGCATTCTTTTTTTACTTCCTCTTTATGGCAGCTTACCATGAGTTGCGTGAACTTTCCAGTATTGTCAGGCTTGCAACCCTGTTGGGAGGTGGAATTCTTGCAAATAATTACCAAATAGCTGTGCAGATTGTGGCTCTGCTGTTGAAAATTCAGAACCCGTTTCAAAAAAGTAATAGAGAAGTATGGGGAGAAATGCTTATGTTTTTCTCATTTCGCAAACCTTTCAAGAAGCAAGATTGGAAAGCTGTGGCAGTTGCAGATTTCCAGAAATGCTAATGTGAATGTCATGCTTCGTTTCCTATGTGCGCCAGTTTCTTCTGTGTAGACAGAAGGTTTCAGAAAAGGCAAATGGAGCCAGCTATGCAAAGGTGATTTTGTTCCTGCAACTTTAGGCCATTATTCCTTGTAAAGAAAGGCCTTCTTCTACACCCTCATCAGGTGCAAAGCGTTCCCCTTCCCATCCTGAAAGGGGAGTTTCTCAAGCTATTGGAGTAACTTTTCAACACTTTTTCTGGGTGAAAAAACACCAGACTGGAGGTTGTGAATTTCCTCAAACATACAAGGTCATGAGCATTCTAAACCATGCCTTGCAGTGCCCACTTCCCACCACTTGCTTGGGATTTACTGCTGCAGACCATTCCACATGTGGGTGGGAGCAAGGAATCTGCAGTAGTAAACCCACTTACGCCTGCCCGGAACCCTTTAGTGAATTGCTGTACAGAATAAGTTGAAGTATTTTTGGCCATAAACAATAAATATAAGGAGAACGATACCTTTTCAAATAGGGCCCTTGTGGTTTTCCCACCTCTAAATGAGGCAGCTGAGCTACAAGTGGGGAACTCTTTATCGGTGCACACCTATTTTGCTTCTTTGCTACTTTGAATACCATAACATGCAATGGTTAGTAAAATTTGTTATGAGCCCAGGACTGGTATCTCTGCTGGGTGTAACCCACTAATTGTATCAAAAAGAGATGTCAAAGAATGTTTGATAATATTACTCATAATTTCATAATTAATCTACATTCATGATCAAAATGTCCTCTTTTTCAACCCAAGTACATTTCGAACCATGACCTCTCCATCAGGGGCATATTTCTAGGCACAGGGTTGGATTGTTATCTTCACTCTACTGTCATGCATTGTCATCTTCCAGGACAGTTCCTGTGTTTCCCATATAGAGATGATGCACACCAGGAGATTGAGGATTGTTACTTTTCCATTAAATCAGAATTCAAATAAATGACTTTTTCAAAACTTTGTCTCACCCGCTAGACTCTAGAACACTGCTTAAACACTGATGAGCCAACACTAGTCAATCTCAATCTCATAAGAAATGGGGGTTCAGCCCCGTCCTTATAAAAATAGAAAACGCTTCAATTAGTTATGGTACATACTTAACTGCTGGCAATCGGACCTGATGACTATTCTCATCAACTGGCCCTACCCAGAGCTTTTAACACACACATTAGACCTCTTGCTAAGCAAACTCTAGGAACAAAATTAATCAGGAACAATATCCCGACGCAACTCAGTAAGCATATCTACAGAGGATCTTGTGCAGTGAATACGTTCTAATTGCATAACTAGTTTTATGACAGAGATTCCAATAACTCCTTTCTCTGCCACCAGCTACTCTGTTTTACTCCGGAGTTATTTCCACTATTTCTTAAACCACACCTTCATCACAGGATGTCTTCCAGAGGTCAATCCCCAATTAGGCCAAAATGCAAAGCGCAGCAGGAATAGCTCCTCTGATCAGAGACAGGCTGACTAATGACACTCAGTGCTATCTCATGTCTCTGAAATAGACCGTCACCGCTTCCTCATGGGTCATGTGGTCTCTACCTTCAGCAAGGCTGCAGTTAAGAGCATAGGCACGTAACCTTTATTTTCCTCTGTAATGCAGCCTGTTCTTTTCTCCCCAAATGTAACACTATTCCTCATTTCTTAGCAATTGTACTTGGGCAGACCCCACCTTAGCTATCTGAGAAGGCCAAGGGAAGGGTTTCCACTCCTCCTAACTCAACTTGCCACTCTAGTGCAGTCATGATTGTCCAGATGCTGAGGACATCAAAGAGCGCCATCAGAGCACAGTAAAGGTGAAGTGGCTAGTGCCATCTGCACAGCAGGTCTGTCTGTGTCATTGTAAACCTGTTATGTCACCAGTCGCCAACTTGTAGTGCTGATGTGGAGCAACCCACCATGCCCCTAAAAGGGGTGATGAACCTAAATACAGACTCTGCTTGATACATGCACTGTGACATCTCCGAGGTTACATGACACTCAGTCCAGGCCCTGAGTAAATGCATGAGCATGCCTTGAATAGAACACAGACTGTCTGTGCCAGGTCCGGGATGAGGTTATCCTAAAATGAAGCTGAGGCCTGTCTGCAGGGTATAACTAAAAAAAAAGTATTGGTCATCATTGGCAAGTGCACTGCCTACACCCATAACGAATGAGGACAGATCCGGGGAACGTTTTCCCATCATGTATTTTTTACAATTTTTATAGAGCAAAGTCGACCTGGAGCTATTGGAGAGCAAAAAGTAATTTTCCCAGAATCACTGGATGTCACTGGATCATTGAGCCAATACAGAGACTGCAACCTCTACAGCTTTAGCCATAACACCGCATCCTCTCCCCTATGTATCTGTGCCGCACCAGCAGCACATAACTGAAAGAGGAGGAGAGTGCTTGCAGAAATTCAGCAGTTTACTATCCACCACCTGGCTGCCTGTCAGGAGCCTGTCTTACTCTCTGATACTACCCCCCTAACTGTCTTCTTTCATGTCCCAGCACAATCCTTCTTTCGCTCGTAGGACCGGTCTTTTCCTGCTAATTATGTGAGGAGAAAGAGAAGTATTGCAGTGCACTTAAAAAGTCAATTGGACCCCATGACAATTGGACTAGATGACTATTCTCATCAACTGGCCCTAACTAGACCTTTTAACACACACATTAGATCTCTTGCTAAGCACACTCTACAAACAAACTTAATCAGGAACAATATCCCGATGCAACTCAGTAAGCATATCTTCAGAGGATCTTGTGGAGTGAATAACGTTCTAATTGCATAAATAGTTTTATTACAGAGATGCCAATAACTTCTTTCTCTGCACATGACAAGACAACACATTCCAAATGCAGTGCTGACCTGCAGATATAAAGACACAGACACACACATGTGCGGACGTACACAGTCATGCTGCTCATGCAGATGACTGGAAGGAAGTCTTTGGACTCCTCCTCCAAACTCATGATGCCCTAGAGTGGTTACCTCCCACTCTTACATTTGTCTACACCGGTATGCTCTTCCCCTGACATTTAAATGAATGGATCTCTGTTATCTCCACCACGGGCCATTGAAATAAACCCCTCATGTGAAAGCCTATACATCCCTTTGCAACCTAACACACCCTCAATTGTGATGGCACTGTTCCAGATTGTGCCTCGAGGGTGAAGAAGTCGTGCTTGGCACATGCATATCAGGCCAAACCAAAGCACAATGCCCACCCCTACAGAAAAAAGTGCAAATCTGCAAACTTCATTACGAGCAGCAAGTATCCATTACTTTCAAGGGCCAGCTGCTCGACGTTTTGTCTCCTCTTTTTGCCTCTCCCCTCGGGATGGCAGGGCAATGCCCACCATGCCCATTAATGCCAGTCACAGCTGGCAAATATCACATTCGGGTCTACTGTGGCACATAGTTATAGTCCCTAGAAATTTCACAGCCAGGTCTTTAAGTGTATCTGTTCACAACGAAACCTCTGCTCATATATTGGAGTTTTGAAAATGCAGATGGTACTAAGTAATATTTTTCAGTTGGTCATGTTGCCACTCACTGGTCCCCATGCTCAATCCTCTACCTGTTATTACTGAATGCACAGTTACACTGTTGTAATAATTAATGTATGGGTGTCCTGATGTTGTGTTCCCTTTTAAAGTTTTAAACGTATTCACCAGCATGAGCACAGTGGGCATTTGCCATGGGTTCCCACCATCCAAACCCCCCTCTCTCCCCTGGGAAAGAGAACTTCCTCTCCAGCTAACTAATGTATATTTATCCAACTGAACCTTTAATATATTATTCAATATTGTTTGGCATTATGGGGAATCAATTAGCAAACAGTGCATAATAAATTAAAAAACTGTTTTGGTAGGGGCCCCTAAAGTATGTCTTGCCCTTGGCCTCAAATGTCTTAAAATGGCATTGATTGGAGGACTAGCTTGGACCAATTTACTGAATACTACCTTTAGCCACTGGAGATGTACCAGAAAGATGAAAAGGGGGGTTGTGGTGTAGTGCCGGCTTTAATGTGATGTCATTGGTGCTTTCGCACCTGCCGCCAAACTTTGGGGGGGCTGCATTTAAAAATATCTTACAGGGATGGAGGCACCTGCTGCAGGGCTCATTGTCAGGATTGGCTGGGAGCACCCTGCCAGGGCGCTCCCAGGCAGACTGTGCAGGCTAGAGAGCCTACAGGGCAGGTGTTTTTGGCTGGCCCGAGACGGCCGGCCAAACACACATGCGCTGTGAAGGGGGAGTGCTGTGCACTCCCCCGTAGTGCACGTCACCCCCTGTGGCCCCGCCCCTTTCAAGGAAAATGATAATAAACATAGTTTATTATCATTTTCTTTAAAATGTTTTCCAGCTGCCACTACTGGCGGGGGCGACGCTCCTCCACCCAAATGGAGGAGCCGCCACTGCCAAGTTTTCTCTAGCCACAGTTGTGACTCATCATAGCATAGAGTAAGTAGCATGGAGGGTTGATGTTCCTGCTCCAAAGCACAACATAACATTTAGATCTCAGATTTATATAGATAGCCCAGCCTGCTTTGCAACAGCAATCCTTTTGTTACTTGTAGGTCTTAAGTCCTTCAAATATAGGACAGGGAGCTATGACTCAGTAGCAAAGTGCTGCTTGCAAAGAGCTGCTTGCAAAATGCAGGGCATTTGATTAGAAAAGTATTGTTATTTGTCCCAATCTTTCATTGTTCTGAAGTTGCTAAAGAGGGTTCCTTAGGGTAATAACACATTCTTTTTCTTATTAGTGCAGACAACCCCAACTTCTGTATTACATCTTAAAGCCTGTTTTTGTGTTTCTCCAGACTAAGCACTCTTAACATATAATGCCTACCCTTATGGATGACATGTAACTCATGTACCGTATAACCCTTAATGTTTTATATAACTTTTCCTATAAATTGCTGTACAAATTAAGGACACATTACTTTAGGAGGAACAGTGGGATATTAAATAAATGTCAAAAAGGGCTATTTAGAGATGGGCACCATTTGAGGCTGGTAGTGATGGATGTGTAGTGAAGAAGGCCATGAAAGGGGGAACCAATAAAGATCGTTGCACCGGGCACCACCAGGGCTAAGCCAGCCATTGTGTGGAGTTCAAGCCACTGGCCAACCTGGATGTTAGTACGAGTTCAACAATCGGCGGACCTATTTAACACTAGCTAGATATAAGATTGATGAAAAGCGTCTGGTACATTAGCTTTGTTATCCTTTGGAAGCAGTTAAACTCTGATGGGCTTTACACCTTGTTTCAAAACTGAAACCACTCAGCATTACTTCAGATTAAGTATGGACGGTGGCTACACCTAAAGCCTTATTCTGTTCAAACTTTCTGGCTACTTTGATATTGTGGACCACATTATCTTGGTCCACAATCTGTCTGCGGTAGGCCTTCATGGGGTAGCCTGTTTAAGGATCTCATCTTCACTGGTCGAAGACAGGTCTTGTCACTCCGCTATCACATTCTGAACATTCATCAACCTCCTGCGTAGTTCCATATGATTCTTTTCATTATCCCTTTTTATTTAATATCTAAATGTTTCATCTCTGAGACATATCATGCTGCTGATACATAGCTTACCCCGTGCTTTGATTGTCCACCGTTTGAGATTCATGGTGCCCGGTTCAGAAAGAGGCGACACTCGCCCTTCCCAACATCAAGGACGTGAGATTTTGTTTTTAGAAGCATCTCGGTTTGAAAGAAGGAGTGAGCTCGTTGACCTGTGCTTGCTTCCTTCACATGAGATGAGTAAAAAATATATCACCCTTTATTCATATATATCTCGTTTCCCTGTTGGTGTTAAAAGAAGTTCTTTCAATATTTGACTGTGTCAATGCTGGTTATCTTGGGCATACATTCTGTACTATTTCGAGACTTCAGAACCTTGTTCGTCAATTTGGTGTTCCACCTTTGTATAGTTAACTGCATTTCAGATGTGTGCCAGCCACTACATTGACTCCCTGTGCAACAATAGATTAACTTCAACTTCATCGTCCTAGTACACCTGCCCTCGTATGAGCAAGGGCATATGTGTAAATATATGAGAGTTCAATGGCTCATTCCTTCACTTTTTCTTTAGATGGGCTCACTCATTTGATTTACAGGCCAACGCATTATATTACTGGAACTGTGGAGAGTGTAGTCTCTGTTCTTGCCGCTCACCTTTAGAATAGTTTCTTTGTTGCGCTGCAACAAATTTCAAACCATGCAATATTTAATAAAATGTGTAAATAACAGGATTTTTGCTGACGGATTGCATTCATAGGCCTTTCACTTTTTCATTTCTACCATGAAGATGCCTTCGGTTGTATGTGTTCTAAAAAATCACACTAGTGTGAAAACGAATTAATTACTAATGATTTTGTTTGTTAATGAGTAAGAATTTGCATAAAATTAGGCTAACGTAGAAAATGTGTGACTTGGGAAATGTGCCCAGTTGAATGGCCTCATAAGTTAGGTAAATGTTTTTAGCGAATGCATATTATTATTAATCATAATGCATATATAGAGAAAAATGTAGTTGGATATCACATTAGCAGATTTATGTTATGTATGTGATTTGTTAACTGTAGGCCATAAGTTGGCGAGGTTTGGGCCTAGCCTGCAAAACCCCATGTCAAACTGCCATGCTTAATAAAGTAGTGGGAAATGTATGACCAGACAATTACTGACTTAATTGTTCACACTGTGCTGATCAAACAATTTGCAGATGTCTTTAACTTTCTCATGAGAACTACTTGTGGAATTATGTTGTACTAGAAAAGATACAAATGATAACTTGATGGGTGAGACAGCGATGTTCCCAGAATTCAACAATGGATGCACTGACTAGGGTAAGGATTGCAACAAAGAAGATACCTGATGAGCTTGACGATGGGAACAGGAGAAGAGGAGCCGATCATCGATGTGTGAAAGACAGTTTAGGTATATCTTAGATTTGGGTGTTAGTTTCCATTGGATCAACTGTAAATGCACGATTTTCTGACCAATGACCATGAGGAAAGATGCTTTAGGAAGTTCCAACTTAGCATGACTACAGAGGGAAGTCTGTGCCATTATCCCATTCTCTTTCCTCGCGCCTTGTTTTTTTCTTCTGCTTGAGGAGCTGAAGAGTTCTTGAAGATCTTTTGTTTTTATAACCATCCACATAGAGCAAATTTGTACTAATACTGACTTCTTAGCTTGCTAAATTTAAATGGTTCAGAAGCTTAGAACCCACTGGGTCTGAACTATGTTCCTTTCACTGCGCAGTATTGACGCTGACCACATGGAGGTCCAACTGACGAAGAGGATCGCAGCTTGCTGATCCATGTGAGGAGAGGTATAACAAAATGCTATTTGTTTGATGTAAATGTTTGTGCTCTTTTGTTTTCTTGGTACAAACAGCTATTTTGATAGAGCCATACTTAGATGTTTTTCAAATTAACTTTGACAAAATGTTTTGCAAAAAGTCCAAACATGCTATTCTAATTAGAGGGTTAGTGAGAAATCCTATTACTGCCTAATGTAATTAATTGAGAATGTATCTTGTTCTCTTGCTGAGATCAGCTGTATGTTATTTCTATTGCCCAGCTTTTGTTACTATTAATTTGTACTATAATTCTTGAAGGTGTAATTATGAATGCTTTAGTAAAATTGGGATTATTTAGTAGATTTTGTCAGCCAGTGTTATTCTTCTCTGTTTATCAATTGGTATTGAGACTAGTATACGTGTTGTTAATACGCAATCCAAAAAGGGAGCACCCTGTGTTACATTTCAGCTCGAATAGCCCCAAAGCATCATGATAAATGCAGTCATTAGAATGAATTCGAATAATATTTCAAAAAGTCTTTCACCATAAATGGGTGCAGCAAGTGCTGTAACGTAGAAAGTTTTCACCTAAGTTGGTGCGGAGAATGCCGTATCTCCGGACACGTGTTTCTGGCTTTCAGCCGTCATCAGCGGAGAGCAAACTGTGGCAGACGGGGTTGCTTGAAATGCCGCCTAAACGTATTCTCAGGTTTTTGTACCACTCAGTAGGCACACAGGAGCTTCACCAGAGCTCGTCAGCTCAAAGGCTCACGGGAGCCGTTAAATACGCAATCCAAAAAGGGAGCACCCTGTGTTACATTTCAGCTCGAATAGCCCCAAAGCATCATGATAAATGCAGTCATTAGAATGAATTCGAATAATATTTCAAAAAGTCTTTCACCATGAATGGGTGCAGCAAGTGCTGTAACATTGTAGAAAGTTTTCACCTAAGTGTTGTTAATATAGGGAAATAAACTTTCTAACTTCTACTAAAAGGGTGTTGATTGTTCATACTTTGTGACTCCAAAAGTGTTAATGGAGGAGGTTGGATGTAATGATGGTGAAATTCCTTTAAGCGCAGTCAAAAGGTCTATTGAACCTCTAATGTGTCCCTTTATAAATAAATTATAAAACAACAAATAAGGTCAGGCGCGCTCACACCAGTCACTTCTCTCTGGGCACTAAATTGACAAAACACATCTCAGGCCACATTTCATTATGAACCCACACCTAGATTTTTATTGGCAAACTAGGCTGTGATGAAAATGATGGCAGAGAGCCACAAAGCTATGCTTGTACTGCTAAATTATGAACTTGCAATTGCTTCTGCCCTAACAGGACAAGCTTATCAACACAATGAAATATAAAGTGGGGTGCACCTACTTTCAGGTCACAGTGTGCATTGTCCGTTGCAAACTCCTCAACTTCTTCCCACAAGGCAAACAGGAGACAAATGGTTAAGAATGACTGATGACATTTATTACGCTCACACTACCAATAGGTTTCTCAAACGAGTCTTACTATAGCAGCCTTGAACCCCTAATACAAATTAGTCTTTTAAGCCTGCATAAAGCCTGTCACTCATGTAATCTGGTACAGCTGAACACGGAGTGAATTTTGTTACATCGTGGAATTAATGTTATATATGAACCTAATGTTATGTAGTATCTGGCTCGAGTGAGTTACGCACGTGAGCCGGAGAGCCGGAGAATGTGAGGAATGGAATGTAGTGTGGGGATTCGAGGGAGGCAGTTGGAGTGCGGGTGGACGACAAGAGGGTGTATGTGGCGTATTCGTGTACTGCAGCCGGGGCTGTTTTCTCAGGAATAAAGCGTGTCGAACTTACAAAGTTTCCTGGCATTCATCTTAACAATTTTTGGCGACGAGGGTTGGCGACTCACAGCCCCGACTACCACGCGTACTACTATCATCGTCCTGCTATTCTACTGATTCTACTGAGATCATATTTTGACTTACGAGCAGTCAGTCGATCCACAGGGTCTTCACTATTTTCAACGCGAGTGAGTGTTTGATTTTCTGCTGTATACTTACAATGTTAATAGTCGCATGGGCGCATCGCGTGTCCTGTGGATGCTATTCCTCGTGCTGTCACTGATCATGTCAGAGTAGGAACTCTGACAACTAGACTGCCAACCTACCGCAATCTCACCTTTGCGGTCTATGATAAAGCGGCCTTTCGTTAATGTTGCACGCGTTGCTTAGCAACGTTCATCACTGCCTTCATCTGCCTTCATTATCGCGATCTCTTGTTTCATCTACATTCCATTGGTTGCTTGGCAATGTTTGAGCCTTTAACAGCGGGATCTCTCGTTTCCAAGCACTGCTACTAAGGAAACATACACGTTGTTTACAACTGTGCTTGGCAACTTTCTCACATCCGAACGTTATGAAAGAGAAGTCATACTGTATACATAATACATAAAAATAAATACACCAATGGCTTCTAATAATTTGAATTTACCACCACCACAACCTTTTATTCCTGGAAGTGGCGATGCATCTACAAAATGGCAAGAATGGCGAGAATATTTTATAAACTACATTTCCACATGTGATGAAGCTTATGATTTTTCTGGGGAGAAAAAGAAGAAGATTTTATTACATTGTTTAGGGCCTCATGGTCTTAAAACGTACAACAGAATTGAAAAGAAACAAAGAGAACAGGGAGAAGCCTCCATACATGCTTTAGAGGCTTTGGATAAATACTATGCTCCCACTGTTTGCATTGGCATTGATCGTTACTAATTTTTTCATAGAAAGCAAGAGAAAGAAGAAACGATTGAAGAATATGTTTCAGCTTTGAAGAATTTAGCTTTAACATGTAGATTCGGTACTTTGCACAACGAATTCATAAGAGACCAGATAGTTATGCTTGCAGCAAATCAGAATATACAGGATTGCTTATGGACTAAAGGAGAATCGTCTCTACAAGAAGTAATAGAGGTTGTCAAAAAAGCAGAATTGACTGGAAGATGTGCAAAAGCGGTTTTACAGGGGAATAAAAAGGAAGACGATTCAAAAGCAGATTCTAACAATCTTGTAAACAAAGTTATGGAGACAAGAAAATATTCGATTGGGACAGATGGTTCCTCGAGGAAGGATAACTCCAGTAAATTTAAGAAGAAGAAGAAGAAGGACATTACAAAGGCGAATGTCACGTGTTTCAGATGTGGGTTACTGGGTCATTACGCAAATGATAAAAGTTGTCCAGCCCGGAATCAGAAGTGTTCTGGTTGTGGTATTATGGGCCATTTTGTTAAAGTCTGCAGGAGGAAAAAAGAGTTGCCGATAAAACTGTTGCCACTGATTCAGCTTCATCCTCGCACAGTGATGACAGGAACATGTGGCAGCTCAATATAAAAAATACTGAATCTTCGATACCTGATTGTCAACGGAAAAAAACGAAATGTGAAATATCAATGGGAGGTGTCACAATCATTATTACTGCTGACTCTGGGTCACCTTACACAATTGTAAATTAATTGGTTTGGTTAAAGAAGTTTAAACATGTCGTTGTTGGGGTTTTAGATACACCTGATATTTCACCGAAAAGTTTTACTGGAGAACCAATCCAGTTGCTTGGCAACAAGAAATTGTTATTTGTATTCAAGGATCGTAAGGCAGAACGCAAAATGTATGTATCTAAGTCTGGGCCTTCAGTTTTAGGTTGTTGGGACCATGGTGCGATGGGGATGATCCTAGACCCAAACAACACGGAACCTGTGTTGGTGATTCAGGGTGGAGAGGTGAATGATACAACTATAAAAGACTTATTTCCTCAAGTATTTTCGGGTACCATTGGCAAGTTAAAAACATTCCAACATAAGATCTTACTGAAGGATAACGCAGTACCTGTTGTCCATAAGGCAAGGAATATTCCTCTAAGCATTAGAAGTGAGGCGTCTGGTGAGTTAGACAAGTTATTACAAGCAGGTATTATCGAACAAGTTGAATCGTCCGATTGGATTTCTCCTTTAGTTGTAGCAAGGCGTTCTAATGGTAAATTAAGGTGTGGACTTAGAGACCTCAATAAGAATATTTTGGTGGATCAATTTCCTTTACAAAGAATCAACGAGATTGTAGCACTAACTAAAGGTAAAGAATGGTTTACCACGATCGATCTTACTTCTGCATATCACCAAATTTCATTACATCCTGATAGCCGTAGGTTATCCGCCTTTATTACACCATTTGGGTGTTATCAATTTGTAAGGGTCCCATTTGGTTTAGCTTCAGCGGCTGCTATGTTCCAAAGGATGATCTATAAATTATTCAGCAAAATGCATGATGTATTTTTTTTCCAGGATGACATTTTAATTATGTGTGATTCGAAAAGTAACCATGACGCTAAAGTTAAAAGTGTTCTCCAGGTGCTAGGAGATAATGGGCTAACGGCTGAATACAGCAAGTGCAAAATAGCTATAGGGAATGTCCCTTATTTGGGACACGAGATTAGTGGTAAGGACATTGAACCTAAAGCTAGTCTAGTAGCAGCAATACAAAATTCACCTGCACCTACTAATAAAGACGAAGTTAGAGCTTTTTTAGGCCTGGCGGAATATTATGCTAAGTTTGTGCATAATTTTTCTCATAAGACTTTTCCCATTAGGCATTTGTTAAAAGGGAAATGTGTATTTGAGTGGTCTGAAGAGTGTGAAACAGCATTTGAATTGATAAAAAATGACATTATTAGAGCACCTCCTCTACAAAGTTTTGAGTCAAATTTGCAATGCATTGTCACTGCGGATGCCAGCAGTAGAGGGTTGGGAGCTGTTCTTACACAGATAGATAAGAATGATAAGGAGTGTGTAATTGTGTTTGCTTCCCGCTCAATAACCAATACTGAGGCAAAATATTCTGTTATTGAGAGGGAAGCCCTTGCATGTGTGTGGGGTTTGGAACATTTCCGATCGTTTGTATGGGGTACGAATGTCATTTTGCGGAGCGACCATAAACCACTCACCAAAGTGTTCACGACTAATGGCTTATTCAAAGCTTCTCCACGCATTGCCTGCTTATCCATAAGACTTTTGGATTACAAGTATGAAGTACGTTATGTGCCAGGCATCAGGAATAAAATTGCTGATTTCCTAAGTAGGATGCCTCTAGCCAGAACTGATGAAAAAGTGAAGGAGTTGGAAGATTGTTGTGTGGCTGACACTGTACAAGACGTTCAGGGTATCACCGAAGATGAGTGGAATAAAGCCTTGGATGAAGATGTGGTATTAAGTAAAGTTCAAACTTTGTTGTGTTAGGGGTGGCTCTCATAAAAAAATCTTGAAGAAAACGTAAAGGGGTTTTGGGAAGTGAAGGAGGAGTTGTCTGTAGAACGTAACAGGTTAATGCGCAATGGAAGGTTTATTCTTCCTGCGGTACTTAGGAACAAAATACTGGATTTGTGCCATGATGGCCATTTAGGAATATCAAAGACAAAAAGCTAAATTAAACAATTGTATTGGTGGCCAGGAATAGATATGGCTGTGGAAAGGAAAGGGAGAGAATGTATTCTGTGCAATGAGTCAGAGAAAACATTATCTACATTTAAACCACCTTTAGTTCCTATTAATTGTCCTGACATGCCTTGGGAGAAGATAGGTCTAGATATTACAGGACCAATACATGCAGAGGGGGAGTGCAAATACATTGTGGTGATATTTGACCATTTCTCTAAATGGCCAGAAATTGGAATTATGGGCAAGGTAGATTCTTGGTCTATTGTGGAATTTTTGGATACAGTTTTCTTGAGCGAGGGTTTTCCCAAGATTGTAATTACAGACAATGGACCGCAATTCACTTCTGATAAATTCAAAGCATTCTTATTGAGATGTGGTATTAAACATATAACTGCTTACAACTATCATCCTGCTGCTAATGGAGCTGTCAAGCGTTTTAACAAAGTGTTGAAGAATAGTATACAGTTGGCAGAAAGTGCAAAATTTTGTTGGGAAAAGGAAGTTTGGAGAACGGTTTGGTCATACAGGACAACAACGTTGCGGTTCTACAGGCCACAGCCCCTTTGAGATAATGAGAGGAAGGATTCCGTTAAGAAAAGACAATATAGATTGGATGACAGGTGGTAGAAAGAGCGGCTGGACTATTGAAGATGTTAGAGAGAATATTAAAATTGCACAAACTCGTTCAAAGGAATATTATGGTACAAAACACAAATGCAAAGCTGTAAATATACAGGCGGGTGACTTGGTTAAAGTGAAAGTTCCTGGTTTCAAAAAGTACGGAAAGGGAACATTTTATCCTCCCTTGAAAGTTGTGAAAACTTTGTGTAATGCTGTACTACTCGAGGATAGAAAAGTGTGGCATTTAAGCAGAGTCTCACCGTACAAGGGTAGTGAGAAGAAGAGTGTGTCTGAGGCCAAATGGTTAATGGATGATGTGACTGGAAATAACATGTGCTCGCAAGGTGAGGTTGGTGATCCAAAGCAACATGCTAATGTAGCACAGGCAGGTAGAGGCAACGGGACTCCTGTACAAGAAGGTGGCACAACTGGGAAAATGGATAAAAGAGGCAACGGGACTCCTGTACAAGAAGGTGGCACGACTGGGAAAATGGATAAATTTAGTAGGTGTGGCAGAAGAATCACAAGACCAGGGAAGCTTGGTGGCTATGTATGCAATTGATTTCAATAATTGTTAATAAGGAATGTTAAATCAAATATTATATGTTGTGTTTTCTTATAGTCATGAGTTATGATGTAAGGTTTATTTTTTTAAATCAAACATTATATGTTGTGTTTTCTTATAGCTATGAGTTATGATGTAAGGTTTATTTTGCGGAAAATATGTACATGTAAAAATTCAACAAGTGTAAAGGGGAAGATGTGTTACATCGTGGAATTAATGTTATGTATGAATCTAATGTTATGTAGTGTCTGGCTCGCGTGAGTTACGCACGTGAGCCGGAGAGCCGGCGAATGTTAGGAATGGAATGTGGTGTGGGGATTCGAGGGAGGCAGTTTGAGTACGGGCGGACGAGATGAGGGCGTATGTGGCATATTCATGTACTGCAGCCGGGGCTGTTTTCTCAGGAATAAAGTGTGTCGAACTTACAACGTTTCCTGGCATTCATCTTAACAAATTTCAACATGAGGGCCCAGGAAACAAAAAGACAATCTTTAATAGCAAAGGAGTTCTAATTTCGGCGTCTCTATCAAATGCATTAGAGTACGTCTCAGGTTTCTTATTAGCAGTTGCCAGGGAATATGCTGTGTCAGGTATGTTGGTGTCAACCGCTGTAGGTAAAAGCAATGCAGCAAATATTAAACTGAATTCCATCTTTCACAGGTAGTAGTGTAGTGACTTCCTTATTACAGTAATGTGCTCATTCTTCTCCAGCCCTAAAACAAGCTATACAAATGCTTTGTGAGTCTATCTCATCTGAAGTAGGTCAGCATATAAAGCAATACAGTAATCCAACTGAGCATTAACAAATGCGTCCACTAGACGGACCCTACGAGAGATGGATAATAAAAGGAATGATATGCTAAAGTTAGCTGAGCTGAGGAAAGTATTTAGGATAACTGTTGCTCATAGACATATATCACTCAATATTTTTTTTACTTTATCTTCTAAACTGCAGAGATACAGTGAGAAAATAGCGCAGGAAGTTGTATTCTCAAGGAAGTTCTATTTCTGACAAATTATGATAATCTCAGTTTTTTAAATATTTAATTGCCAGTTGGCTATCTAAACCAAACACGTTTGCACCTCTCTCAAAATTCTTTTTAGTGCACCTGAGATTTATCATTACTTGAGAATCTCATATAGACCTGTGTACCATCAGCATATGACTTTTCAAGGACATTTCATCTTGGATGATGGTAAAAATAGGGGTCAAGTAATGTTGAAAAGCAGGGGAGGGAGAGATTAACCTTGCCGGAGTAAAGCTTCTTTTGATGCAAGTATGTCTAGAATGATCTATCTGTTCTGTTGGAAAGAAAGGACTGAATCCATGCTTCAGGTCTACTTGGCTCTTTAACATGTGACCAGTCTGCCAAGAAGATTGGCAAGATCATTTAAATTAAAGACCGTAGAGAGGTCCAACATGATAAACTGTCTATCTTCAGAACATTGACCCAGAAGCCCCTGAGTGACAATAACGTCAAACTGCTTTTATTCAAATCCAAACCAATTTTCAACATACCCTATGGAACTTATATATCAGTAGGCGGGATATCCGTCACCTTTGTGAAGGAGTATCCCATCTGCCAAGGTCATAATCAGGCCCTAAATCTTCTTGTGCCTAAAAAAAAGTAAACATTTATGTGATCATGTGTATTATATCTGGTGCTCATGTAAAGCTTTCTAATACCTTCAGGTTGAGTTTGTGCTATATAAAACTGCAACAAATAAAAAGTAAAAATTGACAGTACTATTTTACAGGAGTTTTAACAACTGGTACTAGTATTGAATGGGAACGAATATAAAAGACTGAAGCCAGATTCTCATTCCAAATATATTTCTAGGTGTTCTACACTCTCCTCTTACTCTCTTGTGGAATGCAAATGGTCTAAAACAGACTTTCTTTTTACTTCCTTTTCCCTTTAGGCCATGCTCATACATAGCACAGCATGTTCATTGCAACATGTTAGAGAAGGGTCCTGTGCTCTGGCCTACTCCTGCAGTATAAGAGGTACCACAAATTGGCTCCATTCCTTGATTTGGTCAATGTCACCACCTAGTTGAAACAAGGATAAGAGGTCATCCTTAAACATCCATTCTATAATTAATGTATGTAAGAAATTGGGTTAATGGTTGTGCAAGATGTGAGGCCTGTGCAAGTAGTATGTTCGCAAAATCCCCTTACTGGGGACCAAGCACACCATTGTAGCTCTTGACTCTCTGAGGGTAGCAGAGCATAACAGTTCAAGGCCTACACAAGGGAGGTGATGTGGACCAGTAATCACCATTCTTTGGAAAAAGAAAAGTACATTTATTACACACACACTACTAAAAACTACATATTCATTTACAGCTATGTACATAATTCAAAAGGTGTGTCTGTGTCTTTTTATACAACTTAAAGCCACAAAAACAGTCATAGAACCAGTCCCTAGTGGGTGCTACATTCTCAGCTGTAGAGTAAATGTTACAGACTGGGAAGTGCTTAAAATATTGAAAACAATAGTGGAGAAAAGGTCTAGGAGTAGTACATTTCTGCCCCCCACAAACCTAGAGTCAGTCTTAAATTACATAAGGGGGAAAGGCCTGCAGCCGAAGCATATTTCTCAGGCAGGTGGTGGTATCCCTGACTTCCTGGTGACATAAAAGGAAGTGGAAATATCTGAAATTCAGCCCTGCAGGAATAATGGGACACTTCTCTCTGGATAGCAGTGAACAACTAATGAGGTGCTCTTCTGCTGCAGTGGGGGGAGCCATTTTTACACTTTGCTGCGCAACCTTGTGCCTCCTTTAATATTAATTCTCCTTTTTTAAGGGTTGCCCAGTCGCACCTGAACACCCCCATCCTCCATTTATTTGGGCCACATGGGGAGCACATTATGGCACAGCACCCTGGTTCTCTGCTCACCTGGTTTTATCTTAGCAAGAGCCAGTAGTCTTCCTTTCCTTGCCCGTTTTATGTGGGAAGGGTGCAGCGTCTAACAGTGGCTGCCCCAATCCCCCCAGATAAAAGTACAGGGAGAAGGGTGAAGGCCACTGGTATTGGGTGGGAGAGCAGCAGCGCTTCCCCCATCCTCCTGTGTGATGTGTAACCTGGAGATGAGTTCCAGGGCCCCTTGTCTTGTCCTTGAGGGGGTGCAATAGCATTTGCTTGCATTGGACCCCACAGAAATGGGGGCCCTAGAACCAAGGTTTAGAGCAGAGAGGGGGCTCCATGCACAAAGCATTCCTACAAATAATTCAATAAACCTTGCACTGGGCCCTGGCCCACCCCAGGGGAAATATTTAAAGCTGCAGTGGAGCCCCACATGCTCCATTTTTCAAAGGGAGTCAAAGGTATAGTATCTCTCAATGAGCAAACCTTGAGCCTCGTAGGGTCAATTTGGATGATCCTGGGCGCTTTCTAATCCTGGTGCTGAGCTCTAGCAACTAGGCGCAGTTTCAGCCTCCTCACCTGCAAGACAGAGCATTTTGCAGGGATCTGGTTTTACTGACTCCCAGCACTAGCTCTCCTCCTTTCCTCCATCTCTGGTGTTCCTCTTCTCTTGTTTGGGAGCAGAAGTACAGATCTACCCCCATCTGGTCGTTAGAAGGTGTAAGAGAACCAGCGTTTCTGGTCCTAGAGAGATCCACTGGTTGTGGGGTCAACTGGAGTTCTTGTCCTGCAGGATTGCCTTTCCATTTGTCCATGATGGCTTCTGCTGCCGCAGTCCCAGTGACCAGAGTTCCACAGAAAAAAGCCCTCTCTCTACCTTGTGCAAGAGTTTTTTAATAGGGACGGGAAGGTTCTATAAGCCAGACATCTCTGGCCAATCCTACAGAGAAAAATTACCCCTCTACTCCTGTCCCAACAATCCTGCACAGCATGCTAGCACAGTTCAAGATGGCACTGTTAGGAAGTCACTGGTCCCATCTCTTTTGAAACCTCAGCTCCATACTTAGCTGACATCACTGCCAGAGTCTTTACCACCAAACATCAAACAGATGTCCCCTCTTGGGTTGGATCCAGTTGGCTAGGTTTCCACCTTTGCTCATTGGGCCTGAGCTGCCCCAGCCTTAGTACAATATGACAGCAGGCCTTTGTTCCCTCTGCTCTGCAGCAGTGTAATTACCTTAGTGACAAAAGGCCAAGGCTCTTATCTTGAGCTGAGCCAGAGAAATATGAAAATTCTGGATGACCTACATAATCAATCTTGGCACACACTATATCTTGCTGGACTTTGTATGCCGAAGGGAAGCAGAACTGCACACTAAGCCACATTTGCCCCTATGTATATAATAAAGTGTCACTGCAGACAAAACAGTGAACCACACTGACTTTACCTCTGTGTGACTACTAATATAATAAGGCCTATCCCAGCTCAATATCTAACCCTACAGAGTCGCCTCTCCACCAAGATACCTGTGCACAGTTATCAGGATGTGAACGTTGGTAGTCTCACACATGCAGCCCGCATATGAGTGCGCACAAGTGTGCACACCTGTTCATGTGTAACCAGTCAAGTACTTCATACCCTAGCTGATTTGCGGCAGCCTTATCTGAAAAGACAGAAACTGGTGGTAAACATGCGCAGCCCATCTACTGTATGATTAACGTGAATGAGACACAAGTATTGAGACACTTCTACAGTAAAAGGTACAAAACAGGGTAATCAAAAAGCAAAAAAATCTGGCAGTACTAAATTGGTAGAACCCATTTTGCTACAATATAGCACAGAACATGCCAACAGGACCGCAAAGTGTAAAAAAAGGTTTTCATATTTGTCTGAATTTCTGCAGTTTCATAGGTTTTTAAAAAATGATCATTATTTGCCTGCACACACCACCAGTCTGCATTTGGAGATGCAAGAATGAGCAGCAATCCTCAAATATCTATTTGTCACCATTAATGTCAGGAACAGCATCACCAACACCAAGGAATGGAACCCATGAAGTAGTGATGACTCTTAAACATAGTGGTGTTCATGTGTGACTCTTAATTGGTGAAAGTTTAGTTCTGTATGTACTTGACTCAAAATCATTGTCTCCGTAGTGTCTCACTGCCTACCAGAATGGTATCCTAAATGGAGGCAGGGTAACTGGGAGAGGGAACCTGCGGACTGCAGGTCCTGAGTGGTGTCACGTGTTATTTCAATCAGATATGCATGAAGTCTACAGTAATATGACATACACGTCATGTAACCTCTAAAAATAGAAACATCTTCCAAGCCTACCTGCTTAACTGTGGGAATTACACCACTGATTGACTTTGAGAAAGCAGGACATACAATTTTAAATCTTGTTTTGAAACTAAAAGCTGATTTTAAAATGTAATCCAAAGCAAAAGGTAATAAGACTTTTTTGCATGGTTTCACATATTTCTGGGTGAATACAAATAAGTCACTAGCAAAGCTGAAATGGAAATAGGTCACGAGTTTTACTCCAGTACACAGTGAAAGAAAATTCCTTCTAAACAAGTCCCAGACTACATACATGAAATATGCAATTATTTACGATTATCTGATGTGCCTTAAATACTTTAACTGCTAAGTTAAAGTCTAGCTGTATTTGATTTGTCTTGAAAAAAGAACACCAACAATACTGTTAAAACTTCCTTAAAATACAGTCAATACAGGGATTATTTTTTCAAGATTAAAGATAGGTGTTTGCTAATATGAAAGAAAAGGCGCAACAATTAGACGCTTTAAAACGAATGCCTTATTTGTGACTTCTAAATTGAATAAATCACACAGCTCTAAACCTAGGCAGATATTTACAAATGGCCTGCACCACCGGTGCATCACTATTTGTGACGTACCAGTGGTGCAGGCTGCACACCCATATCTTCAAGTTTGCCCAGGTTTACATGGCCTTGTAGATATAGAGTAAGGCAACACAGCGCAAGTCGCTAGTTTGCCTTACTTTGCACCGAGGAGGCGTTTCCATGGATGTTGCATGGGTGTTCCCACGCAACACACATGGAATTTGACACATTCCCAGATTTACATGGTTTCATAAACCTGGAAATGCATCAAAAGCCTACACCTCCCCCGGGGGGGGCATGACAGTGGAGCAACAGAGACAAATAACATAATTTCTCTCCACTTTTTCCTCTTTCTATTTGTGCTGCATTCTGCAGCACCCATAGAAGGAGGAAATCATCTACATTGATTGTTTTTGTGTAGGAAGGTGTCCCTACCTGCACAAAAACAATCATTCCCACAATGCAGGCACACTTGCACAATGGCGCAAGGGTGCCTGCATTGGTGCATGGCAGCAATTTGTGCACCAACGCATGGGGAGAGAACAGAAATGCGCGGTATCTTGTAAATACGGTGCATTTTTGCCCTTTCCTGGTGGTGCTGGGTGGAGCCACAAGGCACTTGCACATACTGTCTAAAGCAATATAGCTACTATATTCATATTTATGCATTATGTATTATGCTCTGGACTATCTCTGCAACGGTTTATATTCAATGCAATCCATCTGCTAATCAAAATGTCATTCTTTTCTATGCTTTTAAAATAAACTCATAATAAATAATTTTCTAATACAACAACAAGAGTAGCATGAAGCCTTAAAACACATAATGCATTCATCTCATTTTATTCAAGTGAGTATATTTTGGCTGTGGCCTCGAAACAAATCTGTAATGTGTCTTCTAGTCTCATCACTAGGTGAGTGACGTTGCAAAGCCTCATTTCCCTTAATAATGTTGTAAAACTATACGTAGCTGTGCTAATTGCTTAGCTCTCCATAGTTAAAAAAAACACTGATCCCAAGCAGCACCTCATGCTAAAGAGCATGGGGACCTCATGACAAAGACTCCCAGGCACTGTCCTAGATACCTCACTCTTACTGTTGCAAATCTGTTCTGCACATTAAATCCAACAGGATTTTTTGCTTTTTATCACCCAGATTTTGGACCGTTAGGCCTATATTTATACTTTTCTAGCACCGCATTTGCGTCATTTGTTGACGCAAAGCGGCGCAAACTTACAAGATGCAATTGTATTTTGTAAGTTTGCACTGCGTTTGCATTATAAAGTGGAGCAAATGCAGTGCTAAAAATGTATAAATATGGAGCTTAGTCTCACACACACGGTAAAGGACTTTTGGCCTTTAAGATAAGACTTCTTCAGTGCAGCTAGGGTTAATGCTGAACGTGTCCTTACAGTGAAATATCCCTAAGAGCCATTATCATTGTAGGAAGGCTAGGTGCTTTCATAGGAAAACAGCGGGCTACATTGCTACATTTATAAATGCTATATTAAGATTTGTAGGAGCTAGAGAAATTATTGAAAATCAAATTTAATTGTGCAATATAATTTTGTCAACTAAGCAGCAGGTATTTTTAAAAGGTTTCAATTTTCCTGCCTAAAGCCATCAATAGAGGCCTTCTTTCTGTAAGTGTTCAAGTGTCACTTGACAGCTGGATGGCTCTCTTATGGTGAGATGTTTGTTGCCCCCACTTAGAGCATAAAGGGCTTGGGTGTGGGGAAGTGCTGGTTTTCCAGTGACAGGATGGCCTGGAGGTTGTGTCCAAAACCTAGTTACACCTCAAAGTGGCCTACCATGTAGCAAGCCGCTAAACCAGACACAAGGCCTGCCACCTTCACTTGTCCCTCTAGCTGATTTGGCTCCAATACCAGTATGAGAGAGAGTAGTACCTGAACTGGTTTGGAGAGGCCACAAGGGACAGTTTGCCCATTATCAGAACCACGCCTTTGGTTGGGCACAGGAGCTCTTCACAAGGGAAGAGGGGTTTAGCCACATTGGAGTGTCCAAGAATGATGTACAGGAGTGTAGGGACAGGGGTGGAGAGAACATGTGGCCTCCTGGATTGGCCAGGAGTGCCTGGCATATAGATATTTCTACCCATACTTATAAACCCTTAACACAAGAGAGAGACAGTAAGCAAAACCGTGGACCTGGACAGTGACAACATCAGAATCATGGACAACTGGAAGGAGTAACAACTTGAAGCCCTGCTAAGGACATTGGGGTATATTTACAAGAAAGTGGTGGATCGGTCCTGATGCACCACTTTTCTTGTGCACCCCTCTTTCCCCCTAACGACACGATGGTTGTGCCGCATTTACAATATGGTGCACCATGGCAGTCGTTAGCACAACAGCTTCAACATTTTTGGTGCTGTTCTGGTGCTTTGCTGCACTAGTGCTAAAGATTTTGGCACTAGTGCAGCAAAGGACAGGGAGATCCACAGGCCAATACATGAGCATCTTGGGCAGGCATTAAAAATTATGGAAAAAATTGCACAGTGAAATCTTGTAAACTTCACTGTGCCATTTTTAGGGCCTCCATGTGGGGGAACGCCCCCCTTGCGTACACTATGGCCGGTGCAGGCATAATGTGGGGTAAGGGGTTACAAAGTAGTGCAATATATGTATTGCGCCACTTTGTAAATATTGTGTGGGGGCTTGGCCTCCATAACGCTGCCTTAAGGTTAAAAAAAAAGGATGATAGGGCAGTGCAAGGCAGTAGAGACATGTAACTATGCTTCCTTGTCTCCAGCTGACTAGATGGGACTCCAGGACTAAATGGGCTCTCAAGGGACAGTGGCTCTGGGCCCCTTATGCCCCCTTAGGACCAGATAGGGGAAGATCTTGTCTCCACTGCAACTCCAAGTGCCCTACAAGACAATCAAGAGGCTCTGGGGCTTGGGAGTGTGGGCAGAGGGTGCTCTGCTGACTAGAAGTGGAGGCTCTACACAAGTAGCTTGCACTATAAAGAGAGGACAACTAGGAGGCAAGAGAGGAGAAGGCTAGCACAAGGAGCCAGTAAAACAAGCTCCCTGCATAGTACACACTTTAGAGACAGAAAGCGGGTTGAAAATGCTCCTGGTGGCTAGAGCTGGCTACCAGGAGCAAATCAAGCTGAAGATCATATAAATTAGCCAGAGTTATGCAGCTCTAAAGATTTGATCTTTGACACCCCTCCAGGAATGAGGCATGTGGCACTCCACTGATCTCTTTGTGTCACTTCATGCCCAGGGTTCAATGTATTATCATATATTTATTTTTCATAGGCAGAGAGTCATGGGGCCCTCTCCTGGAGCCAAACATTGGCCCCAGGGTACAACACAAAAAGACAATGCCCTGCTTGGGCTGGCACAAGAAGAAGTACCTGGTGTGAGATGTGCTGGCAGAATACTATGGAGAACTGGGAACCCATTTCTGAGTCTGCCTCCCTGTCCACTAAAAGCTGGAGCACAGAGAGGAGAGAAACTGGCTAGGCAGTAGAGGAATGGGCTCCCCACACTGCCTCTTGAAAGAGAAGGTAGAACAGAGGTTGTGGGGCCCCAGGTGAGATTGGGCCCCCTATAAAAAATGGGGATAAAGAAACTGACCCATTGCACGAGAGCAGACAAATTCACTTATAAAATATTAACTTTTCCCATGCTGGAGCTCCACATAATGCTCTGCGAGGGGCCAATTTCAAATTTTTCTTCAACAACACGACTAACGATTCTGCAGTGTATTATAGAGCTGCAGGAGGTGAAGCAGGCTCATTAAGGATCATTAAAGGAAATTAACCTTTGTTCTCCTAGGTCCTAGGATGCATGAACTGGAGAGACTGTATACTTTTTTCTCAAGTACTTCTGGAGCAGGAGTCTTTGCTCTTCAGCTCATAAGTGCAGGGACACCCAGTGGTTGGTCCTATAGTTGCATTTTATGTGGTCTGTTGAGTGTAAAGAAAGACTTTATTGGCAATGATTTTTTTTAGAAAAATTGCATTGCTTTTATTGATGAGTCTCATTGGATTTAAGTCAGGTTACTGATTCAATTAAAATGATGGTGACTTCGTCTGATAATGTGGTGACAATTTGGCAAAGCCATTATGTGATGTTGCATCTGATATTTGTGGTTAAGGGATGGGATGGCGAATGTGAGGTTCATGAACCACTAAGGGTTCAAATGTGATTTGAAAATGTTACTGTGATTGCAGAATATCATCTAAGGTATTTCTAATCTGCTTGGCGTACATATTTGTAAAATAATGTACAGCTTCTGGTAGTGTGTGTAATAAATTAACTTATCCTTTTTTAAGAAAAAAGCACTGATTGGATTATCATGTATTGAGTATTGTAGTTTCTTTCTACTGGATGGACATTACTAGCCCACACCACACCACCTCATCTGATTAAGCCTTGGACTGCCCTGTTTCGGTTCCCTGAGAGAGTCAAGTGCCACAAATGGGTACATTGTTCCCAGTACGGAGACAATCCTGGACCTATTACTTGTGTGGCCCTCACATCTTGCACAACTAATAACCCAATTTCTTATACATATGTAGAGATGTTCATACCTATGCATACCTACTGGTGTCCATTAGAGGGTCAGACTTCTACATCTACATCACTGTTTCCTGCAGCATGAAGCTCTGCCTGAGACAACATGAAGCAGTTCATGGTCATCACAGGTGGTGCTAGTGTAGTTTGAGCAAATCAGTAAACTCTAGTTAATGCATATAGGCCTGAAACCTCCCATTTTCTCCCCTTATGCATCCATGAAACATGTCCATACAGCCCTTCTAATCATACACCTTTTCCTAACTACAAAAGTACAGCTACTTATACAGATGTGTACAAGTTCTCATACATAGTATCTACACGCTGTTTGATGGAAAGACTGTTCCTGCATTGATTTCCTTTCCCTGGAGGCCTATATTTGTGCCTTTATATGGGCTTGTTATTGCTAGACTCCATTTAAATGTTATATCTAGAGTTCCTTAAGAAACCCAAGTGTTGTAAGTGTAAAGAGACTCTTATTCATACTTGTATTCTCAATGAGTTATCCATCTCAATTGATTTGTCTAGGGCCTAGATCGTAATAGTTTTTGGACTACAGAAGCTGCACCCTTGGGTGATACCTACTGGCCTCTCTAAGTAAATTAGATCCACTCAGGCAAACATGGGCATTTCTATACGCCTGGCTTAGTTGTATGCAATGCTGATATGGAAGGAAAAATGACAATACAGGGTGTGGAGATCAGTACTGATTCGTGCACTTCTACATTTTCTATTGTTTTTTGCATTGATGAGAGGTCTCTAACAGTAGCAGAACTATGCATTTGCACTCCAGAGTTTAGCCAACTATCTCCCAATTGACCCTCCAGTGAAGTTCCATCACTGTTCTCAGCACTCCAAGGAGGCTTCAGCAAGTTCTTCCAGAGGCAAATACCTTGCTTCTGCTGACACAAAACAGTGCATCATGACAAGTTCAAGCAGCAGCAGCGCTGACTCTGTGTGCTGCCTGTTGGGACGCAATGTCACCATACTACACGGCAACCTTTATGGGAACAATGCTTTCACGTTTGTTCCAGAAGGGTAGGGTAGATTGTAACTATGAGTAGGACTGGCTCCTGTGCAAGGACTACAATGATCTTCACGAGGAAATGGCTATAGGTAGCCCTGAATGTCCTGTTTGAGGTATCAGCTGATCTGTGACTGTAACTGGGGAAGCATCAAGTAGAAAAACTACCCACCTGTCCCCATTCTTTCGCCAGACTCCCTTGTTTTGAGTTTTGATGTGTAGTGACTTTCCAACCTTGCGATGCATTTGCAGCTTGCTCTACAGGTGACCTTTTCAAAGTGTTGGAACACAACGAAAAGCCCAGTTTCCCCTTTGATGATGCATTTCCAGTCAGTGAATTGAGTTTAGGAGTGGAAGCACAAGCAAGTCATTGTTTAAGGGTTGGCTTTCAGTGCACTCCTACAGAATTAACGTTACAGAAAACCTAAAAAAAGAGTAGTAACTACCATGGATAGTTCACAGATCGCTATCTAAGGCCCATATTTATACAGTACATAAATATATGTATGTATAAGATACAATTATATTTTGTACGTTTGCGCTGCTTGTGCGTCAAACAATGACGCAAATGTGGTGCAAAAATAGTATAAATATAGGCCACAGTGCGCCCTCCCCCTTGGACTCCTAGTAGCAGACTGCATTTCACTCCAGACAGCACTGATCTGCAAGTTCCCAGGCAGTTGCTTAGAAGATATATGAAATAGGTGAATATGATATGCATCAACTTTTGGTACCTTTCATAAGATTTGATGGGAGCAACATTTTGTGTGAATGTCAGCTGAAAAAAATGTCACTTGAGCCAGTGTCCTGACAGCATCTTTGAACACGAGGTGTGCCCTTGCTTCGAATTTTAATGTGAGATACCAGAAAGTGCATTTTGCATATGTTGGTGTAACTGTCGCAACAGTTTACACAAAATACCTCAGTTCCACTCAAACTAAAGGTAAGATTACTCAGCAGTTTCCAGATTTTACATCGGAAAACACGCTGCTGACATTGCGGCCAGTCTGGGATCTTCTCTGGGGGCACAGCTGCAGTGTACGACCATCATTCGTTGAGGCAGATGCAAGAAGCACCTATTAGCCACTGTAACCAGGCAATGGTAAATGTGAACCTTTTCTTCTGTAGACTGTAGCCCAGGAGCTCATGAACGTGGTGCTTGCTCAAGTGTGGGGAGTGAATTGCCATGCAGCCAGGACGCTGGCAGTGGGCCCCACTTGCTCTATAGCCTAGGACACTGCAGCATCAGTAGGGACACACTTCTGATAGATTTGGCTTAAATGTGCTAATTAATGCAGACCGCATTTTACATGCATTACAGCCTTACTTATTTACTTTTCCTATGCTTGTTTCAAAGGTTCTAGGTCATGCTGAAAATGATGTACTTTTAACGATTATGATCACTAATATAGGTACATATAGGTACAAGTACATGTACAGATGGAAGACTAGTTGCGTTTAAGGTTAACCTTGGTTAGTCTGGTACATCCCACGATTACAAAATAGTCAGCAAATGATGGAGGAAGATTGTCACCTACAGAAATGTAACACGGTGAACCTGTCCACCCATCTCTTCCTCCCTCATCTCCATTCTGTCTGGCGCCTGTGTGAGGTGATGCATTTTGGGAGCAGGAACATATCTGTTCTCCTACAAATCATTCCAAGGAGGGAAACGCTAACTTAAAATTGTTGTTGTAATGTTGAACTTCTTAGGAGCACTGGCACTGATGGGGTGCTGGTTGCTTCCTAAATTGTAATCAGTGTTAAGGGCAGCATGTTTAATCATTCCAAGATTAAAAATCCCATTTTCATACTGACACAGCGGTAAGCATAGTGCATTTTAACATTTATAGAGCTTGTGTTTTATATAATACTACAAATACAGTTGTGTTTATGTTTATTTCTAGTTATTTCTAGTTATTATCCTTCTTGCTTCTTGACCCCAGTGATAGCCTGCTACATAGTCTACTCTTTACTTTTACTTCATGAAGGAGCCTCACAATAAAGTCAGCCTGGTAGGTCAGAATTTCATATGATCAGCGAAGTCCCTTCAGTACTATATAGAAAAGAATCTGGTGCAAACCCACAGTGGGGCATCAGCATGCACCAAAGGCAAGCCTGTCTACAGTCATGTTTTCTAAATCCAAGTGGAGGCTGGAAAGAGAAGCAAAATATCTCATAATAAGCATCCATTATTATGACAAATCAACTTTACATAATACATTCAATCAGGCACACTTTCCTATAGAAACTTCAGGCTCAGAGGCACGTCATTCTCCATAATACAGGTAGTCCTCAGCATGTCAATATGCTGAAAAAAACTTACATTCCCACTCTCTAGAAAGTAACTTTTGCTTGCCTTAAAAAAACTGTACTGTTACTGGGACTTTGCCGCGTTCAGGTGCTTTGCTGCTTGCCAGCTAGGTTCATAATAACAAGCATTGTAAGGCGGTAAACCCCACTCCTCTGGTGGAGTCCGCAGAGTTTTTCCACTCCACGCTCCACTTGGAGCACGAAGTTCTGCAAAAACTCTGACGACTGCTTTGTGTGTGTGTATATAGTAGCAAACTAGTTCCACTCCTGGATGTTTTGCTTTCTGACTACCAGGTTTTGGACTTTTGTGATGCATCTCACTCATGACAAATTCTGTGGAAATGGCCCGAGAGGGCTAATCAACAGTGTATTGCTTTTAAGGTAAGGTCCACTGCTACACAGCTAGGGTAAGAGGCTTAAGGCTGGTTACACGTGAGCACACATATGCGTTCTAAGCACGTGAAACTACAATCTAGTTTCAACCTAGTGTCTGCACACAAGTAGTATGCCACAGAAGGGACGATTCAGGGACTGATGCTGTTATAGTGTAGGCCTCATAATGCGAGTGGGCATACACCGTGTACATAATATAATGATTACTGAAAGATCTGTGTGTATTACCAATTTACACATTATGGGCAAAATCTGTTCCACAACACAGTTTCCTCCTACTTAGGTCTAGAGATACAGGTGAGGTATCAATCCTAAAATAAATCGCCCATGTGCAAATTCACAGTCAATTTTATAATAGCTGCACCATTCCTTATGGCACTAGGAGTATTGTTATATTTCCTTAGTTCAGCTCAAAAGCACAGGTGGTCAGTCCACTACTGGAGTCCGCAGAATTTTGCCACTTCACACTCCACTTGGAGCACGAAGTTCTGCAAAATCTCTGACTGCTGTGTGGCAGAGTTTTCCAGCACTCACCCATAGTATCTCACTTTAGAAACATGAAAATAATATTATATAGTACGTTTTACACTTTAATATGTGTTATTTTGGAGGTAGCTGTCTTCAAATTAAATATTTAATTCGGTCAGAGCTGAATTTACAACTGCCCTGCTTATGAGACATGAAAAAGAGAAAGGGGGTATAGCATTTACCACCAAAAAAAACATGACCCCGGGAACTGTCAAGAGCAGGATGAGGGCAGTGCATGATAGGCCCCCCTCGGAGAGCGATCCATTGCACTGCGCAAACCTCAGAATGATGAAGGTTAGCAGTGGCAGGAGAGTCTCTAGGCAAGATAGGGCTCGTGCGAAGCGGTGACAGGTCTAAGAGGAACCCACAGAGAAATGCTGAGCTGGCCAGGCACACACATACATGCTCAGTTCGGACTCCCTTCTCCATTGGTATCACAGAGAGATCCTGTGAAGGCAAGAGAACAAACACACACACGGACTTAGGGCCAGATGTAGCAAGTCGGCAATTTGCAAGTCTCAAATTGCTATGCAGTATGGTGTCTCAGACACCGACTGCAACTCGCAATGGGGTCGCAATGACCCACCTCATGAATATTCATGAGGTGGGTCGCAAATTGCGGCACCATTGCGAGTATAGGCACTCGCAAACATGGAGGCCTGCTGTCGTCAGCAGACCTCCATGTTTGCGACCTGCTTTTCATTAAAGCAGTTTTTTTTTTTTTTAAGTGTAGCCCGTTTTCCGAACAGGAAAACGAGCTGCACTTCAAAAAAAACGAAACCTTTAGTTTCGGTTTTTTTTTTCAGGGCAGGGAGTGGTCCCTTGGACCACTCCCTGCCCTGAAAAAATATTTTGGGGTCCAGTCACAAACTGGAAGGGGTCCCATGGGGACCCCTTCCAATTTGCGATTGGGTTACCATCCACTTGAAGTGGATGGTAACTGCGATGCCATTTGCGACTGCATAATGCGACTCGCAAATAGGAAGGGAACACCCCTTCCTATTTGCGAGTCTGAAATGCATTTTGCGAGTCGGTAACGACTCGCAAAATGCATTTCTGCATTGGGATACGCGTTTAGCGAGTCGCAAACGGCAAATTTTGCCGTTTGCGACTCGCTAAACGTTTGCTACATCTGGCCCTTGGTTCGGGCTCCTTTATCCTCTGGCATCAAAGAGATACTGAGCAAGTCAGGAGTGCTCGCACACTCATTGCAGACTCCCTTCACCACAGGTACCAGAGGGAGATGCGGAGCTTGGCAAGAGTGCACGCACGCTGACTCAGTCTGCCAATCATTTGGTACTGAGGAGGATGCTGAGCTTGACTGAGGTGCTCTTCTCGGGTACCAGAGCAAAATGCTGAGCCCAGTGGGGGTACGCGTACACTCCTAGGGTAACCAGAGTTAGGTACTGAAATGTCTGCACTCTGCACACAGCCTGGAGCAGCAGTTTGCACGTTGCACACTGATCCTTTGTGGTACGTTGCATTCCCGGGAAACAGAGAGCAGTTCCTTCTGGGATGTATGAAACCTCTTTTTCGGGGTGTGTAATAAGAGCAGGTCAGTGGGGGTGGAGGATGCACAGACAAGACTTACATACTAGAGAGGTGCATTGACATCACAGTTTGTTTACTGTGAATTCCCTGGAGTGAAGGCAAGTAGACAGTTGAATATAACAAATGGAAGCACTGTCAGCTGCAGTGCCTGTGGCTCAGTAACAGATGGGACCGTCCGATAATGCTGGAATGTCAGCTCTCCGCTCCGTGCAGTGGCCTCGTTACTTGTGCGAGGGATGAGCTGTTTTCTTGCACTCGCCCAATAACATCTAACTCCTAAAAAAGACCCGTTTGTTTTGGGATCCTGTGTACTATTAACAAACAGACAAGTGACAGAGATGTTTAACCTGCTGACAGAGGCACAAGCTTTCAGGAGCTGTAACTCGGTAACTGTCATAATGACAGCACCCACAACACACAGCATGAGACTTGAGTTACTTTACTTCCGCCAAGTGTCTAACTCCCATTTCGTACTCTCAACAGTGTGTTAAAAACTAAGCAGAGTGCACTTTAAGGGGGCGGAACGCCACAAAATCTCACAGAGTTATGTAACTGCAGGATTGTGCAGAGTAAAAATCTGCGAGTTCCACGCACCCCTACTCAAAAGCAAATTCTAGACCTATACCCATCATCTGGGCCAAGTTATTTACTCTGCTCGTCAAAGGCCACACACAATGGAATCACTTGTCAGTGCTTGGCCAGTTCCTGGGAAAGGTAGGGGTGGGTAGGGTTAACCACTTGTATTAATTAACTCTTCACACTGCACCAGGCAAACCCAAAAAAATAAAGGGGGAATGCCAGACCTCTGGTGCCAAACACAGGAGATGGAAAGGGATAGGAAAGCTGTGCCACCTTGGTGTGGGGCTGAAGCTCTTAGGAAAGGTGTTTCTGTAGGTCACTTCAATCAGCCAGGTTTAAATGTCCCAGAAAGCTCTGCAGGAGGATTGATGGTCTAGGTTTGGAGTGATTATGTGGTACCATAGGAGTGGGGAGAGATGCCTACCTTCCAGAACTTTCTACCACTTAAAACCCCTTCACAAAGGATGGAGAACTGAGAATTCACCTGGTATTTTTGATGCCAGAGGAATGCTCAGCTGGAAGAAGAAGCCACCTGACTTCACAGCAAGAATGGACGTAAGGACAGTAACTCTAACCCAGGGGCTAGGAAAGGTTCTCCAGGGTCAGTGATGCTGACACCCTTACACCCACTGAGACAGAGTAGATGGATGGACCTGCATGGGTACCCCTGGGGGAAATCTTCTGTGGACTAGTCCTGCAGCTAGATGGCTATTATCAGGAGGGGCGGCCACTGACTATGCTGCTGACACACAGATGTCCTGCAAGACAGCCATAGGGTCTGGGGATTGTGGCAGGAAAAGTACTCTGCTGGCTGGCTGTGGACAAGCTGTGGAATAAGCCCCAGCTGAAGGGAAGAACCAAGAGTCCAGACAAAGGACAGGTCCAATCCCCAGGAACCTGGGAGGGAAAAAAACAAGCTCCAAGACCAGAAAGGTTGAGCCTTAGGGGGGCCAGACACAGAATGGCATGTGTTGCGCTCCACTACAAAATCCTTAAATTCCCCCAGGGAAGGCCAAGTCTAGGGGTGTCAGATGTACTTCTTAAATAATTTTAATGAGGAGGGTGTGTGCACAAGGCCCTCTCCCCAGATTAAACTTTTGCCAGGGGGATCCCATTCTTCAAAGGCAGACATGCACACAATCTGTCCCTGCAAATCCCATTTCAGTTCCACAGCTGCTTGCTGCCTGGAGTAAAGCACTTCAACGCCTCATCAGAGGTTGTAAGAGCCGTATGAATACTATTACAATCTCCTTTGGATCACAGCACAGAGAAAGGAGCACCATGTGCTGGTGGGTCTCATGGGAGTGGGCTCCCTCTGAAGTTCCGATATTGCTATATTCCAGGTTATTCATCAATGGGTACCTTGTCTTTACAAGAACAACAGCAAAAAAGAGGAAAGAAAGTTTCAAAGCCCTATAAAATATGTTTGCTGCTAGTGCTGAGGAGTGCCCTATAAGCCCTTCAAGGGTATAGAAGTTAACATATTGTTCTTTATAGTGCCCCAAGTAAGGGCAAGGGATCAACTGACAGGTTTAACACACTCCTAGAACTTGGGCTTTGGAGTGCAGGGAGCTACTTTGGATTGATTCTGAAGCTGCGGCAGCTGCCTGCTGAAAATAAAAGAAATATTCGTACATACATTGAATTGAATTAATAATGTTATATTTACAATGCTGATATTGACAAAGAAATGTTATGTTATAATTAAGGTTATTGATATATGGTGCCATTCTTAGTGACTTCAATGGTGATATGGTATACATTTGCTTTTTGTTAATGTTTTGGCACTGAGTTTAGAGTTTTGCTACACAGCCACTACTTGTGGGCTGTACCTTTTACCTAACCCACACCCATCTAACACACGCTTCACCACTCAGTAGACCCTGCTAATAAAAGAGCCATAGTGCACGTGCTCGAGGCCAGTTGCAGTGACCATCACCCTGGTGTCTGAGTCCTTTATTATTACAACATGTGGGCCTCGGGCCCTCAACATAACAGAGCTAAGAACATATTACAATCAGATGTAAATCCCAGGTTGAAAACTGCGGAAAAGAGTGGTCATGTGTAGGGTGGCGCATACGTTCAGATTCCATAGGTCTTAGTGTCCATGGTAATTAGGACCTCTGCTTTATCAGAATTTACCTTAAAAATATCTTACTCTTCCATGCTGCTAAATTTAGAATACCATTTTTGATGTGAGCTGCAGTTTCAGTGTTTTCAGTTTCTAGGCCTAACACTTTGTGTGTAATCGTGTGCACGTAGTTAAAACAACTGTGCTTTGTAATGATGCTGTATTCCTCAATGGTACATTTATACGTAGGTAGAGAAATACGTTTTTGACTGGCTGTTGAGAAAAAAAAGTGGTTTACTTTGTGAAATCTGATTAACAGAATCTGGTCAACTATGTCAAAGTTTGTTGGGAAATCCAAGACGATCAATATATATATATATATATATATATATATATATATATATATATATATATATATATATATACACATATATATATGTATATATATATATATATATATATATATATATATATATATATATATAGCCTGCTTCCCTGATGATCCAGCATACAAGCCAAAATTGTGTCTTATTCTATTAAGGGATGGAAACTAGCTGGGTTAGAATCAAGAATCTCTTGAAGCAACAAGAAAGCAGCTTATCATTTTCTCATGTGCCTTCCTGTAATTTAATTGGGGAAGGTGTGTGTTTAGCTGTGATTTTCGGTGTTAATTTGACAGACTGGATGAAAACCAAATCCTTTCTGGAAGCAGCCCAAATTGAGGGTTTTATTTCAATTGTTCATACATGGATAATGGTTAGTGCAATTCAATCACAAAGATATGGCAGATTATATGCATTTGTAATTTATATAAAGTTAAAGTGCAATACCACAATAGAAGTATATCCAGTGGGGACTAGAATATAAATATGTCGGTTAAAAAAAAACACTATTTGCAGATAATGTCAAAAATAGAAATGGCATGTTACGGACATATACGGAAAATAGCTCATGCTCAGGTAGGACCAACACTAAGGTCACAACTAGTAGTACCCCGATAGAGTCTGCAATCAATCCTTTAAGGCTCCTATCACGAAAGCGTGGCCTGCAAATCTAACTTTGCTTCCTTTTAAAGAGCAATATTGCTAGGTCTGAGCCAATCTAATTTCTTTTTGATCCAGGCTCATTGCAGGAAAACTTTCCACATCGTGTCATTATTTTGGCTAAAATGTGTAAAAATCCTACATGTGACATATTCTCATGTGTTGTTGCTTGTACTCATCATTTTTTGTAACTTTTATTATGGTCATTCAAATGTACCTCATGCCACACGGGCACATAACCATATGTACTGCCTTCTATAATTACATGAAGCATGAACCAGGGGCCAGATGTAGGAAAGGATTTGCAACTCGCAAACGGCAAAAACTGCCGTTTGCGAGTTGCAAATCGCATTTT
Organism: Pleurodeles waltl; assembly: GCF_031143425.1. NCBI lineage: Eukaryota > Metazoa > Chordata > Amphibia > Caudata > Salamandridae > Pleurodeles > Pleurodeles waltl. The sequence goes on from NC_090440.1 coordinate 302,153,004, forward strand.
CCTATGCAAAAATGCATTCTGCGAGTCGGACCGACTCGCAAAATGCATTTCAGAATCGCAAATATGAAGGGGTGTTCCCTTCCTATTTGCGATTCCTAGTGGTATGCAATACCATTTGCGACCGCATATGCGGTCGCAAATGGTGTTGCAGTTACCATCCACTTCAAGTGGATGGTAACCCACTCGCAAATTGGAAGGGGTCCCCATGGGACCCCTTCCAGTTTGTGACTGGACCCAAAAACATTTTTTCAGGGCAGGGAGTGGTCCAAGGGACCACTCCCTGCCCTGAAAAAATACCGAAACTAAAGGTTTCGTTTTTTTTTTTAAGTGCAGCTCGTTTTCCTTTAAGGAAAACGGGCTACACTTAAAAAAAAAAAAACTGCTTTATTTAAAGCAGTCACGAACACGGAGGTCTGCTGACTACAGCAGGCCTCCATGTTTGCGAGTGCCCATAGTCGGTATGGGGCCGCAATTTGCGACCCACCTCATTAATATTAATGAGGTGGGTCATTGCGACCCCATACCGACTCGCAGACGGTGTCTGAGACACCGTTCTGCATGACATTTTGCGAGTTGCAAATAGCGAGTTGCTAAGACTCGCTATTTGCAACTCGCAAAATGCTTCTTTACTACATCTGGCCCCAGGTGTCTTAAGGCCCAGTTCAACACTTTGGGGTGTTCTGATATTCGTATACACCCCCAATGAGACAACAGGGGTATTTGCTGTATGGGGGAGGATCTAGATTCTGCTTATTTGGATAAAGTAAGTTTGTATCCTGTGTTGCATATGTCAATTCGTCCCCTTTATTTTGCCACCATTTAAAAGCAAAGAAGGAGACATAGAACACATACTTACAATTGGAACCTTCTTGTGTCAAAGGCTTGATATTAGGATTTTCTATTGTTTCCAATTTTTCGAAGTCCTTAAGGGCAGCCTTTTCTTTTTTAATTTAAAGAATTTTGTTACGTTATGACATTTTTTCAGCAAAAGCCTTTCTTTGCCTTTTCGAGACACCAATGAATGGAGCTTGTGTGAAATGCAAGATGCAAACCAATTCAATTATTGTGATGGGTCAGGATTGCCAATGGAAGTGAATGTTCCAAGGCCTTAGCAATGGAGAGCTTAGCTCGTGTACCATTGCATAACTGTTTTTACTTTGTGTATAAGTATAATTGAAGTATTCTAATAGTAAGGTAGATGTGAGGTCTTTTAAGAAAGATGCAAACGTGTTGTTGTCGATTGGTGAGCTACATATCACAATGATTAATAGTGAAATGCTGGGTGACACCTCAGAGTTTACGGTAAAAACAAATCTTCTTTTTCTACTGGAACTGCCAAGTCAGGGTCAGGAGTGGCTGATTGCTGTAACCAGTTTTCTGTCACATATTTTCAAGTCACATGTAGTAAACAGTTCAATGTACCCAGAGATGGTTTTTGACCATGGATTCTGAAGCAGACAAAATATGCTGAAAATAGTACATATGTATAAGAAAGTGGGATTATTAGTTGCCAAGAACGTGAGTCCTTCACAAGTAAAACGTATGCAAGATTCACTTTACTGGAAACCAAGTACCCCATTGTAGCACTTGACTCTCTCAGGGTAGAGGAGCAGAACAGTCTAAGGCTTACTGAGGGGAGATGTTGTGGGTTATTACCCCCAGCGTGCTGGTACACAACAATACCACTCAATAAATCATTGTCCAGTCAATGCTTTGTCTTTAAAAAGTACTTTATCACACATGTTACTTAATACTATACAATAATTTACAAATGTGTACAAGCAGGGAGATGGACTTAACTTTGGTAATGCCCTCACAATAGTACAGACCCTCAGCAGTCTCTCAACTATATAATCACAATCCCACTAACTACACCAGACACACTATAAGGGCTATTGCTATCAAAAAGGCAGTCCTACTGGATTTGTCTCAGTGCCAGAGTGTCCACCAAGGCACTACAAGCTCCACAGTTCCACATCGCTGTTGATCATTCTTTTTGCATCCCTATGAGTGTTTAGAAATGGCTTTCATTTGATTACCATTTGTTCGACCTAGCATCTTTGGCCTGGGTTATCACCCAACTTTTTGTCTTCAGACTTCGGGCCTGATTCACAAAGGTAAACTTAGACATTCGGTCTAAACGTAGATCAAACATCTAAGTTTACAACTTTGGGAATTCACAAAGGGCATTTACGAGTACCGTCTTTAGGTCCGGGTTCCTCCTCTAAAGCGATCTAAAGATACGACTTGTAAATGCTCTTTGTAAATTCCCAAAATCATAAGTTAAGACGTTTGGCCTAAGTTTAGACCAAATGTCTAAGTTTATCTTTGTGAATTGGGCCCTTCCTGTTTTCCTGACTTCATTTTGGCTGAACTTGGGACTCTGCACCCTTTACCACTACTTACCAGCTGTTGTCGGCAGGACAGGACCTATTGAATACATTCCACCAAGTCATAGTCGCCGACAATTGTGAGAGCCACCTACCGGTAGCTCTGGCTCCCTTTGAGTGATGTGGTCCTCTGGTACTCTGAAAGTAGCTGAGAGTCCTGCCATGCCTGTAGATTGTCTGTTAGGTAATGACCTTGACAACACTACCTGGAGGGAGGTACAGTTAAGGTCTTACTTGAAGATGTTGGGATTGCCTGAGTGGGTCTGGTCTGCGTGACCTAAAGGTCCATGGCTGACTGGGAGGGGAGTCACAGGCGTCGGGCGCCTGGAAAAATTGTTCAGACACCTGCCAAGGATGGGGACAAGGGGCATGGGAAACCGGTCCCAGAAGTTCCCACGGTGGTTGACGGGGTCCCTGAGGAGGAGGCCCCTGAGCCAACCGGGGAGCACATTGCTGCCCTGGGTGACCTACCTGAGCTTGCTGGCTAGCAAGTTGAGGGTGGGAAACCAGGGAAGAATTAGGCAAGGTGCAGAAAGAGTGTCCCACTTTTGTGAGCTTGAGGCAACAGGCCTCAACCCAAGCAGAAGATGAAGCCTCTGGGGATCACCTTATCTGGCAGGAACTTTAGGGCAAGACAAGACCTTTGCCAAGCTTGTCACCCACTCCTATTGGCCCCGAATGCGGATGGCCTCAGATGCATTCTGTAGGTCCTGTCCTACATGCATGGCCAGTGGGAACACAGGGAAAAGGCTCAAGGCCCCCCTGATCCCACTCCACTCCCTGTCATTGGCATCCCTTTTGAAAGGGTGGGCATCAACGTCATTGGTCCATTGGACCCCAGCACTACACTAGGCAGCAGGTTTATCCTGGTTTTGGTGGACCATGCCACCCGCTACCCAGAGGCAATCCCTCTGATGCGAGTGACTGCACTGGTGTTGACCAGAACTCTGATTTACCCGTGTGAAATTCCCAAAGAAGTTTGTGTCTGACAGAGGCATGTGGGATGTATGTGGGGTGGCCTACAAGTTTACCACACCACACCCTGTCATCGTCAATCCAATGGTCTTGTGGAGAGATTCAACAAGACATTGAAGGGCATGATCACAGGCCTGCCTGAGGCCATGAGGCTTAAGTGGGATGTCCTCTTGCCATGCCTTCTCTTTGCTTACAGAGAGGTACCCCTGAAGGGGGTAAGGTTCAGTCTCTTTGGGCTTCTCTATGGGTATCCTGTCAGGGGACCCCTAAGCATTGTCAAAGAGGGGTGGGAGAGAGGTCCCAAGAAACCCGACCCAGATGTGGTGAGCTACATGTGGCCCTCTGCAACCAGATGCACCGCTTCTGGAAGAAGGCCAAGAGCAAGCTTGAGGCCAGTCAAAAGGTTATGAAACTCTGGTATGACCAGAAGACCACCCTGGTAGAGTTTCATCCTGGAGACAAAGTATGGGTGATGGAGCCAAGAGAGCCTAGAGCTCTCTGGGACCACTGGACTGACCCACATGAGAAAAAAGGAGTGTGTAAAGGGGAGGCAACTTACTTAGTGGACCTCCAGTCCCCTAGGACCCCCCTAAGGGAGTTCCGTTTGAATAGACTGAAGCCTCATTTTGAGACGACTGATGTCAACATGCTGCTGATGACAGATGAGGGTGAGGGGGACAGGAGTGAACCTCTTCCCAACCCCCTCTCTGCCCAAGAACGTGATGGGTCAGTGGAGGGAGTCAATCTCTTTGACTCCCTGACACTGGATCAGCGAGGGGACTGCTACCAGCTACTGGAGCAGTACTCCTCCATGTTTTCCCTCACCCCTGGACTCACACACTTTTGTGTCCATGATATTGACATAGGGGAAATTCCCCCTTGTCAGACAGGGTGAAGGCCAGTATCAAGGAGGAAGTTGCCAAGATGCTGGCTCTAAGGGCAACTGAGAAATCTAGCAGTCTCTGTCCAGCCCTGTGGTGCTGGTACCAAAGGCTGCTGCACCCGGAACCAAGCCAGAACCAGATTCTGCGTGGATTACTGAGGGTCTCAATTCAGTCACTAAAACTGATATTCACCCCCATCCCTCGAACTGATGAGCTCATAGACAGGCTAGACACTGTCAAATTTCTCAGTACTTTTGATCTCACATCAGGGTACTTGCAGATCACCTTGGCTGAGGGAGCCAAAGAGAGATCTGCTTTTTCTGCTCCTGAGGTACATTACCAGTTCATGGTGATGCCCTTTGGTTTGAAAAATGCCCTGCTACCTTCCAGTGGGTGGTTAACTGGGTCCTGGCTGGTGAGGATGTGTTCTGCGCTGCCTCTCTAGACAACATTGCAATCTACAGTTCCAGCTGGGACGAACACCTTCTCCACCTCCAAGAGGTGCTCCAGGCTCTGCAACAAGCTGGCCTGACAATCAAGGCCAGTAAGTGCCAGATTGGGCAAGATTCTGTGGTGTACTTGAGACAGAGGCTTGTCAGAAAGGCCTTGACTCCCTAAAGGAAGCCAAGTGCGCGGCACCCATGCTAAGGGCCCCTGACTACTCCAAGGAGTTCATCGCGCAGACAGACACTACAGAGAATGGCATAGGGGTGGTTCTAGCAAGGCTGAATGAAGTGGGTCTAGACCAACTAGTAGCCTTCATTAGCAGAAGGCTATTACCATAGGAACAGAGGTGGAGTGTCGTTGAAAGAGAAGCATTTACTGTGGTCAGGGTACTGAAGAAGCTGAGCGCATACTGTTTGGGACTAACTTCCGGGTTCAGACAGACCGCAGGCCCCCCAAATGGCTAATACAGATGAGGGGTGAAAATCCTAAATCCTTGAGTTGGTCCATCTCGCTACAGGGGATAGACTTTACGGTGAAACATCGCCCAGGGGCTGACCACGCCAATGCTGAGGGTCTCTCCAGATTCTTCCAGCTTAGTGATGAGAGCTCCCAAGGTGTTGGGTAGCCCTCTCCACTTTAAGCTGGGGAGACACATGTTAGACCTGACAGCCTTAGGGTGGTCATCCCCCAACGTTTTTCCTGCCTTTCCCACTTTTCCAACATTGTTTTTGCTGGTTTTAGGACTCTGTGCACTTTACCACTGCTAACCAATGCTAAAGTGCATTTGTTCTCTGACACTTTGACCTGACATTTGAAAGTACTTGCCAAGCTTTAAACTCCCCTTTTTCTACATATATGTCAGTACTAAAGTAGGTCCTAGATAACCCATAGGACAGAGTGTTATGCAGGTAAAAGACAAGACATGTACACATGTGTTTTATATGTCCTGATAGTGAAAAACTCGTAAATTTGTTTTCCACTACTTTGAGGCCTGATCCTTTCATAGACTAGCATTAGGACTGCCCTCATACACTCTTTGAGTGGCAGCTTCTGGTCTAGAAAGGGGTAACCAGGTCACATTTAGTATGGCCAGAATGTCTATATAAAATCCTGCTTTTTGGTGTGGTTGGATTTAATATTACTATTTTAGAAATGTCAATTTTAGAAAGTGAGCATTTCTCTGCTCTTAAAACCTCTGTGCCTTCCAGCCTGTCTGCAGTCAATGTCTGGTCTGTGTTGGTTGACAGCCCCCTTGTGCATTTCACCCAGACAACCACAAACACAGGACACTCAGTCACACCTGCATTCATCTGCATATTGAAGGGGTCTTCCTGGGCTAGAAGGGTGGAGTTCCTGACACTTACATTTCAAAGGCCAGTGGCCTGCCTTCCCATAATGGACTGCTAAGTGCCCTCTTGGGACCCTGGCAGACAGGACTGAACTGAAAGGGGAACTTGTGTACTTCAAAACCACTCTTAGTAGTCTCTCCCACCTCAAAGGCATTTTTGGGTATATAAACTGGGTCTCTGACCCCACCAAACTAGACACTTCTGGACCTACACCTGCACCCTGCCAAAGGAGTTGCCTGGCTGCCCAAATAACTCATGTGGACTGCTTTACTGAGAAGGCATGCTGCCCTGCTGTTGCCCTACTGCACTGCTGGCCTCTGACTTTATTGAGAAGGACTCTGCCTTCCCCAAAAGTGCTCTCCAAGGGCTTGGTTTGAGCTTGTCTCCTGTTTTCTGAAGTCTCAGGGCCAAACAATCTTCATCTCTTCAAGAAACTCCTTGTGCGTCGGAAACTGACACACCGTCCGCCAAATCAATGTGAAGTTTGCATTGCAAACTAGAAATCAGCGCACAGCCAACCGGAACAATGCAGCCCGACTTCCCAACCGAAAATCTGACACAGTGCCTGCCTTGCAATGGAAAATTCAACACATTGCCTACCAGATAGAAACAGCATCAGTGTCCAGTGCGAATAGGATTTTCCCTGCATCATCCCTAGGCGTCAAAATATCCCTGCACCGAAGGGAGGAACCAAAACTGTGCGGCGAAAAATGCTGCAACCCCCTTGCAGCGCGGAAAGAAACAATGCATTGTCTGTACCGCGTCAGAAAATTCAGTGCAACACCCTATTTTTCCACCCATCTCCTCCTCTGCAGTCTCCACCCGTCGTTATTTTTGACACAAACCAGATACTCTATGGAACAAAGAGACAATTTTTTATTTCTAAGGATTGAGGCTCGTTGAACCCTTCTAAAAGTGATATTTCAACTTGTGTTTACTGGATCTTTGTTGTTTTTACCTTATTATAGTCAAATAAATATTATCTATTTTTCTAAATTTGTGTGGTGTATTTTTGTGGTGTTTTCACTGTGTTATGGTATGATTTATTGCACAAATACGTTACACATTGCCTTCTAAGTTAAGCCTGACTGCTCAATGTCAAGCTACCAGAGGGTGGGCACAGGATAATTCAGATCGTGTGTAACTTACCCTGACTAGGATTGTGGTCCCTACTTGGACAAGTGTGTATACCTCTGCCAAATAGAGACCCCATTTATGACAGATTTAATAGAGCTTCTTCAACAGCGGAACTCTTAATCCTCCAGAACAACAATGAATCACCTACAAAATGTATTTCAATGTTTTATTTTACAGAAGTACACACTGGAAGCAGGGTTTGAATTGCTGAATTGCATTGTTCCAATGAATACATCAATATCTGCAACCCAATAAGTTTGGTCCGAAAACAATGTCATTTACATAAATCAGCAGCAAGATACTACAGCTGCCAAGCTTATCAAGGAAGTAGTGGCTTTCCTTCAAACAGTCAACAAGCCTGGCACTTGAAAGTAATATTATATTTCAGGAGGCCGCATACAGCCATGTTTTGGCAATTCTGAGAACTCATTTTACTGTACTGGCAAAAGACTCGATGTCATGATATTTTATGTGCTACATGAGACTCCAAGGAAGCCTGCCTGGTCCATAGGTAGCAAGTTGTTCTTATCTATCACCCCTGCTAGATGAGATAATAAAAAGAGACATATAACTTGGTTTCACAATCCTCTAATGTGATCATCTTAAAAGTGGCAATTCAGCTCTTAAATCTTGTCTTGTAGATTGGTATATGCCTACCCTTCTTTGTATCAAGAAGTTACTTCTGAAAATAAATGGCTCATATTCCTTGCCAAGAAGCCAGATAGAGCAACTAGTAAGCCATTAGTGCCTGATAACTTCGACACTTTTGATATAATAATACAGAGATCTATTGTAACATGTCTAATGTTACTGCTACATAATATGGCATCCATACCTCAACAGAAAATGGATATTATTATACTTTGATAATGTCTATGTAGAAATCTATGGCTTTTCGATGATTGACCCTACCAGGTTTGGCTGTCAACTACTTACAGTTATTGCCATCAGTGGTCAAAACTCTGTTTATGATGCCTTGTCTTAATTGAGTATATCTCTCAATTCAATTCCTTTATTAGAAAATGAGGGAGGGAGAATTTTTTTATTGTTTTTCAGGACCACGGCTTCCCCTACTCATAAGCAACATGATAAAGAGACCTCCTTCTTTACTTATCCCTGGTCCCTAAATGAGGTTGTTGTCGTTTGTATACAAACACTCACCTACACGCTGATCATGTGGCAAACTTCATCAACGGGTCCTTACCCATCGAGATGCTAGACCCCGGGTGGGCTCTACTCCACTCATGGTTGGAGCACTTAAGTAAACCGCGGTCAGTCCTGTAAGTTAATATTATTAGTTCAATAATAATACGTTTTATTATTGACTAGGTACCACTGGTAGATTTGCCCTGCTAAAGTTCTGTAGTTTAAGATTATGTGATAGCTCAAACATTCCCCGTACCATATATACACTCATTTTTTAAAATCAATCCAAAAATGTTGGACTTCAGTTTTTTGCATCCTTTGTAATAGGAAAACCTTTGGTAGGACTAGCTCTTTGTCCCATTATTTTATTATCCACCCTAGGGCAGAAATGTGGGTTATATTACTGTTAGACTTGGCATCCTTGGCGTGGTCTCCCCTAACTTTTTGCCTCTGCTTCCTAGGTTGCTGATGTGTGCTGGACTCTGTTTGTACTGTTTTTGATACTCTGGGCACTTTACCAATGTTAAACAGTGCTAAAGTGCAGGTGCTTCTGTGCAAAATGTGTGTGTAATTGGCTATCCATGATTGGCATATTTGATTAACTAGTATGCCCCTAGTAAAGTGCACTAGAGGTGCCCAGGGCCTGTAAATCAAATGCTACTAGTGGGTCTGCAGCACTGATTGTGCCATCCACATTAGAGCCCTGTAAACATGGCACAGACCTGCCACTGCAGTTTCTGTGTCTTCAGTTTTAAACTGCCAATTCAACTTGGAAAGTGTATCCACTTGCCAGGCCCAAATCTTCCCTTTTTGTATATGTAAGGCACCCCTAATGTAGGCCCTAGGCAGCCCCATGGGCAGGGCTCAGTGTATGTTAAAGGTGGGACATGTACTCATGTGTTTTACATGTCCTAACAGTGAAATACTGCTAAATTCTGTTATCGCTGTTGCAAAGCCTCTCGAAGGTTAACATGCTGGCTGCCTTTAAATATTATTCAATTAATAAGAGCAGATTCTCTGTGAGAGTAGATATAACTATGGAGCTTGGGGTCTCTGGACTCACAATTTGAAAATACATCTTTTAGTGATGATGGCTTTTATATTGTTAGTTTGAAAATACCACTTTTAGAAAGTAGGCATCTTCTTTCTTAAAGCATTCTGCTACTCTGCCTGTTTGTGGATTCCCTGTCTGGGTCAGTTTGACAGTTGGGCTCTTTGTGAATCCCCTCTAGACAGTGAGGCAAAGGGCGCTGAGGTGTAGCCTTCGTATCCTTATGGACCATCTGTGCTAGAGTGAAGTGAGGAATGGTCACTTCCACCTGAATCGGCTGTGCCTGCCCTCACACATGCAATCTCCCACCCCCTGGTGTGTGTCTGGGGCCTGGCCTGGGCACGGCAGGATATTGTAAACAGGAGAGACTTCCCTTTGTAGTTTACCAATATCAATGGCAGAAAGGGGTGTATGTATTGGACCCAAAACCGCTGAAAATTACATCACTTCTGGATATAAGAGGAACCTCTTCCAAGGAAAAGAGCTGAAGAGCTGAGGAGAAGTGCTGCCTCTGTCTGTGACTGGGCTTTGTTGGGCTATCCTGCAGTTGCTGCTTCCGCCTGTGAGAGGGGACAAAGTCTGGACTTTGTTGTGCATTCCTGCTTGAGAAGAATCTCCAAGAGCTTGAACTGAGCTTGCCTCCTGTTTTGAAGTCTCAGGGCCATCAAAGCCTTCCTCTGCCAGCACCTGGACTCTCTGCTGAGACTCCTGCCAAGTAGTGCCTTATCCAGTCCCTGGGACCTTGAAAGGTGAAGTTGGCAGAACAAGAGCTAAAAATCCATGCACAGAATGCTGTGCGGGGAAATTTTCGATGCACCATCTGCAACGTGGCTGATAAATGACGCGCTGCCCACTTCATGGCTGAAATCAATGCTCCGCCTGCATCGCGGCTGGGAGATCAACACATCGCGGCTGGAGAAACGACGCACAACACCCGCTTGCGGCTAATGATAACAAAGCAAACCCCATGCAGTGCGGTTTTCTAACACCATGCGCCCGTATTTTCCATGAATCGTCCCTGGGCATCAAAGTCATTCCAACTCTGAGTGGATCTGAGATGCCCCATCTGGAAATCGACGGATCGCTCTCTTGCAAGGGAGAAAGACAACGCATCACAGACGTGACCAGGGAAGAAACGATGCACGGCCTCACTTGCGAGTAAGGAATCAACACACTGCTGACTCTTCTATATATAGATATATATATCATCATCAAACAAACTTTATTCGGCTTTCAACCGGCCATAAAAGTATCAAGTAATAACACGTTTAGTAATAAATAGATATATATAAAAGAAATAAATAGTAAAAAGAGGGGAAGTAAAAACACATTCTGAATTTATTTAGTACAGATATATAAACCCCTAATAGATTTACACCAATGCCAAATCAAGCATCCTTGCAGTTTTTTCTTTTGTATTTCAATAAGGAAAAATAATTCCAAGCAGTCCAATAAAATTAGTACAAAACTCCCATAGACTTCCTTACAGTCAGTACTGAGCATAAAAAGTTTGCTAAAATTCCACACATTTCAATTGAAGATAAAAGCTGTAGGCTAAAATACGCATCGTGGCACCGACGCAAATTAATCGACCTTAAATATGGCAATAAAAGCTGTTTTCTTTGTAAATTATAAAATTAGCAAAAAAGAACCACATGCATTGTGGATTGGGGGGCCTTCGCATCACAAGGACAAACTCATAAAGTTATGCTCCAATCATTCATGGTCGGGAAACTTACTAACTGGTGGAAGATGTCTAAACGGAGTCTTGTAAGGACAAATCGATGTCGGGGCTTTGCCACGCTAAGTAAGGCTGGATGGCGTCCGTAGACAAGATTAGTTGGTTAGACATTACGGTGGATTTTTTTGATTCCTCTTCTCATCTCTGTTCTTCCAAGTACTTCAATGACAAGGCCCTCAGTTCTCTCCTGGTTATTTTTTCCAATGATTGTGGATTTAAGTAATAGTCTTTGCAACCCAATTTTTTTTAAAAAAGTCATGATGTAGCTCAGCCAGGGAAGTGTGAGCGAATATGTTAGCCTTGTGCAATCAGATAAAATGGTCTTGTTTAGTCCAGTATGCTCAGTGGTCCACACCTTGTGCCATAATAATAATGGCTGGATTTTTATCAGATCGATTAAATAGTGGACCCCAAGTTCTGCGTGACTAATGTAGGATGATGTGCTATTTGGTATCATTACCAAGTGTCTAAGGAAGTCGTTTTCCACAGTCTGTATCACATTACAGTTAGTATACCCCCAAATACATGCTCCGTAAGTGGCCGCCGGGATGCTCTTGGCCTTGTAGATCTTTACCATGTTTGTCGGGGTAATCCCCCCTATCTTTTTAGAAAAGATCTTCAAGGCCACCGTTGTTTTAATAAGCTGATCTTTTTTTGTCTTCACACAGTGTGCCCAAGGGGCCTGTTTATCAAACATTATGCCCAAATATGAAAAGGTAGGGGCTATCTTCACCTTATCCTCGTGGATAGTAAAATTGTAGGACTTGCTCAATTTCCTGCCACAGTTCATTATAAAGGTTTTTGAGCGGTTGACTGTGAGTCCCAGGTCTGTCATATAATTTATACAAATGGTTAAAAGTTTCTGGAGGGCTAGCGGTGTCCTGGCCATGAGTACTGCATCATCTGCATAAAGAAGTATGGGAACGGCGGTTACCTATTTGAGGAAGGTCTTTGCAATTACCTGTCAGTTCACTTTCAAGATTATTTATGTATAATGAGAATCGAAGTGGAGCGAGAACGCAACCTTAACGCACCCCTCTGTATATTCCAAAGGCCCTGGTGCATTCCCCTCTCGTCCCGTACCTTACTCTTGCTGTACAGCCTGTATACAAATCCCTTATAAAGTGAACTATTGTTGGTTCAACCCCCATTTTTGTTAGAATGTCCCATAACTTCTCATGCAGGACGCAGTCAAATGCTGACGATAGATCTATAAAGGCCAGGTGCAAATTACCCCCTCTGATCTTCGTATACTTCCCCACTAAGATAGTTAAATTCAGAGCCTGTTCAACGGTGCCTAGTCCTGTACCGAATCCGTACTGCACTGGGGATAAAATGTTATTTTCTTCCACCCAGGTTTGAAGTCTATTTAAAATTATTCTCCCCGCTAATTTGGCTGATGTATTAAGGAGAGAAATAGGCCTGTAACAGGCTGGATTGAGGCGATCACCTTTTTTATATATGGGTATAATAATGGAGTCGCGGCAGGTCGGTGGGAGGCCTTGTGAATATATATATATATATAGAGAGAGATATAGATATATGTAAGGCTGTGTACCTTGAACAGTAATCATACTCCTTTCTTCATCACGCTACACAAAGGTCGTGAGGGTATTTCTGGGTATATAGTGAAGGACCAAACAACTATTTAAGTTAGAATTATACTAGGCAAGGCAAAATAGTGAAAATAAGTTGTTACAATTTTTTTAAAAAATATCTAGCCATCTTACACGACCCCAATTTATGAGTTGCAACTATAGCTGGATGTTCTGAGGGCTTTTGACTGTCGCAGATTGATTCCATGCTTGACCAACTATTAGCTGAGAAAGATTTGGACCCTTAGAAGAAAGATATGGCTGCTTCCTATTCCTAATTACTTCAGAGAGATTGTAGCTCCCAATATAGTTTGGCATCTGTCACATGAAAGTTACTCTCAGACCAACCATAATTAATTGCTCAATGACACTCAAAGACATAACATTTCAGATATTGCAAGTAAAACTCGCTTGCCCTAGGGTTTCCCTTTAGAAAGCTAGGTAGTTGTAACTGGGCGTTTCATCCCTCTCTGCATTTGTTGAGCTTCAAGCCTTGCTCTGCTTCAAGTCCTGCTCTACACGTTGCTATCTTTTTTTTTCGGTGTATTTTATTTATTAGCAAAGCATATATAGAATATTTTATACTTCATAAGCTATCTAATTTCCAAGGTGAACCTTTTGACTAGGACGAAACACAAAGTTTGCTCAAACACATTCCAACAAGTCAACTCAAAGGGTGCCGAGGTCCTTGACTAACTCTCATCGAAATTTATCATTAGTTTTTTACTATCTGTTTTTCCTCTGGAACATTCCTCATTTTCACTGATTCTTGAAGTGTACATCATATTTTCTTCTCTCATGTACTTACGGCAGTCCACCAAGGATGAGCTAGGTATTCATCATGTTTAATTAACAAGGACAATTGAAGTGGATCACAGCCCATTGCAGCCTAATTTTCAGCTTAATAATGCAGTTTGCTACATAGTCACTCTGGGCCTGTATTACAATGGGCTGCCCGCGGCCACGGAGACTGAAGGAAGGCCCCTGTGTCTAATCAAAATGACTAAACTTCATGCAGCCTGTGCTGAGGAGGTTCATCAGAATATAGTTAATCCAATAAGACCATAAAGATAAGCCTTCCATGGTTACAGGGCTGATGTGTGTTGGTTAGAAGGCTGGCTGGACAGTAGGCAATATTATAGCACTGTTAAAAGAATTAGAAACATTACCTTGCTAAGTAAATATGACCACACCATTTATACCAACCATATGCTTCTTTTGAATTTGGTAACATCCTTTTGGAAAGTGGGTCATTAGTTGTGTGGCCTGCACAAGTAATGGACCCACACACGACCACCACTGGGAACCAAACACCCCATTGTAGTGCTTGACTCTCATAGGGTAGCGTTGCTGAGCAGTCCAAGGCTTACTCAAGGGAGGTGGTGTTGGCTAGTAATCTCCATTTGCGGGCACGCAAGCATGGCACTCAATAAATGATTGTCCAGTCTGTGCTTTTTCTTTTGTTAAAGTAAAAGTACACTTATTACAGACACACACTACTCAATACTAAGCAACAATTTACAAATATACACAAATGGATGGAAGTACACTGTGACGACACTGTAATCTGCACCATTCCTGCAGCTCCCTCTGACAATGGGCACTTGGTTGGTGGTGGCCCCATCTTCCTGGGGCCCCCACGAGCTGAACAAGGTGTCCTAGAGGCCCTAGGCCCACAAGGCCTTATGGGCCATATGTAAGTTTAATGAACAGCTCTCCTGCTGTACCAGGGAGAGGAGCTTCGCATTTCCTTTTCCGTTTTTCTGCCTCGTGCCACGTTTCTGGGGGAGAGGGCAGCACGGGGAGCCCACCCTCTGCTGCCCTCATCGTTGGGGGGTGTCCAGTCCCACCTTGACACCCCGTCATGCTGCCTGCTGTATGGTGGGTAGCGCGGGCAGCCCACCCCTGGCTGCCCTCATCAGTAGGGGTGCCCGGTCCCACCCAGACACCCCCGTCAGGAAAATGGTATTGGGGGAGCGGCTCAGGGAGCCCACTCCCAGCCGCTTCCGCAGGCTCTCCACATGGCCAGCACCTCCAGGTGCTGCCGCAGGAGCCGGCCTCATCTTTGGTGCCCACCTTCTCCTGCGGGCAGACACATGCTGCTAGGTGGCTGGACGGGCCACCTGGGCCTCTTCTCCTGCTGCTTCGGGGCCCTGGGACGGGTCCAGGGCCCCCCTCACCACTTCTGGGAGCTCACCTTCTTTGGGGGGCACCGGTATGGGTCCGGGGCCCCTCTGGCAATATTCAAGGTTGGGGCGCAACGGCACCCCCTGATTTGGTCTTTGGGTGAGGGCCTCAGGATGGGGGTTCGGGGCCCGTAGACAATTTTCACAGGGAGTGTGAGGGTGCTCCCTGGCTTAGTCTTCGGCTGCCATCTTCACTGGGGACGCAACAGTGTCCCTGACTTTTCTTCCTGGTGGGGCCCCGGGATGGGGTCCAGGGCCACCTCCTACATATTCACGTGAAGCGTGATGGCTCTCACCGTCTTTCTCTTCTGTGGGGCCTTGGGATGGGGTCTGGGGCCCTTTCTTGGTTTTCACAGGGATTTCAATGGCGGCCCCCAGCTTGGCTTCAGGTTTGGAGGCAGCCCCCAGGCCCTAGCATCGACCGGAGCAGTGGTGGAGCCCCACGCGCTTTGCTACTCGCTCTGAACTAGGTCGAGGGTCACAGACATTCTTCTTTGGATATCTCAGGCCCACAAGGTCCGAATTGGGTGGTTCTGGTGTTGTTTCGCTCCTGGTGACAAGCCCTTGCCACCAGGAGCACCCTCCTTAGGCCTGGGTCAGGGGTTTCTTCTTTCCAGTTGTCCATTATGCCCGTCTGCAGTCCCAGTGTCAAGCAGTGAAGCACAGCCAAGACAGACAGCTCTACCCTGCGCAGGACCTTTTAAGTGGGTGCGTAAGTGTCTATCAGACCTGCACCTCTGGCCAATCCAGACGTGCCACATCACTTCCTTGCCCCTGTCCCCTCCTTCCTGCACAGTCTTCTGGGATAGCTCCAAATTGGGGTCGTCCAGGAGCTTGGGCCACATGTGCTCTGAAACTCAGCCCCTACTTCTTAGCATTCCTTTCATGGCTTCTGCGCCCATTTCCTGGCAGGAGCTGACAGCTGGCTGATTGATGCAAGACCCTACTCAGGCAGCTGGACAGAGCAGTAATTGACCCTAATCCTGAGCTGAGTAAGAGAAAGATGACATACCTGGATGACCCATAAATTGTACAACTATTCTTTTGTAACCTCCTGCATCATTCTTTTCATACAGGTCACAGTGTACATTGGTGTAACTCTGGTCTCTGTGTGCCCTAGGGGACATGAATTATGCCCTAGGCCACGTTTTCCTATTGATATTAAATGGAGTGTCCCTACAGTGAAAAGACAGTAAGTACACTGATGTTAACATGTACTGGAGTGTCCCTACGGTACAAATATAGTAAGCACACTGACTATCCCTGAGAACACCCATCTCATGAGGCATACTCCAGGTCACCACCCACTCTGCATAGTTCCTTCTGCGCCAGGCTCCCTGAGTGCAGTACTTGGGCTGTGCATGCCAGGATCCCTCCTCACGCAGCCCTTACATGGGTGCACATGTGTGTGGGCACACATGATCCCATGCAGCCTACCCGGAGCCTCCTACTCTTGCTGCACCACAGCAGCCTTGCTTTAGCAAGGTGGCACCGGGGGTCACACACGCAGTTCATATTACTATGAGCTTACTGTGGGGGAGTCCCTGACTAGGAGGCTTCCTCACAGTAAAAGGTCAGAAACCAGGTGTTCAAAAAGCAAAAAAATTCAGGGCAGACTAGATGGTCAGAACCATCTTCTCACACATCCATTGCCTTCTGTGAAATGAAATACTAGCTAGAAGATTCCAGTCATCCTGGTGTGGACTACCACAACACAATGGTAGAACTGGGGATTAACAAGAACAATTAATATTTCTCTTTAGTTTAATTTTGAAACGATCACGCTGGAGTGCATAAACTCTCGACGTGGATGCATCATTCGTATTACACAAGTGGTGTATAATAAAACCATAGTTCTCATGTACACATCAGAAGTTTTGCCTACGAAGTGTTATGTTCCCATCCCCTGCCACAGTTAAGTGCACATGACATGAGTATTAGGTACTTTAGAAGGACGTAAGCCCTGAGGTAGGTATATAGGTTTCAGAACTCAGTATATTTCAAAAGCCACATTTTCAGGGATTATGTGCTTTATATAGCTAATTTCATTGCCATTTGTTCTATAATTGGAGTTGCAGTCTCACTTAAATCAGAATTATCATTTTTAACCTTAAAAGGCCCAAACAATTTATTTGTGTAACATTTACCTTGCTTTTGACTTTCCATTTACAAGTATTTATTCGGACATGTTCATACACATAGAAATGCTGGGTAAATCCAATGCTGCATGCTTTGTCCGTTTGTAAGATAACTATTTGGTTCTGAATGAAAGATCAAAAATAACAAATCCTTGAAGTAAATTATTTTACAAACTGAAGCTGAAATCTCACCTTTTACAAGATAGGTAATGAATAAAGGAAACAATATAATTGCCTAGAAGACTAAGAGTTTTAACAATAGATGTCTTAAAGTGAATAACAGAACGGACTGTAGTGCAGTTTTTCAGTTTGCCATAATTATATCCAAGTAGTTTACTATAGAAACCATTGTAACACTTAATTACCAGTGGATTATTTTGTTAGTGAAGGGATTATGTACAGGAAATGATAAAATTCAATTAAAACCATAATGAATGTTAGGCGAATTTACTTTCTTATATAGTCCAGTGTGCCACACTGAAGTGGAGAGAATTGCTCTCTGAGTTACTATGACATACTGAAATATGTACAGTACAAGGTTACTGGTGATGACTACTGTACTGTGACATAGTTGAAAGAACGGATTTACCAATATAATATTCAGCAAAATTAGTGATTTACTCGTCTAAGTTATTTCATATAAAATATTTCAATTAATATTGACTTTTGACCTGGCACGTGTACCCAGCTGCCAAGCCCAAACCTTCCTTTTTACTACATATACATCACCCCTAAGGAAGGTCTTTGTTAGCCCCAAGGGCAGGGTGCAGTGTATTTAAAAAGTGGCACATGTACTTTTAATTTAAACGTTGTCGTAGTGAAAAACTATCAAATCATTACTGCAGGGCTTATCTCTCACATAGGTTAATATTGGGATTGCCTTAAAACATTTTTAATTGTAATTTCCAATTGGGAAAACATAATAATATGGAGGGTTAATGTCTCTGGGCTCTCAATTTAGAATTACAACTTATGGTGAAGTTGGATTTTACATTATAAGTCTGAAAACTGCACTTTTAGAAAGTTGGCATTTTCTCACTTTAACCATTCTGTGCCTCTGCCTGTCTCTGAATACACGTCTGAGGTGGATCACAGCTTGGGTTTGTGCATTCCTTCTAGACAGTCACACACAAAGGGAGCTGGGTGTGACATTTGCATCCTGATGGTCCATCACCAGGCTGATGGGCCTTCCTGGGCTAGATGGGAGGGAGGAGCTGACACACCTGAATGGGTCTGTGCCTCTCCTCACGCAAAGAGCTGTATACCCTCTTATAGTGTGTCTGGAGCCAGGGGAGGAAAGGCAGGACCCTTGTGACTTTCAAAGACTTCTTTGATGTCTCCTCCACTTCAACGGCACCTTTAAATATACATCCTGGACCCCTGACACCCCCAAATCAGTACACTTCTGAACCTGTACATACTCTGCCAGGAAGAAGACTGCTATATTACTGAATGGACTGCTACTTTGCTGGATTGCTACTTTGGTGGAATCCTGCTTGGTTGTACTGGTGTGTGCCTGCTGCCCTCTTGCCCTGGAGTGAGAAGTACTAGTCCTGCATCTCTACAACCCAGAACCCAGACTGACTCCAAGGGCCAGCTGACTAGCCTCCTGTTTTCTGAAATTGCAGGGACACAAAAGACTTCCACCAAACCTGCACCTCAACTCTGCCATCTGTGAGTCTGACCTACCAGGTGGTACCAACCCAGTACTGGACCCTTGGAGGTGGGCTTAAGGTGTTCTGCTCTCTGTGTTCCCCACCAGAACCACTGCAAAGCCTGGCAAAGTAACATTGCACAGACTGCGCACCAGGATTTAAGGTGCTGTGTTCAGTGGGCCTAAGTGGATCCCTGTATCCGGCCTGCACTCTATCACAGTAGGCCTTAATTCTTGACTTTGCCCCAGTCTGGCGTGACCAGATAACCACTGTTGGCACTTTGTACTTTTATGTGCTATTTTCACCTAAATGTTTAAAATTGCATATCTGAGGATCTACTTATTGGATTTTTGTCATTTTGGTCTTCTTTTACTCAGATATTCTTTATTTTTCTAAACTGGTGGCGATTTTTCTATGGTGTTTTCACTGTAAGTTGCACAAATACTTTACACATTGCCTCTTAAGTTAAGGCTGACTGCTCTGCTCTGCCAAGCTACCAGAGGCTGAGCACAGGTTAATTTAGGGAGTGTAACTGACTTACCCTGACTAGGATTGTGGTCCCTGCTTGGACAGGGTGCAAACCTCTACCAACTAGACACCCAATTTCTAAAATCTACCATATGAATTCCACTCAGTCTTCATATATTCTGTATTGTAATTATTCTTTCCCCTTTATTTATCCACCCACTTTCGAGTTGGCCCATTACATTCCCTCATTCATTTACTGTGTGATCCATATGGGTGACCTCACGTCCTGTTAGAAACAATACACACATTGCCTGTTGTGTTCCAATCCTTTGGAGAATTAGATACCACTTCACATTGTCTATAGTGGTGCCTTTCAGCATATCCTATTTACCAGGGAACACTAGGATGCTTATTATGGGCAAGCTGCTGGCACTGACTCATATTGCTTTGTCTGAGTAACTGGGCCATCACACTTAACAGTAAATCTGCAATCCTAAACTAAGTTATTTTACCATATAACCTTACATGTTTCAATGCTTATGGCCTTTTCCTGAGTGCTGAAGTTCCTGAGACCTCATGATACAAATGTTATACAAACTTCTTATCATGCTAATTACTATCTCTAAATCCTTGCCCCACTTTTGCAGTCTGCCAATGTGTGATCTACCCACATGCAAGTCACATCCATAACTGACTTACTAGTGTAATTTAACTCTACATTTCAGTCTGAAATGCCATCATACATAATATCTGCATGTGGTACAGGTGTTTGTTACTTTTTACAGAATGAAATCCCAGTTGGAACATTATGTGTTTAGTAATACGTTTTTCAAAATAACTACATTTCTTTGCCTCTCATTGTAGCCAAGGAAATACATTTACATCCTCACTTAGACTTTTGAGTCCTTTGAGTCTGTTATAGGTAAGGTCTCCATACTCCTCAAACTATCTTAAACCATCTCCAATTAAAGATCCCTTGGGATTATTTACTGTTTCGAGGAGGACTTTGGTGTTTGTATCATTCCTTGCTGGGACTAAAAAACATTTAATGATAGTAGAATATTTTAATTTGTGGGGAGATCATGATGACAAGTTAGGGATTTTATTTTGTCAAACTACTTAAAAGCTGTTGACCATTTAGAAAATACTACAGAACTAACAATGAAAAAGCTTAAGTTTACTTGTTTCAATATTCTGGTTCATCTAGCTGGGAACAGTACTGGCAGCTCTTGGAGATTCTTGCAGAACATTCGCAGGACCTCTCCCAATCCTCAAATTCTCCCAATTGCATGACGTGGCCCTCCACTATTCAGGTTTTTATTTTGTTGAAAAAGTTATGGGGATGCTGGGAAATCTTGGTCTATCAAAGATCATCTAAATTGTACTCAATTCCAGTTTTCTTTTTTTTTGAAAGAGTGACCCCAGAAAAATTAGAGCTAATAATTAGAACCCTGAATAGGAATAGAACACAGTGTCCTGCGGAGCCAACAATGCCATTTTCTAGAGAAGAAACTAATTAAATCATAGGGCCAACCATTACAGAGATAAATAATCAATCACATGTGGGTGGTTGTATCCTCATCCATTTGAAAGAAAAGCTTGAGTGACTTCACTATTAAAAAAACACAATAAACTTTGGATTTCCTATACCTGGCATGTTTTAGCCCAACTGCTGGAAATCCATATCTTGTAAAGATCTTACAGTAAGCAGTCTCCTAACAAACTACATCACACCAAAAGCAGTACAGCCTGCTGAGAGCTCTTCAGTCAGGCTTCAGCATTGAGACTGCGATATTGGATGTTAGAGAAAGAATATTTGAGATGGAAGATAATGGTCCGGCAGCAGCATTGGTGCTTTAGGATCTTTCAGCTGTTTTCAATACCATCTTTCCTTCAATATAGTTTCCAGAAGGTAGCATGAGATAGCCTGGCATCTTTCAATATTTTGATACCTTTCTCTTAAATGGATTTCAGGTGATGATGACAGGAGAGGACGCTCGTTACTCCTGTTTTTGTGAAGCCTAAAAGGGTTCACTTGTCCCCTGAAACATTTCAAATCTACATGATGCCTCTACATTATCTTTTGGCTTAGTGGGTGGCTGGTTTGTATATGTATGTAGAGAATACCAAACTGTTACTAAACCTTAATGTAATTATGAAATGGACCCCAAGCACCTAAATGAACCATTTGGGGATATGCATAGGTGATTTTATTGTACCTTGCCCTCTCTGCATGGTCAATCCCAAACTTCTTGCCTACATCACTCTTGTTTTTTTGGAACCTGTTTTTGTTGGCCTTAGGACTGTGCACTTTCCGCTGCCAACCAGTGCTAAAGTGCTTGTGGTCTCTTCTTTAAACATGGTAAAATTGACATACATATGACTGGAGTATTTCATTTACGTACTGATAGAGATCAAAATGTACTAATACATTAGTTGCATGGCCGCAGCCTCTCTGGGTGTCAGAATAGTTGTAAGAGGGTTTACCTGGAGGTGAGAGTAGCTGTGAGAGTGTCTGTCTGGGTGTAAGAGTACGTACATTAGTGTTTAGTGGGAGCGTTAGTATGTGCATGGACCTGAAGTGGGTGCATGAGGGTTTCAGTGGGTCTGTGAGTGGGTGTGTGAGAGTGAGTGGGTTTGTGATTGAGAGCAGGAGGGTCTGAGTGGGTCTGTGAATGGGTACGTGAGTGTCTGAGTGGGTCTGTGACTGGGTGAGTAAGTGTCTGAGTGGATGTGTGAGTGGCAAAAGAGATTGAAAGAGAGACAGAGAGTAAGAGGGAGAGAGATAGAGAGTTTTTTAGGCTTTGATGTATGATATACTTAGAATGAGATATTTCCGCACAGTTTAAAAAAAAAAAAAAAATGTATTTATCAATTTAAAATAGTAAGATCACCTTTCAGTATGAGCCTTAAAAGTTCGCAGTTCAAAAGAAATTGAAGGAGGCAAATGACTACAGCTTGAGTCGAACCCTCAACTCTCATGGCTGAGGTCTGACATCTTCACCGTAATGCTATATTTTGTCACCTTCACCGTTATGCTATATATAATTTTTTTTTTATTATTTAAGTATTTTTTTTGCCCTTTATGGGCTATCTGGGCCCCTGCGGTCCCACCACATTTAAAAAAAAAATTTTGATGGCCCTTTATGGGCTATCTGGGACAATGGGGGGAGCCTCAAGGTCCCCCAGTCCCTGCTGATTATTTTTATCAAACTTTATGAGCAATCTGGGACTGTGGGGTGAGCCACAAGGCCTATCACATGGTACCATTGCTTCAGCAAGCAAGGAGCTGCTTTTAATAGCCGCCCCTCGTTTGTAGGAGCATTGTTTTTCACCTGTCTTCCCTGCACGGATATCTGTGTGCAGGTAAGACAGGTGAAAACTACCCTTTCTGACAGCGGGACATGTTTGACAGGTTCTGCTGCAAGAAAGCGTATTTATGTTTGCTATGACTAGGTTACAGCTGTCAAATTTGCAGCCAAACCACAGCAAACAGCTGTGTCTCAGGGGTGTGCATGCCGGGACTTAGCACTAGATGGCCCTGGGGGGTGGCGGTCCCCAGGGACATCAGTGGCTCCTCAAGGGGGGTTGCGCAGCCACCTCCAATGAAAAGAGCCCCGGGGAGGTGGTGGTCCTCTGGGCTTGGGGGTCCAAAACAGACCCCCTGTACATTTTTTACTATTTGCCCCAGGGAGGTTGTGGTCCCCGGGGCTGCGTGCCCCTCACACACAATTTAAAGATAGTCCCAGGGAAGTGGTGGTCCCCAGGGCCTCAGGGGGCCCCACAGTACCCCTACACACAATTTAAAGATAATCCCAGGGAGATGGTGGTCTCCAGGACTTTTGGGGAGGCTCATGGGCTTCCCTCACACAATTTAAATATAGCCCCCGGGAGGTGGTGGTCTCTGGGGCCTCAGGGGTCTTCACTGTTACAAATAATCAATGCCCCAGGGACTTGGCCCACCCGGGTCTTAAAAAAAGATGAAGTGCCGGGTTCCACGCTTCATTTAAAAATAAATTATGGCAGATCTGTGGATCTGCCATAATTCCCGCTGTAAATTTTTAAAAAACCCACCACCAGAACTAAGGGGAAAGGGTGACTCTACCCTGGCCCCTTGTCATTTTTTTTTACACTTTTTTTGTGGGACTCGGCTCAAGCCAAGTTCCAAGATGGTTGCCAACACTTCCTGGTTTGAAGTGTTGGCAGCCAATGACAGCTGTGCATTTCCCTCCACAAGCTTTTCTTTTTTCGTGAAGTCTTCGCGATTACAGATCTACAAATTTGAATTTCCTTTAACATCTCAAAAACTACTGAACGGATTTACACCAAATAAGTAAAAGCACAGTTTATGTAGCGAAAGCTAGCTTTCTGTCAAATTTGGTGTAGTTCTATCCAGTGGTTCGGGCTGTAGCCTTGTTCAAAGATCCTATGGGAATTAACATGGGAAGCAAAAGTTTTTTGTACCCCGCCCTTTTTCTTGGCCTCCACTTGACGGATCACCCCGAATCTTTCTGTGCACAGCAAGAATTATCAGGGCACTTTTTTGCGGAAACTTTAGTGTAGACTTGTCAAACGGTGCCAGAGATATAGGCAAGTCAAACATCGTTTTTCTATGGAAACATGGTCCTAACTATAACTACTTAGTGGTGACTAATATATATATAGATTGATATATTTATATATATATATATATATATGTATATATATATATATATACACACACACATATTTATATGTATGGGTGTATATATATATATATATATATTATGTATATGTAACCAATTTAAAATGCTGGTAGGAGTTTCATGCATTCACGGTTGAAATTTCTTGAAGATAATAACTAAGGACTAGAGGTATTCATAAAACCAAGCATTTTCCCAAACAAAAGATGGGTAACCCATATAACTACATTTAAGAGTTCACAAATGTTAAAGGATAATGTAAAATGATGTGTGGGACATGTTTAGCAAAAAAAAAAAAAAACATTACTAAATTATTTGCTTAGGGTTTCTTTATCTTTCAAGGCCCTGAAATAAATGAAACATATCATCAAGAGTGTACTGAAATACTCTCTTATGGTAACTAACCAGGAATGCACTTGAAAAAGTATGAATAATAGCAAAAGAGCAGTATTACTCTTTGAAAATCATCGAGGTTCAAATCCATTGGAACTTCTTGGTTTCATCACTTAAAAGTCATGAAATCCATTTACAACCAATGTTGTTGGTATATATGCATGGTCCTCTGTAGTACCGAAAACCCGATCTAATCATGCCTAATGGCACTGGTGTAACAAAGGCCCCCGCAGCCCGCAAAGTGTGGGGGGACCCCTGAGCTCCAAGGGGACCTCTCAGCGCACCCAGCAATGTGCCTGACCTCATAGCTTCTGACTGGATCCGGGGGTAGGGGCCCATCCATGTACTTTGCAGGGGTACCCGCTCAAGTTTCGTTACGCCACTACTGCCTAGTGGTAACATACTAGGTCATTTTTCAAACAAATTACCAACAAAGTGCTGCAAATTATTTTCATTCCTTTTATGCATTGCTAAAGAGGATCACATGCTTGTGCTGATATTGTAGAAATACAATCAGGAATTGGGCTTGTATTGTCAGTGGGTACTGGACCTTGATAGTAACAAATAAGGACTTTCACTACTGGTGCCCCGTACTGCAGGACCTGTTCCTAAGAAGCAAGCACCCTTTTTTAGCACTTGACTTTCAGGGTTGTTAGGCAGAACAGTCCAAGGCTTACTTGGGAGTGGTGCTGTGGGCTAGAGGCTCAGCACACAATAAACACAACCAACAGCAATTAATATTCACTGTCCAGTCAGTGCTTTTTCATAAAAAAAAGGAAAACCACACACACTACTAAATAGTATGCACACATTTATAAGTATAATATAGAATGGCAGGTGGAATGGCCTATTATGACACTCTTTAAAAGGCTTCACAAACAACAATGGCACATGCTAAAGCCAGGTCCCACAGGACAGGTTACCCACTTAATGTACTGTGTACCCCTGCTCTGGAGGCACCCATAGGGGTCTAAGCACTAGCAAACCCTCAGCCTTAATGTTACAGTACCTCCCAAAGAGCTAAACACAATATAGTGGGTCCTATAATTCAACGTTAATATTGTTACCATTAATACAGCATTCAATATTCAATGCTATCAAGTGCATGGGCCTTTTTTCTATTTTGATACCCACTGCAGAGTAGCCTTAGTACCTAAAAAACAAAGGTTCTTGCACAACAGACCCATTAGACAAAATTCCTATCTCCTGTAGTATTTGTTTTAAACTGAAAAGTCTCCTTAATCCACTCTTGCAGGTAGCTGAGAGACTTAGGGCAAAGGGGATCATGGCATCACTGACAACTAATCCCTAGAACCTGCACAGAACCTCCTGGTGCATCATGAAACAAAATATGTAATGTTTCCTTTGTTGTCTAAGTGTCTTTTTGAGCATACTAAACCACTTATGGCAAGCACCTTGTTTTGACCACTGTGAGTGCAGTGGGTATCTCTCCCCATCTCTTTTAAGTGAACGCCCATTGGCACATAGTCCGTTTTCGGCACTCCAATCCATTTTATGAGACCTTAAACTAAGAAAAACTCAGAGACTCACTTACAGCATAGATCCAGAAACCGGGTGGTCCATGGAGCAAAAAAAATATGGGGAAATGGGCAAAACTGGTCAGAGCTCATTTCTCACAAATACCATCTTGACTGAACGATGAAGCACATTTTCAGGGGTGTAAAGCTCTTCTTTATTTTACATAAATTTATAACTTAGAATACACTCATATCATTATAAATATGATTATCTATTCTATTGTTTTACCATTCATTTGTAAAGTATAAACAGCCTTAACATAGTACTGCATGTTATGTTTTTGAGGAGACAGACTTTGATTTCCTGAACTTTTGTGAGAGTAGTCAGATATCATGGCTAGTAATGTATTTATAAAACCACTTTTTCTAAGGAATTTAGAGTGGTTCACTTATACTATTTCTGAAAATATGCATTGATCCACATTGTCCTGAATAAAGGGATGCAACAATAAGTTTTTTATATCAGCAGATTTAAATATTTGCTGTAACTAGAATGCATCATACAATTGAACCCATACCAATGCATCTCCTAAACTGTATTAATATGGGCACTGTTTTCGGCCAACGTATCAATAACTTAGGCATTAAATGGTTGGCTTTCCAAGACTGTATTAGCATGAAAGATCACTGGAAGTTTTAGGACAGTCTGATCAATAAATAAACTTTTCCCTAAGCAACTATTTCCTATCCGTCTATAATAATGTTTTGCAGTAACAGATGTCATCAGTGCAGGCAGTATGCTCCAAGACTGAATAATTAATAATGCCACTTCTCTGTTATTTCTAGGAGGTGTAAATATCAGATGTTGCTATTGTCCAATTTATGGTGCTGAATTTATCATGCAGTGCCGAGATTGAACTTATAAACTTCACATCAAAACATATGTCAGCAGCAAGCATACCCGTGCATCAGAGCAATAGCTTGGGTTACATTTGTAGTATTAGCCTAGTATTAGGCCCCATTTTTAAAAATAAAATACTACTTTCTTGGTAGCCATAAAATCCCTAAGACTACACATGGAATCCTCTGCAAATTGTGGATTCCCATAGATACACAGTTCCATTATTCTTCAATTAAAGTACATTGGAAATGTTCAATAGAACATAACTATTGTTTTTTTTCTTTTTTCTCCAAAGGTCATATAGTTCCCCCTTACTTGTGTGCCCTAAAGAAATACACCATATTTACATATTTACTTCACCCTTTGTTTGGAGTATGGTTCTGCGAGCATATTAAGTGTAAGAAAATATTTTGAAATACTGTGGAATCACACATGACTCTGTGGTTTAAGAGAACCTTTCCAAATTCCATACACTGGCCCCTCAAATGAGAAACATGATATTCCAGCACCTATTCCCCAAAGTGATATTATGGAACATCACGGTAATGAGGGATTTTCTTGGCAAAAAGTTTTATCTGCTGCTACACATACCTGCAGATCCTGATATAGAGAAATAAGGATCTGCGAAATTATGACCTCAGATATGTTTTTCCCTTTGATGCGGAGCAATTGTTAGGAAATTTGCTTCATAGAATTGGTCAATCTAATAAATGTGTGTTAGGAAAAGGGTATTTTAACAGTGAGGTTCAGCAGATGAGTATTAGTATTCTGTATTGGTTTCCATTCACATACCTCTTGTTTCAAGGAATTTAGAAATTAATCTTTCAGTCCCACATTACGTGCGCTAAGGTAATGTCAACAACAAAATAACACTGTGGAAAAACTGACAGTGCCCTGAGCACACCTAACCCGTCCCAGGGCCAGTGCTCTGTGTAAAATGGTATATGCAAATTAGGCATAGTTATAATTGACTCTGACAACCTACCAACCTACCTAAGTCGCTAGTATATGGTAGGGCATGTAGGTTTAGGGACACCAGTATATATAGCACACCCATAGGTAAACTGCTGTGGTGTCCAGTGTCATTTTAAAGGCAGGCCTGCATTGCTGGCTGCTTTTAAGTTAAAGTTAACCCAAAATTAAATTTTGGAATAAAAAGCTAATTCAAAGACCTAAACTGCCTTATTTGTACATATAGGTCACCCCTAAGGCCTACCCTAAGTGGCCTCAGGATTGGTTGCAGTGTAAATATAAGCAGGGATTTTATAAAAGATGTTTTATAAGTCCTGGTGAGGGAAAAACAGCCAAATTAGTTTTTTTCCCATTGTAGTCAATGAGCCCCATAGGCTAACATTGGAGACATTATTTTAAAATAATAAAGTCGTATGTTCAATAGAGATGAGCTAAATATAGTCAGTTTAGTCCCAAATGAACTGTTATAGTAAATCCAACAACTTGCCAATGTTGAATTTAATATAACTAGTACAGTGAGAGAGTTTTCTTTCTGAAAGTTACCAAATTCAGCCCTGTAGTGCCCTTTCCTGATTGGTCAGCCTCTGGCAGCCTGAGCCAGGCTGCCTTAATGAGGTATGAAGTGGCCTGGGCTGACACAAAGGAAGCATCTGGGGGTAGATAACTGCTATAGCAGACGGCAGAGCAGGATGGGAGAAGAGTAGCCAAACTGGTCTTCAAAGGAGGCACCCTAAGACAGCTAGGAGCCTCACTGATTATATTAAGAGAGGGGCTGGAGAAGGTGTGGCGGGAAACTTGATCATACCAGTGGGTGTGCTCATGTTGAATGTTGCTTTCTGGGATTGATTTTTGCCACACTTCCAAGGAAGTGGTCACCCAGATGGAGTTGGCCGCACTCAATTGGACAGGAGCAGCCCCTGCTCATATCTCTGGTTCCCTACTTTAGATTTTTGTCATTTTGGTGTCATTCTAAAGATACAAATATTTTCTATTCTGAAAAATTGGTGTTGTCATTTTTATTATATTTTGTGTTTTACTTATTTATTGTTTTGTTGATATTAAAAGCTTTACGCAACTGTCTCCTAAGTTAAGCCTAACTGCTCGTGGGCACAGCTACCATGGGTTGAGCAAGGATTCATTTTTTGAGACCTTGATTGGAACTAGTGGTGGTTTATGGCCTATTGCTAAGTGTAGATACCTACCTGCTGTTACTAACAATTTACTTTCCAACAAACACTATCTACCTTACTGAAGAATCATTCTCGCTGTCAGAGAAAAGAGAGGCTTAAATATATGGAAACTTCTATTATAAATAACCAACAATTAAATTAGTCATAGCAAACATTATCATGCTAAACTGCCCAAAACATTCTACTCTGCCATGCCAACCACGAATACGGAGATTTTTTTTTAAAATACCCATCATCCCACCCATGTGGACTTTTACACATAACTTTCTGAATACAAATGAGAAATACCTCCAGCCCAAGGATTTCAACCAATGCTCTTCAAGTCAACCCAAGATTTCAACATAAGCATCCGAGATTCAGAAAACAATAATCAAAGAACTCGCTTAAAAGAAGGATTCTCAGGGTAACTTAATTTCATACTCAAAGTATCAAAAATGTTGCGACCTCTGAGAAATGACTGGCATGTACTTTATAGTTGCCTCTTTGTGCCCTACTATTTCCTTTTGAATCTTATAAATGCTCCTAAGCCATAAATCACACGTTAAAAAAAGAGAAAACCTCAAATAATTCTATCCTAGCAGCCCTAATGTCTAAATGTAAACACAAATCGAATTGCAATAAAGGCATAGAAATGTAATATCAACAGTTATATCAAGTTCCAGAGTGATGAAACATTACGAAGAAAGATTTCTCTAGAGGCTAAATAAACATCCTTGTACATAGATTATTTTGTTTCTGGAAAGAAAATCAGCTTGATCAACCTGATGAACAGATTTGTGATGGAGTAAACAGATTTAGTTGAACATTAAATGTTATAGCAAAATATACCTGCCAGAATGAGTCTGTGTAAAATAGCATAATTAATCATAGTAGTTTTTTCAAACAAATAGTTTTATAATTACACAGTAACAGAACGCATGCCATATAGCTAATAATGTAAAAAAAAAATAACTTGATAAAATATGAATGTGTGATCTTTTGTTTGCAATGCAATTCTGCCTTTTGTATTGATTTACATCTATAGCTCAAATCTAGGGTTACAGTTGGAGGAAATATCATGCAGAAGTGCTTCCTTGTATTGATTCAAAAATCAATATTCGAAAGTATTCACAATCAAGGTAGCTAATTTGTAATGAAAGACAATAAAGCAATTCTACATAAAGAGAGAATGGATATAGTTTCAAAAGAGTAAACTATGTTCTTTATAAACCAAACCTTCAACACAGAATGACACAAAGAGCACTGATTTTTCCATTGAAATGTTTAATTCAGATAGTGCTACAAGCCCAAAACATGGAAAGTACTTCCTAGAAACGAAATCACCACGTGTCCCTTAAATGTAAATATAAAATGAAAGAACGCTTTTTCTGCTTAACTTAATTTAAAAAATGAAGGGATGACTATATGTATGGATGCATGGATTGAATGGATGGATGGGTCCTAAAGAGGCATGTTTGTCTTTCTTCTTACGCCATGTTTATTTCTATCCATAAACTTAACTAAGTTTAATAAATAATTGTATGAGGCAGAGTTTATAGATTTGTGTAAAACTGTCAATTAAAAATGCTAATTCACATAGAATATGGATTGGCAGAGTTTTTAGGCTAATGAAAAAGGAATTTATTTCTAGAAAGTTCGGCTGCAGTTTCAGTGGCGTATGGACCCCCATACCTGAACACTTTCGCCACAAGAACTTATTTCTAAAAGGTGACACAGGCGGTTAATATTAAAGCATAATTGATCAGAGCTCCACATTTTACAGGCAGTTTAAACAAACGTGACATTTTGGCTGGATTCTTATTATTTTCAAAACGTGTGAAGCATCTCCTTGAATTTTAACCCATTCCCATTCGTTTTCGAATCCTGAAGTTCTGCATAGACCTTCATTCATAATGTTACTGGAAATCTGCATTAACAAGTCATAACGAGCGACGGACCTCATAATATTAGGCCTTAGGAAGATGAGCTCTGCTTAGCCATTATTTTGATTGCCGGATCAGGTAGCAGGCTTATCCCTTAGTTGACGCTGATTTTGGAGGAGAGGCCAGAAACAGCAGTTTTATATAGCAATGAAATTTCTCCCTAGGAGTCTTAAAATTATTTCAACACCTAATATGTGCACTCTGGTACCAGATACATCATGACAAAGTCTCACATCCGGGAGCACGGCCAGGGGTAGGTTTAGTGCACCGCACAAGGACTGCCGCTAAGTTGTTGCAAGCCTGGCCACAGGCCTGCGTGATCCCATGAAGCCCTGTCTCGACTTGGGAGGGGTGACTAATAGGAAGAGCAAGTCCGGGTCAGAGTGGACTTGTGTAAGTGACTGTTAACACTGTGAGTGTCAGTTTCAGATTGCAGGAGTCTATTTTGTTTTTTTGTTGGAGAAGTTTACAGATATATTAGGTCCTGAAGCAGCGTCAGTGGATCCTTTTGGACCAAAGAGACGCGAAACATGTTGACCTCATTTTGAGGAATGTCTGGCAATCCCTGACTTCCTCTCCTCTTTATTTGTTAGTGAGTGGTTGAGCATTATCTCTAACTCACTCCCTTGCTATATTTTTTAATCTTGACCATCACCCAACATCGACGAATAAATGAACACTTAGTGAGTCAATTTTATTTTCTATTGATCTCTCCTCTCTTTCTTCTGACCCACATTTGGGTTCTGTGGCATCATCGAGAAAAGATCTCCGGCAAAGAGCCCCCCTTCAGGGGGGTGCCCGTCAGACATTGCAGCGCCGGTCTGACGTGGAGCCTGTCCGATGATGAAGCATGACACCCAATAGGGTGTGTGAGGACTCTTGCTCCTATTAATTAGGACTTCCTAGTGTTCTCCCTATCTTTTTGTGTTTTCTTTGGAAGAGTGTATTTCATTATATAGCAATATTCACTGGAGGGCATACACTGGACCATTAATCCTCCGATCCCCTTATATTTTCAAAGTTTTCCAATTCGCCATGAATGATCACTGAGATGACTATATACTTTGAAAATATTTCGGTAAAGTAGTCATTATGTCAGGATCTATAACCTTTCTAAAAATACATACATTTATTTACCCAAATAAAAAAAAAATTGTATTGTTGCTAAATCATATTCAAACCCCTTCCATCACATTACATAGACAATTTCTGCAAATAATATTTCTTCTGTCAAATAACAACATTCCCTTTCTAATAACTAATATATTTCTGCAAACAAATTCTGCTTTCCCTTTTTAAAGGGCGCTTTCATTAACTTCTATCCAGAAATGAGTAAATACAACTACATATACTAAAGTACACCCTCAACTTCCAAGTTGTCACATATTTATTAATTTAATTCTTGTCCTCGTAGTTCTGCATGTATAATTGGGGAAATAACAGTACAACAAAGAGAATGACAAAAGAAATGATCGGTAGATAAGCTACTGGAAAGGATTAACATTATTGCTCCTTGGAGATCAAAGTGAATGTTTCATAAACAATGGTCTTGCTTGGATTTTGAGAATGTTGGAGAATTGAATACCTAGCTGACGTAAAGTATTGCATGGGATATAGCCTGTACAGGCATTCATGTAGAAAGCATGCTTAACTCCAAATAATGGGAGCAGGAGATATTGTGTGTGGTTACTACTCACATATTAGCTCTTCTACTGGTGTACAATACCTGAAACCATCGACCGGTGTCTGAGTCGCACAAAACAACCCACAGCAAAACATGGCACAAGAATTATGAGCACAACAAACTTGATTCACAGAGCTACAGCATAGGCATCATCTTCTCCATACATCAGCAAGAGGCACATATGAACAGCTGCAATGCGCCCTCTCCTCACACAACAGGCACAGTAGGCAGAGTGCAGTGCATGCTTCAGACATGCATGATGTGATGAAGCGAGGCCTCTTCACTAGCAAAGTCTTCCTTATATACTCCTGGTCTGTTTCCATTGAACTAATTAAACTAACACATCAGGGGCAATGCTTTGTAGGCTATATGTTGAGGAATGCAGTGTCCATGATGATGCAGTTAGGCTTGCCACCCTAATGGATGCAGCACATCACTGTCCCGTCACCTAATATTTAAACAAGCATTGGCAAAACCAATAGGTTTTGCCAATGCAGGTTCTATTGGCTTTATCAATGTCTTCTAACTATGTTGTACAGCAGCGAAGAGGCGAGTAGAGTGGTGTGGTACACTGTAGAGTTGAATGGGGTAGACTAGAGTGGCATAGAGTAGAGTGGCATCAAGAAGCATGGCATTGTGTGGAGTGGGTAGAGGTCCATTTTATGGAGTGGCAGAGTTGAGTGGATTGGCATAGAATGCTGAGGCATAGAGTGCAGTGGCATAGAGTAGAATGGTACAGAGTAGAATGGAATAGCCTGCAGTGGCGTAGAGTAGAGCTGTGCACAGTTTAGTTGTGCAGACTGAAATGGAGTAGGTGAAGTGGTGCAGAGTAGAGTGGCGTAGAGTGCAGTCGTGCAGAGTGCAGAGGTATGGAATAGAGAGGTGCAGAGTGCAGTGGCAGAGTAGATTGGTGCGTAGTAGAGTGACATAGGGTGCAGCGGCATATAGTGATGCAGAATAGAGTGGCACAGAGTGGTGCAGAGAAGAGCAGAGTGGTGTACAGTGGCACTGGGTAGAATGGCAGAGTGCAATGGTGCAGAGTGGTGTAAAGTGCAGCATCATAGAAAGGAGTGGTGCAAAGTGCAGTGGCAGAGTAGAGTAGTGCACAGTAGAGTGACATAGATGGCAGTGGCATATAGTAGAGTGGTGCAGAGTAGAGTGCAGTTGTGCAGAGTACAGTGGCATAGAGTACAGTGGAATAAAGTGCAGTGGCATAGAGTGGCGTAGAGTAGAGTGGTGCTGGGTAGAGTGGCAGAGTGCAGTTGCATATAATCAGTAGAGTGGCAGAGAGTTCAGTGGCCTAGAGTAGAAAGGTTCAGAGTACAGTGCAGTGGCATGCAGTATCATATAGTGGCACAAGTACAGTGGTATAGAATGGTGCACAGTAGAGCAGAGTGGGGTAGAGTGCATTAATACACAATGCAGTGGCAAAGAGTGGCTTAAAGAGCATAGGTATAGAGTGGTGCAGAGTAAAGTGGTGTAGGGTAGAGTGGCATAGAGAAGAGCAGAGTGGCATGCAGTGCAGTGATGTAAAGTGGTGCAGAATTAGAATGCAGTGTTCTCCAAGTCCAAAATAAATCTTTGGATGCACTTTATGCTTAAAAAAAATCAGCAATGCAAAATGACAGCATGGCATTTTACAGAATTTCTTTAAAATTACACAAATTTCACCCACACCTTCAAAAAGCCAGTTCAAGGCTAAGAGCTGGAAAACAGTTGCATCCCTCCTACTCTGAGATTACTAAGTACATCATCTAGGTAATGTTATGAAAAAAACAGCAGGTAAGTATTTTACATCCAATATCCAATATTCATTTTGGGGGCCATTGGAAAGCACCATTGCCCTCTTAAAACAAGAGAGGGTCATTTAATGCCTGCCAAGCCTGCCTCCTCAAACACCCCAATTGTTTTCATGTCGGGTTTCTCGTATCCACCTCTTTGATTGTGGTGATTTTATGCAAACCACCCACTCATGATTTTCCCTCCCTAAAAATTCCAGTGTCTGGTACCAAATCCGTGGAAGGCAGTGTACACATATGAGAATTACTGAAAAAATAAATAAGACAATAACAAAACTGCATCTTGGGAAAACATCCAACAAACCAGTCTGTAAGTTTTCAAAACCGCTTGCTAATGTTTATGCCACAGTAAATCTAACCATTTCTCGGTCCTCAAAAACAACAAGCATTTCAATGCAATGGGTCTTGCATTTGCTCGAGTTAGAGCTATTAGAGTTGTAAACTCCTAACCGGACTTTCCTTGCCACACAAATTGAAAGAAAAAAAACAGGCGTGATCACGCTATGTAAAACGCAGCGTGATCGTGCTGAAATTGAAAACCAAATAACCGAGCGCAATTGCGTTATGTATAACCCAGCGTGATCGCACTGCATGCAAAATAAAAAGATACAGTAATCCGGAAACCATGCTGAAAACATGGAGTCTCGTATGTTTTCAGTAGTTGGCCGGTTCACTCGAGGAGGGCTAAACACCGGAAAAGGCATGATATATGCATGCCTTTCACTAATTAAATCAAGCGGATTTTAAAAGTCAAGCACACAGACCATTTAAAGTGAGAGGCGTGACATGGGCGTGGTTAACAGCCCAAAGAGAGATTACAACAGGAACGGAGTGCTTGTGTGCTCGACCCTAAAACAATGAACGTAAGACAGGTGTGCAAAAGGTTAATGTCAGTGGTAACACCAGCATTGCAGGGGTGCTATGCCCCAACGCGTGACAACAAGGTATGACATTAAATAGAGCGATAAAAACACCACAAAAACTATTTCACGCATAGTTTTGAAATGTTTTTAAAAATACAGTGCCAAATTCTCATGGGGTAATGTAAATAGAATTTTCTGGAGGGCGACCATAAAAAATGCATGGAAGAGGTCCAACTTTAAGTCTCAAAATCAGCATGTCCCTAGTGAGAAGTGTGAAAATATTGATTAAACAAGCAAAGGTGTGACTTTTATTTGAAATTCTGACTTAAAACATTGAAAAGCCTGTTAAAGTTTGAATACATGTTCATAATATGCTCTGAGTACTGCGCATTTACAAAAATGAAGACTAAGAGGGTCATTACGACCCCGGCGGTCGGTGTTATATTGGCTGTAGTACCGCCAACAGTTTGGCGGTACATACTGCCATATAATGACACTGGCGGTTTGGCTAAAGCCAAACTGCCAATGTACCACACCGACCGCCAAGGCGGTAATGACCGCTGGGCTGAAGACTACAGTCTCCAGACCGGAGGCCGTAACTAGGCTGCCAATGGCAATATGACCCCTCCCACCGCCATGGTTTCTGTGGCTTTTCTACCGCCACGAAAACCATGGCTGTAGGCACTATCAGTGCCAGGCAATTACTTCCCTGGCACTGATAGGGGTCTCCCCCACCCCCTTCCCTCTCCCCAGAGTCCTCCCCATCCCTCCCCTCCAACATAAACACACATACACACATTACAAAACACACGCATACCCACATTCACCCACACATGCAAACATCCATTCGCACACACACAAACCCTCAGCCCCCTCTCCTGTCGGAGCACCTGACTTACCTGCTTACTGGGGGTCTTCCGTGAGGAGACGGACATGGCGCTGCTGCCAGCAGCAGCATCCACCAGCGTAATACCGCCAGGCCGTATCATGTGTCATGATACGGTCGGTGGTGTTCAGTAGCGGCACCTTACCGCCGTCCACTGCCATGACCCTAGGTGGAATTACGCCAGCCTTCTGGCGGAATTCCAGCTACTGTCATATTATGGTGGATGGTAGGTAGCCACTGTGACGGTCTTGTGGCGGCCGTCACTGTGGCGGTAGGCGACATTTACTGCCATTATCATAATTAGGGCCTAAATGTGTGATTGTAGTTTTAATTTGTAAAATAGTCTCCCTTGCATTAAATGCAAGCACTCGATGTGGGGTGGAATGGATCTCCGGGCAGTTACTATGAGAGTAAATGTCTTGCTGGAGCTAATGTCCCAGCTATGTACTTTTAAAAATACTGATCATATAGTACACATAAATGTGCCAGCCCTAAAAAAACAGTAGGAGACAGAAATCTCACAGACATTTCCCAAAAGTCTGGAAAAATGCCAAAATATTTATAACAAAATTCTCAGCACAAGAGCTAAAGTGATTGTCTGAGAGAAGTCTGGCGCTCTCTTTCTTCAATCAAGAGCAGTCCGTGAAGCTATAATAAGCTAACTGGAAGCGGATGTGTTAGGGAAATATTTATTCCTGAGAGAGGTTATCAATCACTAGGTTCCAAAGTGCAGGTCATGAGAAGGCTGGAGAAATATGCTGCTATAGTCTGCTGCACAAAATGCAAGGCCAGAAATTAGTAGTTGAAAAGAGCAAGAAAGGACGTTTAATGATAAGCACTGGAATAGCATTTTTAAAATTACTGAATATTTGTCATGTGCACCGAAGTCACCATAGCCCCTCCTTACACGTTTGTCTGTACAACATTTCAGCGGAGGGTTGGAGCCACATTAATCTAATTTTCCGTACCCACCAAATTGTCAATCCCAACCAGCATAACACAATGTTTAAGCACCAAATCCAGTTCACTTGTCCCATTAACCACAATCTATCTACGATTTAAATACAAATGGAATCCACACACCGCAAGCACTCATCAAAGAACACCCACCTTGGAACCAACATCCCAGCTCCTAAATCGTAAAATATGTAAGATCTACACACCAATGTTCTTGCCGTTCCTGTCTGTAGCTTCAAATTCCGAGAGCTTCAATTACATTCTGGCGAGTGTGTAACATTGTTGATGGGGTTCTTTTACTGTTCTTTTGGAAAGTTAGGCAAAAGAGAAGGGAAAAAAGCACAAACTACAGACAGCAGGAGGTAGGAAATATATAACGGGCAGGTCGGAGTGAGGAGACCATTGGGATGATTAAGGCACTGAAGAGAGGGCAGATTAAAGCAACACGGGTGGGGTGAGTTAAAAAAACAACAGCAGGGAGCTGGCAGGATAGGATGGGTTAATAACAGCTTGCTGAGAGGTCTGCAGTTTAAAAGGCACATGGGGAGGGGGAACGTGCACCCCACCAGTGCTATAAGATGTACTCTGCTGTTAGACTGGCACCTTTGCTGAGCCAGCACCTGAAAACAAGTAGTAGCAAAGTTATGCTTGTGGAGGTGCCGGTCCTGTCTACTCTTATTGTGGTGATGATATGAAAAAAGTACATGAGGAAGTGTGTGGCCACTGCGGCCAGTGGAAGGACACTGGTTGCCAGCCAACCGGAACGCGTACTTCATCGAATCACCAGGTATCACCAGCCGATGTCAAGGAAAGAGAGGAAGTGCAGTCTGAAGATATCAGAAGTGGCTGCTGACAATAAGAAGCAAGAAAGAAGACTGACTGAGGATGCCTACCACTGGTAAGTAATGTGTGGCCTGGGGGTGGTCTGTATGCCCTTTTAAGTATTTTTTTGTGCACAAAAGATTTTGCAAGCACAGCACGCTAGCACACCATGCAGTAGAAATCTAAATATGGTTTAACTACAGCAGCAACAATCAACCTGTCCTCAGAGATGATATGGAAAACATAGCTAGTAGCAGAGCAATAGTTCATCAGTTAGAACTAAGACAGGGTCCGCTAAAGAACAAGCTGAACTGCACATAATTCTGAAAGCAAGTTCTGCTAACTCAAAACAGGTCTGGCACATGCAGCAGAAGTGCAAACTTCCCTGAGAAACATATGAGAGTTATGTTACCGGAAAGGCACATAATGATTTCTGAAATGGATGAATTAACCTGCTGAGGTATCTTACATTTAAACATGGGAAGTAAGTGGATTATTACTTGGGGTACATGGTAGTCCACCACAAGTAATAATGTCATTATTCTTGCTAGGTCCAGTAAAGGTTTCAGTAATTTAAACTTTAGCTCAACACCTGGTAGCTATGGCATAGAGCCACCAGGCTTAAATTCAGGAAATGGATAAAGCATTTATAATTAACAAAACGGTTAAAAGGTAAAAAAAAAAACACAATAAATATCCCAAAAATTATTAAAATAAAGAATATTCCAGTGAAAAAAACATTACACCAAAACAACTAAAATCCAATATAGGAAACCAAAAATATGAATTTTTAAAGTGTTAAATAAAATATCATGTGGCCACTCGAAACCTGTTTTGGGGCAGCTCCTCTCCCACAAGGACTGCTGCCTGGCTGGCTGCGAGGACAATAGAGGAAACAGGCACAGTTGTGCACCTGCCTCTCACATGAAAGGCCGAGGCCCTTTGTCTTAACTCTGGGAGCCAATTTACACCTCTTGAAAGAGCTATTCAGCTCCCAAGTGACTCTTGGAAGTTCATGCAAATGGGGTTTCAGAGGCTTTTGCCAGAGAAGAGGTGACTTTTTAAAAGCACACGTTGTAAAATATTTGTTACGAATATGAATTTAACAATTAATTGGATTTGCAATAAATATTTCAAAAAGTCCTAGCATTAACTTTTTAGCTGGTTCCTAGGGGAAGATAATTTGATTATCTTCAAAATTGTATCCTAATGTTTTCCTGTGGAGCAGCAGTCCCTGCTACCATGAAAATAGCTTTTAGGGCATTGTCACTGTAAGGACATGAAACATTTACATGGCCTACGTTTAAATATAATGCACCCTGCCTAACAGTATTTAAGGCCTTATTAGGGGTGGCATATTAATATTTTAAAAGAAGATTTAGCCCTGTCAAAAGGGGTCATTTTGACATGTTGAATTTGCAGTTTAAACCTGAACAGCCATGTTACTGGTAACAGGTCTGCAGTCATGTGTTGCACTGCCACTTTAGTGGTGGCACAATATGTGCAGATGTCCACTCATATAACATTTAACTTTCAGTCCCTGGGTGCACTTTCTACAATATGCTAGTTAAGTATATACCAATTTGGAGTAGAGACCCTTTTGACATGTTTTAGGTGCCAAAGCACAGGCACTGGGGCCTAGTAAGTGGAATCCTAGTGCACAAATAACAAAAATCACAGTCCAAAAAATGGGGAGGGTCATGTAAAGAGACGTTTTCCTACAAACATGACATGAGAACCAATTGCCCTCTGTCAACTTCTTATCAGATCATTGATTCACTTGAGAGGAAGAACCAATTGTCGGACTAGGGGGGAAATGTATTTTACCATCTGATTCAACACTGACTATAAGATGGGTGGAGCCCCACTTCTCAAAACCTGGGACTGGTACTCATGAGCACATCAGGTTTATTTACATCTCTCAAGGAACAGTAGGTGCTGGGGATTGAAATGTAGCCAAAGAAGACTGCAAAAAATAGACCAGGTGAGCTGACAAGCAAACAATCATTTAGATCGTCATTAGAAACCACATGCTCCCTGAACATAAACCAAAGAAGTTGTTTTGGAAATGAATTTACGACTATGCTGTTGGATTCACTGCACTGTGAGTAACGGATTTCTCTGTTGCCTAACCTCAGGCCACTTTATATGAAGTGCTCCAAGTGCACAACAGGTATTTAAGTGAGCTTTTCCCATCCCTAAGCATTTTGACTTTATAGAAGGGGTCATAGATGCTTGCGGAAGCTGCACAGAGTGTGTCACCAGGGATCTCTTTATCATTTTGTTTGGATGTATTACCCTTCAAAATGTTGCCTGGCCGCTGTGTGCAGTGAAAGGCATACTAAAAGCTTCAATGTGCTAGACTGTATATCACTAATGTGCTGTTTCCAGTACAGTCCAGAGTTTGCAACAGCACAGGGAACAACACATTAATTTCAGAACATTCCTAATGAAACAAACATTTCTGAATGGATTTAGAGATGTGAATATTTCAACTCACTCCTCAATCTTCCCCTACCAAATACTTGCCTAAAGTTCAGTGGAGCCTCATCCCACTGATCTTAAAGCTCTAAATGGAATCTTACTTCATAACCCAGACTGACTCTCTGGTGGAGGGATGAGACTTAATTCACGTATAAGAATGTTCTTTCAATGCAAAAGGGAGACTCCATTCAGTTCGAGTAGTGGTACTTGCTCATTTAAAATCTGTAGCATCTTTGAGTGTTGAATTAAATTTGTATTAAACTAATCAAGCAGTGAAAGTTTCGAATGGAAGTCTTGTGAAGTATTTGTACAAAGATAAACAGTGGAAGACGACTGACTGGTCCAAGAGATACGACCTAGAAGCAAACCTTGGCTCACCAACGTGGCGATGGCGCTGCATGCCCTCATCTCTTCTGTGCTTAGAAATCGTTTTAAGTGCTATAAAGGGAATTGGCTGGTATTACTTCCTCTTTCTGAAGTTCCCAAATACCTGTGATGCAGCCACATATATACAAAGGTTGATGACAACTTGAAAAACAATAACAGGATAAGGTAACCCAATCGTTCCTAAGGAGATGGCTGAATATTGTGAACAAGGTGAAACTCCCGAAGGAATTATTTAAATTAACTTAGGTTGGTCATTCGGGATCTAATCAAGCCAATTGAATTGAGGAATATTATTTATGTAGAAAGAATCTTTTGAGGGCATAGAAAGAAGTTAGGTAAGTATTCTGTGCTACCAATCAATTGTTTTAATGATGACAGGAAAATGAAGGTTTGTAATACAAATACTTCTAATTTTTATGGGCTGATGTGTTTTAATTATTGATGTTTTGGTCTGCGAATGGTAAACGACTAGGGTCGTATTACATATACAGCACACTTTCCCTGAACAGCACAGAAAATAAGGTGCTTGCAAACTTTCAGAGGGACAGTCGTGCCCTCTGCCAGCCTCTGCCAGCCATGCTCGAGTGCAGGAGCACAGAAGGCATGGTGCTATGCAGTATTTTACAATTACAGGTTCAGTGGGAGCCGTTTTTCGAGCACTATAAGAAAGGGGGTAGCGAAACATGTCCACTTCCACCCTTCTTTCAAACCCAGCTAACAATAGAAATAAATCTATGGGCATCAGACAGGAACGCTAACTCAGCAAAGGTCTGAATACATCTGCAGCTTGTGTATAGAGGGATGTGTCCCTCCCACCTCTGGACCCCACTGCCATTGCACTGGCTGACCTCCTGCGAGTTATATCAGATAATGGGGAAACAATTATAATGAGGTATGATAAGACTTTTTCAACGTGTTAATATGTAAATAATTAACACATTTCAATTAAGTGTCAATAACAAATATTTGTCTTGCATGGCTGGTGTTAGAATCAAATTCGTATTTGAGATCATAACTGGCCAGTGATCACAAACTAGTAATCTAGTATATAGCTCATCATGCAACAGGACTCAATTGCGCACTACTAGGTGTAAAATAGTCTGCGTTAAAAAACTAAAGGTTCTGAAAAAGGATAAATAGTTGAGATAAGTTTTATTTACAATCAGCTGTAAAACAAAAAGTTCTGTTCAGTAACTGCATCCTAATAGCATTAAGCTGTCCTACAACTACATTCATATATGTATTGTGAATTAAACAAAATCATCACAATCACATGAAAATATCTTAACCATACCTAAGTACAATTAACTAAAATATGGCAGTTACAGCAATATATTATTTTTAAATATCCAAGATCCATGAAAGAATCTTAATTACATCACCAGTACTCTATTTACTATCTATAGTCCATTTCTTCTATTGATGAAGTCATTTTTAACAGCAAAAAATGGACTAAGATGTACATTACTCTAAAAGCTGAATCACACATTTTCAATAGGTGGCTACTCCGCTACTGAGCTGTATATGCTCCCCCATAAGCAGGCAATGTCCCAGAGATCGAAAGAGTGGCATAAGAAACCTAAGCACACACAGAGGACATGGATCCCTTTTTCCCTTGGAGAAACTATCTGCAAAGATAGATAGAGAGACAGAGAGAGGGACAAATAGATAGATAGATAGATAGATAGATAGATAGATAGATAGATAGATAGATAGATAGATAGATAGATAGATAGATAGATAGATAGATAGATAATTTTGCATTGGTACATGTGGGAAAGTGTCCTCAGAGAGAGAGTTCACAGTCTCAATATGAATACGAAAAAGAGATGGGTGAATTGCTAGAATTAATCATAGCCACTGATTCTTGGGGAGCATTGCAGTCCATTTCTTTTAGCCCACCAGGGTAACTAAGACAGGACTCTGTCATGTGTAGCTCAGCCTTGGAACACAGGCAAACAAAGACCGGTTGTGACATATTCCGGTCTCATCAGGAGGGTAGAGCTTGGTTCCAGTGACACAGTGAGCATGGGACATAACTCTGGTTATACTTTTCTCAATTAGGGAAGCACACTGAGATGGGTAGAACACTAATATTAATCTTCAATTAACTTGTTGTTCCTTCATGAGGGTCATCATA
The DNA here is from genome assembly GCF_031143425.1 of Pleurodeles waltl. NCBI lineage: Eukaryota > Metazoa > Chordata > Amphibia > Caudata > Salamandridae > Pleurodeles > Pleurodeles waltl. Next base: position 302,195,726 of record NC_090440.1, read on the forward strand.
TAGCAGTTTGTGAAGGACTGTTCCATTGAGGAGCAGGGTGAGTATTGATCTGCCTAAAAAGGACCTCTGTCTAAAGTGGCAAAGTAGGTGGAAAATGATGGGTTAGAATGCTACCTTGAGCAATTGGCAGTGTTTACACTATTTGCGAGCATTCCCCCATCACATTTTGTGTGTTTAAACAGCTAATTCGCGAAAGGTATACCTTTTTAGACTAAAGCCTGCAAGACAGTGCAATTGAAAGACTTACTGGGGACTTGTCTATAACTGACCTGGAAAGCAGTTACGTTTCTTGCTTTCTATTCAATGGTTTTATTTGCTTTAGCGTGTTCATCTAATCTTTCTCCCTGCTGTGGCACATAGCTTGTTTCTCATCTCTCTAACAGGCTCCTTTTATACTTTCAAAAGTGTCTGCTTTTTGGAGGCTTTTTTTCTTTTTTTTAAATCACACCAAGAGAGGACATCCATTGAAATTATAAAATATAATTTTGGACTTGTTTGTCCTTTGAGTCACTCTACAGCTTCGCCCTTCGAGCCAGTCTCCTGTGCACTTTAACTCCATGTTGCACTCTCTCTTGTTTGATTGATTCCACCCCTTTCACTTTGCTGTTTCTGTTTGTTTTCCTTCTTTTGGGCTCTATGTTGCTTCCCCCTAGTTGTGCCCTTCATGTTGCTTCCCCCGCGTTATGGGTTGTTTCCCCCACCCGCTCATGTTACTTATTTTTTGTTTACCATTCCAACTCAGATCAGTAAACATAAAGGAAATAAATGCTTGCATCATTTTGTAGGTGTGAGTGCCTACAAAATGAGGCAGCCAGCTCTGTAGGCTTTTTTTTTAACCTGTTTATTAGCCATGCTGAACAGCAACATGGATGCTGTGCAGCATGTCTAAATCCATTGAAAAAGTCAATAGGTCCCAAAGGCGAGAGATCTATTGGTGTTGTCTGTGTTTGTTCTACTTTTTTCTCAATTGAACGAAACACCAAGGTACTGACTTCATTATTCTAGCTATCTCCGGGTTTGGTGGCAACTATCAAAGTTAAGCCTAACAAACCTCTTCACCAGTAGCACCACATGTGTCAGCTGTTGAGTGTAATCATTTGCTATGCCTACTGCACACCTTCAATGACTACTTTCAGATGGTAATAAATTGGCAATCTGTCCTCCATACACAGCATTTACTTAAAGTCATTTATTGCTACAAACCACTTTCTTCATTTTATCAACTTGGAAACTTGTATGTGTTCTTTTTTAGCATTTTTCTAAAGAGTGTGAGCAGTTTCCTTTCTTTTGATCACAGTTGGTTTGAGAACAGAATATGCTAAACTAATATGTTGGTTAGTTAAACATTTAGGATGCAGGGCATATGTGTAGTATCCTCACTGCTAGACTGTACTGGTCAATAATAAACTTAATAGTGGCTTACATTCAGTTTTTTGTAATGTGCATTAAGGCAAAAAGGCAGAGAAAAACTGCGCGTCCAAAATGGTGAAATATTCAAAATGAGAGCCACAGTCTTCTCACACCATCCACTACAAACCAGTTCAAATCAGCTCACTTCAAAGGTATTCTTTCTTGTGTTGACGTCCCTTCAACTGGATACCTTAAAACTCAGACGATCCTAGAGTCTGAAGTACAGCGCCTCATGAAAAGGACAACGTAATGACGGTGATATTCACTACCACATGGCACAGCTGCAAGTCCCGATCATGTTCATGGGTATTATATACAATTCCTAAGAAGACTTCCTGAACGTTGTCAGTGGACTTTGCTCTCGCCAGACAATTGTCTAAACCGCATTATAGTCAAGAAAAAAACATTTGTTACAGTATTTCAAACATAACGATTGACTGCATATATGAGCACATCTATCCTCACATAGTAGCTGGAGAAAGAATTAAAATGCATAGAAACTGGATAACTGAGAATTACGTCCCAGCTCCAATTAATTAGAATAATATTGCAACTTGCAGTCTGGAGGATGGGTTTCTTGCTTTAGCAGCACCTGCAGAGTGCATTTTCTTTCTGAGACATTAGTGAGGGAATTTGGATCATATATCTGAATATTTACCAAAGTTTGAACCTCTTCTACAAAACCAGATGTTGTGTATTAGATGAAATAAAATGGTTTGTCCATTATTAATTTATAATAATTGTATTGGTTGCCTACGGCTTTGGAGAAATGATGCGTTTATTGTTGCAAAACACACCATCATGTTTCAATAGATGAACAAGGGGTACTGGCATTATCTAGTTTGGACCACAGCTGTATGTTTAATTGTTATCTTGTTCCTAGACCTTGTGTTACTCACAGAAAGGTGTCTGGTCTTGTGTTTTTAACACGTTTAGTTATGTTTAAGCTTTCAAAATAGAGATCATCCTCTCTGTGTTCAACTACGCTCTTTTTTGTGGTAGAGCGGTCGAGCAGTTAGGCTTATCAGAGGATAGTAGCATTTGTTGTACACACACAGTCAAGAAATGAGGCACACACTCAATGACTAACTCCAGGCCAATTGTTTTATATAGAAAAATATATTTTGTTACTTTATTTCTAGAACCAGAAGGTCTTTGTTGCAGATAAGTACAGTTGTCAATATGTATCAAGCATATCTATCAAATGTACTTTGTTTGGTTTTTGCAGATAAAGCAGTTTACAAGTAAGTAACACTTTTCTATTTCAAAAGTTGACACTGCAATTTTTCATAAGAGTCAATAGAGTCCTGGGGGAAAAATATGTTAGCACCGTTAACTGGTAAGCACACGACTTACCATTCCAGTCTTCAGGGGTTAGGATGTCCACAGGTCAAAATTTAGGCTGGCCCGAACGGTACACCACCAGCCACATGGGGCCGGATGAGTGCAGGGGCCAAGGTTAACATTTGGTTTATAATGGAATCTTTTGAGGACTGGGGGTGTTCAGTAGAAAGCAGATTGCAGGTAAATACCTGTGGTTCCAAGACACACACCTTGGGGTTTAGATCAGCACCTGGGAGGCCACAGGTTCACACTAAACACACACCCTCAGCGGCTCAAAGGTGGCAGGGTGCAAACACAAAGCTGGGCACCCAATGCTGTCCAATAGGGGGACTCCAGGGGTCACAAAAGATGCTGCAGGCTGGGTACAGGGGTTGGGTCTGGGAAACCAAAGGCTGGACTGAGAGGACTAGAGGAGGTGCCCGCTGGACGTTGCTGGCCATCGGTCAGATTCCCCAAGGACAGGGGACTGCAAGTGCAGGGGTCTCCTTGGACATCGGGTATATTCATCGGATCTGGTCTGGATCAGGGAGATCCTCCAGTTTCAGGCTGCAGGCATCGTAGTGTTGGCCAGGAGGGGTCAACCCATGTTGGACTCGAGGTCAGAACTGCCTGGGGACCTTCTCTGGTCCGGTGGGCCACCTGGACTCAGGCTGTGGGCATTGGGTGCAGAGTGGGCAGAGATCACGAATTCAGGGCGGTTCTGGAGTCCTTTTGGAGGGTTTCCTCTGGATAGGGTGCCCTGGGGCACTGTAATAGGAGGCCTGAGCCTTTGAAGGTCACCTCCAGGGGTTACAGTTCCTGCAGGGGGTAGGTGTGAAGCACCTCCACCCAGAGCAGGCTTTATTTCTAACCCCAGAGGGCACAAAGGCTCTCACCCCATGGGGTCACAAATGTGTCTGTTAGTGGCAGGCTGGCACAGACTTGTCAGCCCTGCACTAAAGGGTTGTGCAAAATACAGGGGACACCTCTAAGATGCTCTCTGTGTGCATTTTACAATAAATCCAACACTGGCATCAGTGTGGGTTTATTGTCCCGAGACGTTTGATACCAAATTTCCCAGTCTTCAGTGAAGCTATCATGGAGCTGTGAAGTTCGTAATGACAAACTCCCAGCCCATGTACTCAATATGGCCTCAGTGCACTTATCAATGTCTAAGAATGGACTTAGACACTGTAGGGGCATATTGCCCATGCAGCTATGCCCTCACCTGTGGTATAGTGCACCCTGCCTTAGGGCTGTAAGGCCTTCTAGAAGGTTGACTTACCTATGCCACCGGTAGTAGTTTGCGAGCATAGTGCCCTGGAAGGGATGCCATGTTGACTTTGCCTTTTTCTCAACAGCAACACCCACAACCTGCAAAGGCGGTGTGGATGTGTTTGGTGAAAGGGTGGCACACTACAGGATGCAGCCATTAGAGATCCACCCTGGTCACAGAGCCCTTGTGCCATTTACAAGGGTCTTAGCTGTGTGCCAAGGGTGTACCAATTGTGGAAAAAATGGTAGTTTAGTGAAAGAACACTGGTGCTGGGGCCTGGTTAGCAGGATCTCAGCACACAGTCAAGTTAGCATCAGATATCAGGCACAAAGTGTGGGGGTACTGCAAACAAGGGACCAGTTTCCTACATGTACGATCTATACCAGTAATGTAAATCAGGGGACAGAAAATAAGCCCTCCAACAGCAATAGGTCCTGGGCAACCCATCCACAAAGAAACAATTCAGCAATTAAACACTTAATAATAATAAAATCCCTTATAGAGCACAAAGCGTTACAATGCAGGGATTGCGCCACTTTGTAAATATGGCACAGCATTTTTGCCATAATATCGCCACATTAGCGTCTAACAAATTACACTAATGTGGCGATATATGGAGCAAGCGGCTCTAAAATTTGCCCCTTGATGTTTACCCGGTGATCCTCAGTGTATTGCCCCCATAGCACAACCACACAGAAGGAGTTCAACCCTGCTTCTTTTCATATCACAATTTATTTTCTTTCTGAGATCTATGTTCCATTCTCTCACTCTCCAGTGGTTTAAAAGGAGAAGCATACTGTTTCTAGTAACAGAAGGGAATGTGCGCATTATAACAAAGGTCACTTATGCAAGAGGGACTGGGATGGTGTGCACGAGAGGGAAAAAAGTGAATTCTGGCACACATCTACTGTTTTTCTACGACACACCGGTGAAGGCGAGTGTGAAATATCGGACCCTAAACCCCGAACACCCCCCACCGTCCCACCAGTGCTGTTATTACATTGTCTGGACATTTGCATACAATACTTTTTTTTACCAAAACGTAAGAATTTAACATTAATCCTGAAACAGCAAGCAGGTTTACAGTTAGCGGCCATGCCAGAAATACTCTCATGTTCTCAGACTTCTTAGTAAAGTTCCATATAAAATAGAATATTAACGGGGCCCATAGCACACATGTATATGCCTGTGTTGAAGGGAATGATCAAGTTTACAAGTGGCAACTACAACAGTAATACCCACTCAACTAACTTCTTTGCTACTGTTAATGACATCAAATTGCGGTGCAAATACCAACCAAAGCTCTCACATTCAACTATCATATTTAATCATTAGAATTAATCAATATATCTACAAAAGTGGGATTAGACTCAATATCGTTATCATTGGTAAAAAGCCATATTGAAACGTAAGGTAAGTTGCTGTCCAATTTCTTCTTTTGATTCATGTTCTTAACAGTCCTTTTCACAGTAGAAGTGTCTGAAATGTGGGCAACCAACCAGTTGCATCCCTAGGAAACTTGTGTATTAGTTATGGTAATGTAAACTGTTAAAAGTCGGGGATTTATCAGGGGCTTGCTTAGCTTGGTCAGTAAGTTTGGGGGAGTCTGAGCTTCTGATTTTCCAACAACGCTCGCATAAAATTTAAAAAACATTATACAACATGCAGGATGCATAAAAGGGGCTTAGGGGACAGTGGAAAGAGAGAGGCATGTGGAATGTTAGCAGTACAAAGTGAGAGAAAACATAATATTTTGTAAACTTACCAACGTATTTTAGGACTTTCAAAATAGCTGCAGAGATTGTGTGCACGTTTTTGTCGGTGTGTATGTAAAAAACTGAAAGCACCTGTACCCAACTACTTATCAGAAAATACATTTATTAAAGGGTGTGTAACACCCAGAGACCCCCCTCCTCCGAGGCTTTGCCAATGGATGTTATCATGTTGGTCAGTATCTCCTATGCTTCACTGGAAATAGTAATCATATAGTTAGATTCTATGTGAGTGAATTAAAGAGAGAAATGATTTTACTCCAAGTACTTTAGTATTTCCTAGGTTTCATTATTACATTTTAATAATTTATTAGATTAAAGCGCATGTGCAAGCAAAGCATGTGCATCCCTCTTTCAAATCATCAGTCCTAAAGTACGGTAGGACTATGGTTGAGCTAGGCATAATGCAAAGAGGGGGTCAATAGTCTTCACTTCCAAGTTGACATGTACATAGCAATGTGCTCCCATGGGTAATATGAGGGTAGAGGTAGGGCCAAGCAGGCTTCCATTACTGCGTCCATTGGAGAGAATGCATAACAGAGAAGTGGTATGGGTGTTGTTGTTTTGATATCCACTGTGGGCTGGGCTAAAGCCCCATATAGGTCATCTTCTCTAAGTGTGGGCTCTCAGCCTAAAAGTGCAAATATGAATCTAGATCTGTAATTTCAAATTGTAGAGGCATATTAACACTTTCAATTGTGCACCTACATTTTCATATATATTCATATAGTTACAGGATAACTTCATGTTTCATGCTGGAGGATACCCTACAATATGTTAGCCTGCAGTGTGTATTGAGAAAACATATTTTCAGAGTAAGGAAATAAACTGAGTTTTTCAATTTTTCCCACCACGTTTACTCCTTCAGCCGCTACCCGCCCTCATCCCACTACATAACTACACAAAGTTTCTCTCTTTGATAATGGGACTATACCATAGAAGTGTTGCATTCCATATTGGTAACATGTGCATCAGAAAAAAAGTGGATAGTACAGACTACTGAACTAATCATGATGAGTATCTTATGATAGTATCCTAAGGATCATTCTTCAGAGTGATCCACAAACATGGGTTTTTAGTTCTATAGCAAGACATATTTGTGTGTGTTAGACAGACCTGTATGTAACAGGCATGGGTCTTAATTAGTTAAGTTTGGCAGAGCATGAGCACTGCCCTGAAGCAGTGCAGCTCCTGTCCTATCAAACTTGTGGTTCCTCCATTCTATTTTAAGTGGTCGGAAGTGCTAGGTATACAACTGAGGAGCCTCCATTGACTTCATCAGAATATACCCATGACTGGGCGGACACATCTTCCAAGGACCACCAGGCCAAGGTGACAGTTACCTACCCTCATTTGTCATACAACACTTCTTACAACATAATCTTGTGTATACTTACACAATGACATGGCTTACTTGATTTTTTTTCCTCTCAGCACAGTCAGGGCTTTCTGCCTTTTAGGGCCATTTGTGTTTTTTGTTGTAAAGAAAGCAAACTCCTATTTTGGCAGTCTTTTTTTTTCCAAACAAAAAAATAGTTAAGCAGGTGCTTTAAAAACATGCCACATGGCACACGCACAAAGATGTTGGCTCTGTAACTACCTAAAGGAAGACATTTGCCAAATCGTCGTTACTTGTTCAGCTCTAATGACGGAATTAAAAGATCTGGTGAGGCAGTAAGTTTTTTAATAACAGAAAACATACATCTCCCAAGCGATCAGAGCCTGCCTTCAAGGAGAGGACGTGATGTTTTGCTTTAAATTCATTACCTTTATGAGCATCGCAGACTCAAAACGAACAAAGACAGAATTATAAAGGAGCACTTTCCTATTATGAATTGGCGCTCTCTGCTAACTGATTGAGACACTAATCTAGTAAATATTGTGCCAGAAGTGAGACGTCATTGTCGTCAGCCACTTACCTTGCAGAGCACCAACCAATTTAGGATTAAGCAGTAAGCATATTCTACTTGCACTGCTCTGAACATCTACAAGCAAGCAGTGCGCACCTTCTGTTGCCCTTATTATTAGCTTTAAGAGATCCTGTTAGGACTTGTCATCTTCTTTTCTTGGCGCAATATTTCTTGCATGGTGAAATGGTCCCAAATCAAAGCACTAGGCACTTTTAACTTGCAGGGCTCTTAACAACTATGTGTATGCAGTAAGCTCCTCCTGTTCTCTCAGTGTTAACATTAGAGACCCTGTAGTGACTTCTTGTTTTCCTTTAAAGGCTCACTATTTCTTGTATGGTGACATGAAATCAACAAGTCAGAGTACTAAGCTTGTTTTAGACTATTTGCATCACCAAAGGTATTATGGGATATGCCCTGTTTTCTTCCTCTTTTGGGTCAGTATTTTCGGTGTGATGAAATTGATACCAATCCAAATAATTTAGCATTATATTTGAGTACTTGTATGACAAAATGAAAAGCATGTTAAAGCACGAGTCACCTTTTCTAGTGTATTTGTACCACCAAACCAATTATGGCTTATGTCCAGTCGCCTTCCTCTTCTGGCCCCATATTTACCCTGTGATGAAATCGACACCAGTTCAAAAGGTTAAGTATTTTTCTCTGAGTAATTGCTGCAGCAACTTTAACAGGTTTTATAACATATTTATTCTAGTCATCCGGTATTGATGCTTAAGAAACTTAAACGTTTACATGTAATAATGGACGACTGTATAGAGCAAAGCGATGGAGTTTATTTTAACATGTTTTTAAAATCTGATTTTACAATAATTGTAAGATTTTTATTTACTGAACAATAAGCTTTTGATTGGCATTGTTTGGACTAGCGCCTTGAGACCCGCACGGGTGAGTAGCGCGCTTTATAAATGTTAATGATTTGATTTGATTTGATTTGATGGCACAGACTTGACAAACTCGCAGTTCTGAGAAGCAGGTGATTGTAATAGTAGCTCCATTCACAGCATAGTGAACCCCGTCAGGAAGGAGAGGACCTCAAAAAAGGAATTATGGTCCAATGCTAGGATGATACAGGCAATGGCACCTGCCCCCTGCCGGACCAGCACACCCTCTGCCAGGGTCTAAATGACCCTCATATTTCAACATTGGACTCATCTCATACAGGTGATAAAGAAAGACATAAGAGTGCAGCCTGGAGTGAGAGAGAATGTTTTCGGAAGTGGAAACATCATACAAATATACTGTCGGGATTGAATACAATCGTAAGAGACATTCCCATATGTGACTCAAGTTACTCAAGGACATGTATGGTGCAAGATCAATGTAAAGAAATGTGTCAACTGTTCCCGCTGTCATGTTTTTTACACTGTTCTAGAACACAGAATTCAGTTTTTGAAACCCCCATCCCCGCCCCTTCAGGAACTAAGGACTCAGACAATGTACCAGACCGAGACAGAAAAACAGCTGGACTGCAACCACCCAGCAAGCCATTAAGCAATATTTTAGTGGGATGTGTTTCAGGTAAAGATCAATCCCATTAGACAATACAGAGAGAGATAGTGGAACTAAAAACCTCCTTTCAATAATGAATAACACACTCAAGAACACAAGAAAACAAGGAATATGTTTTAAAGATTTATTTTAAAATCAAAACCCTAATCTAGTGCATATACTATGAATTTGACTGCAACAAAGACAAATAAAATGGTAGCAGTAATGTTTACCATAAGCATGAAGAAAATAAAAACTCCAACATAATATTTTTTTCTATGTTCATAGCAATTCTACCCTATTCTGCTACTTCTAAGCACTAAGTGAATTCTACCACAAGAGAAAATAAGACCTATTTCAGAGACGGTTCACATCCTAATTGAACAATACTGCTTGTGCACGGCGCATGGCCAGCTATTCTTGTTGTAGGAGGCAAGTTGCACTAATAAGTGCAGCAGGCAAAGGCTAGCTCCCTCACCGGTAGCCTTCAGTTAGAATCAGTTATCTGGTTCTTGAGGACCTGACCTGTTGTCACCTGGCGTGAAGATTCCCCTTTAGCCCTGACACTTTATGCTCAACTGTTATAACATTATTTTACTGTTGTTAAAACACTCTGACTAAGCAACAGAGAGAGGCCTGGTACCCTTTTTATTATTTCCATTCTGCATGAGTAGTATTTTTAATAACAACAAAAACTGGACACACAGGGCTTATTTAAGAGTTTGGAGGACAGCTTTCCTGTCCACCAAAGTCCAGACAGGGTGGCAGCTGCCTTCATGGCGTCCACCTCGTGGGAGTAATTAAGAGTTTCCTGCTTGGTCAGTGGGTGGAAACCTCAGTTTCTGTCTGCCGGCCTAGTGGGAAACAGACTACAGCATTGTCTCCAGCTCATAATAGAGCTGCCGGCAATATTGTAACCCGCAGGGTGCACCAGCACCCTCGCAAGGTTCACTGTCAGCAAAGCATACATTGAACGTTGCAAGGGTGCTGGGTAAGGGGGCCAAGTGCATGGCCGGTGCATGGGCCACCCTGCGGCCCCATGCACCTGTTCCCCACCAGCCTTTTCATGGCAGTGTTACCGCCATGAAAAGGCTCACAGAGAACAAGGTTGCAATCTGCAATCTTGTGGATTACGAACTCCACTGCCGCCAGGTCCCTGGGATCCTGGATCCAGGTGGTGCTAGTGGTTCCGTGGCGGTCTGACCACCAGAGTCTTAATGTGGCAGTCGGGCTGCCACAAAAGCGGTGGTCCTAACCGTGGCCACAAGTTTGCCCGTCTGAAGTTCACCACACTCAAAATGAAGCCCATACTTCTAGTAACTCTTTACAAATCAATAACAAATAATATAAACAGAACACAGAACAATCAGCTTTTAGATTAAGTACCGCAAAGATATTCAAGAAAACTTGATTATCACATTGTAGATCGAAACTACGTAAAACAAATGTTCTATTAATCACACATATTGAATTTTCCTTTAAACTTGTAAAACAAAATTCGGGAATAACACAAGGAGAAGCGACTTAGGGCCTGATTAAGATCTTGGGGGAAGGAGTATTCCATCACAAACATGATGGGTATTCCATGTGCAGTATTCCCATCTCCATAGGATCTAATGGGATAGTAATCGGGTATACAGGACATCCATCACATTTGTGATGGGGTAAACCCATCCACCAAGATTGTAATCATGCCACTTAATATTCATGACACTGCTGCAGGACAGTTTATAGAAGTCAAGATAACTTTATAGAAAAGCATGCATTAGAAAGCCTACTTTAAAAGACACCCTCATTTTAGCAAGTTATCAACTACAAACATTGGTTTTATTCACAACTTATTATATTGCACATTAACATTTGCCACAAAATACATTTGGAATTTGTATTCTGTAGATATCCAGTTTCTTTGGCATCTTCACATACTGAGGATAACAGAAACAACATGAAATACTGCCGACTTAAATACCTCAAATGGGGTCATCAGACCTTCTAACTGTTTGCATGCTGAGGTTCTAAAAGTCTGTGGGAGATCTATTTGAGACTACAGATATTAGGAATCTATTAGTCCCTTGCAAAAACAAACAAAGATAACTAGGGTTCTTGAAATTCAAAGTTGACTTCTCTTATGTATTCTGTAACTGAACTAGACAGAAGTGTGTATTATATGTTCAAGGACATTATAGAGATAGTTACAGTGCTAAACTCCAAGTGATCAATCAAAAATATGTAAATGAAAGAAAAACAACTCTTGAATAGGAGCAGTGTTGCCAGCAACTCTTTAGTGGACATGTGAGTACTGTCATTTCTATAATGGGTGGTAAATTATCAAAATATTTTTGGGAAATCATGACTATTTGATCTCATGGTAATTTATCTGTAGATGTTTTTCTCAAGAATGAACAACTACTGCCTCACTGCCTATTTTTTGCAGTACCTAAGAGCTAATTGTGCACAAGTAGAAGGAAATGTATTCACAATGATTCTAAAAGTGTTACTGGGTCTGGCATCTTGCCACTCGTTATTACACCCCCAATCGTTTTACTTAATAATATGACTGACGTATTTCTCCAATCACTAGATTCAAGGTTGCTTTAGAACAAGAGACTAGACATGCTACTTCCACTCAACTATAGGGTTCAACTTATCAGTTTGTTAGAAGGTCCAGATTTGCGATAGATCATTTCAGATCAAAATAAATGAGTACTGAGGAACTGAAAGGCATTTCGAAATGGTACTAGAGTGCAAAGTATATATTCAAACTTCAGTGAAATTAAATTCACCAACCTTAATTGTCTGGATGAGAAACAATCCAAAAGCTGTTTTTATCACCCATTAATACTTAACACATATTTCAGTTAATAAAATGATAGTGATACACTTTCTTAAATGTAGGAAACATCCTGCAATACACTGCATCATTATTCAATTAAACGTTTGATGGTTATTCACAATATCTGTAGTTTATTTTATTACAAAAATGAGATTTGTTTTCAAATCTCCTCTACTGTTGTACAAGGAAGATATCAATTCACTATGCCAAAAATCTGAGGTGTAAATGAAATCACCAGACATTTCAATATACATTCAAAATCAAAGTTTTTCTTTCTCGTGTGCCTAAATACTAATGGTTGCATACATATCTTTGGTTAGGTTTGAGATTTAGTAAAAAAAAGTCAGATTAATAAAAATAGATATCAACAAAAATAAATCTGTAACTCCATAAAACACTGTTTAAATAATAAAATAATTAAATATAATTACCTCCAGCAAGAATCTTCTCTTCTAGCTCAGCCATTTGTTTTTTGTATGCTTTCAATGCAGATTCCTTAAAAGATGGACGTACTTTCTTTTTCTTTGGAAGTTCAATTTCCATTTCAGTGAAATTCTGATTTTCATCTTCCTGCACATGTGTTTCACTGGTAATTTCACATTCAGGTTCTAGTATTTCATCATCAACTTGGTTATCATATGGAATGTCATATTCTTCATTTTCGGCTTCTACATAAGAGGTGTTGTATGCAGAGTTTTCATAATTTTGCACTTCGTCAAAATCGAATGTCTCATCAGTGTTTGTTCTGTTTTCTAATTTTGCAAGAACTTGCTCCATGACTTCCACATAGTCTGTTTCATTGCCAGCAGCGGTTTCACTATAATCGCCTTCATCATCTGCTTTGTAATAAAATGGCTCTGTGTAAACATCAGAATCAAGTGTTGTACTTGACTCGTTGGCAGTGGACTGTGACATAGTCCTAATTCTTCCCATTAATGAAGAGCCACTGTCATCATACCCACTCAGACTTTGAGTGCTTTTATTCCATACTACCTCTAAGGCTGATTTTGCACGCTGAAGTGTAGACCCGAACTTAGGAAAGCTGAAAGTTTTATCAGAAAGGTCAATGCTTAAACGACTATGCCATGATTTAGGTGGTGCTTCTTCAGAATCATCACTTTGTAGTTCGCTCTGACTCCGATGCATCATGGATAACCTGTTTTGATTATGGTAAATTTCTGAATGTGTTTCCTGATAATCCTCATAATGGCTGACCCACTTTCCTTCTGATTCCCTGTCAATGCTTGGACATGGTGGCACATTACCATCAGGGGCAAAGTCAAAGTTCTCAGTATCATACTGAAGATCAGTACAATCACAGTTATTAAAATCTGTTGTATACATAACCAGTTGTTGGTCTGAGGGACTTTTGTCATTATAAACAAAACCTTGTTGTGTTGAAACATCAAGACCTGAATCTGTTCCTTGCTCCAAATGATGCCAGTCTTTCCATGGTGAAAGGTCTCCATGTAAAGAAAGCTGTGAATCACTATAATGACTTCTATCCCCTGACATACAAATGACTCCATTGCTTACTCCACTGTCAACGGTCTCAGTATTTTCCACTTCATTCTGTTCTTGGTAAATGTCAATTTCTGGACTGAAATTCTGATCTTGTGAACTTGAATACCAGTTAGATGAAGCATCCTCTTGCCTCCTCTGCCAAAGCTCACGATCTGATGAAGACATTAATGAGCTACCATTAGTTCTAATAAAATACTGGTTCTCTGAAAAGTCTTGGGAATATGATTGACACAACTTGGAAAAATCTGACTCAGAGCGGCTAAGCTTGGGTGTTGAAAAGTCAGTCTGTGAATGCCAAAGTGGTGTTGTGTCAGAGTAGTAGATTTTCCCTTGTTTTTCTTGATTATCAAATACTGACGATTCAAAGGCCAGTTCACTGTACCCTGCTTTGTTCGAAAAAGTGTTGTCATCAGTATTTTGGGTAAGACGCCTGTCATCTGTAGATTCTCCATGATTTATAGTGTTGGATTTAATTTGAAAAGCTGATTTTGAGATAATTGCATAACTATTTCTGTTTATATCTGAGTCAAATTCTTTATCACTTTCCTCAGCAGATTCCCAATCTTCCGGCTTTGTTTTATGTTCAATTGATGAATGTTTTATATCCATGCTTTCATATGTCTGTGAAGAGGGAAGCCCTTTTTCTTTTCTTACTTTTATTCCATGAGTAAGAACATCAGTTGAAATTCCAATGCCCGTTCCTTTCAATTTGTAGCATTTTTTTAAAATTAAATCCCTTTCCTGTGGGGTTTCAAAGTATACCAGAATGGGCCTAGGCTTTGCATTTGGGCAGTCTCTATGTTGTCCCAGTCTGTGGGCAAATTCTACTTTAATGGTACTTTGTGCATCTGCAAATCCCATTTTCTCTACTAAAATTCTGTACACAAGCGTTTCAGAGTGTTCATTCTTTTCTTCAGGCACATTTAAAAATCTAAGACAAGGCTTGTTACCTTGGTGACCTATTTGTTTGATATAATCATGAATGTCTCTTGTTTCTCTTCTAGACTGTACAAACCCTGAACGCAACTGTTCAATTTCACTTTGCACAACTTCTACACTACTAGATATTTCATCAATAGATTGCTTAAGTGCATTTACATGCCCCCTTAGCTCTGAGAGTTCAGTTTCAATTTGACTGATTCCTTGAAGCTCCTTAAATATCATTTCCATAACATCATGGGTTTGGCTAATACAACCTGTCGAACTGAAGGTAGGCTCAACTGAATTTGCTTTCTGTTGGCGACCTGTTCGGTCCAGTGACTTGCTCCGTAGGCCCCAAGTCTTTTTCCATGTACTTACTTCTGAATCTGATGAGACACATTCTTGGCTTTTTTTCCATTTTCTCAATTTTTTTAAGGCTCCAAGTTTTAAAGTATGTAAAGTGCGTTCCCCTTCAGAACTTCCCTCAGATGGTGCAAGGCTGTTCAAGCTCTTTCTGTTACGCCTTACAGGCATTGTGTGAGATATATACTGCTTACTCTTGGTACTCCCCTTTGATTCACTTAAGGACTCAGAATATGAACTTTCAACTGAAGATAAGTCTTGAGGTTCATCATCATTATTATTATCTAAAAAAATACTACTTTCTAGCCCATTGGCTATGGCAACTCTGTAGCTAAATGTTGGAGAAAGGGAGAATTCTTTCTTGCCTGTGTTTTCTCCAGTTGATAAATTATGAGTAGGCGCACAATTTGCAATTTTTCGAACAGTACTTTTAATAGTGTGTGAAATGTTTGGATTTTTTGTTTGGTCAGGTTGGCAAATATATTGCTCTTTTTTGCTTTGACAAATGTCCTTCTTTCTTGTAGTATTTCCCAATTTCTTTGTAAACATTCCTTTGAAAAGATTATATATGTAAGATAAGATCAGGCTTTTAAAAGGAGCAGAAACCATGGAGGGCAATTTGTAAAAATCCTTCCTTGTGAAAAATATAAGTTGAATCCTGAATAAGTTGTATTTCCACCGTCTGTACACGGTTTTACTTCAGAATTGAAATCTAGTTCGTGTAGATGACTACTAACTATTGCTTGGTGTCTTAGGAGAAAAACACACCTGATGAGTAGTGCTAGTAAGAGCCAAATCTCAGAGAAGGATCACATTTATAGCATCTTCCTCCAATACCCATGGTTCCTTGTGGTGTCTATAAAGGAGGCAATTGCATTATTATTCACATCTCAGTTTTAGCTAGATAATGTAACAATTTCAAATAAAGTTAAAACTGCTACGTGTTAATAAAAACATAACCAGAAACAGCAAGAAATAAAGTCCAAGTTGGCAATGCACTTCTCAAACGTATGTAATTCTAATCATAATAATAATGCATGATCTCTTCATGATAAATCACATTTATGTATTATGCATAAGATCAGGTAGAGAAATAAGCTAAATAAATTTAAAGTAAATATTACTTATAAGAATGTGCACAAAGGGATGCTAAACTAAATCTATTGGGAATTCTATTACAATTATGTAAATAGTCAAAAGAGGTAAACTAATTAGCAACTCTCATCTTTGCCTCAACCCGAATAATGCATATTTAATTTCTTTTGTACCTCTAGGATTGTTTCATTACAAATGTCTCTGTACTCATCCTGATGAAGACTCTGAGAAATAATTCCCTGTGTTAGAAACATAGGGGGTCATTCCTACATTGGCGGGCGGTGGTCGCCGCCCGCCAAGCGGGAACCGCCACTTGGCCGCTCCGCGGTCAAAAGACCGCGGAGGCCATTCTGGCTTTCCCGCTGGGCCGGCGGGCGCCCGCCAAGGGAGCGCCCGCCGGCCCAGCGGGAAAGGCCCTGCAACCCAAAAGCCGGCTCCGAATGGAGCCGGCGGTGTTGCAGGGGTGCGACGGGTGCAGTTGCACCCGTCACGATTTTCACTGTCTGCTAAGCAGACAGTGAAAATCATGCTGGGGCCCTGATAGGGGGCCCCTGCACTGCCCATGCCAGTGGCATGGGCACTGCAAGGGGCCCCCAGGGGCCCCACGACACCCGTTCCCGCCATCCTGTTCCTGGCGGTAAAAACCGCCAGGAACAGGATGGCGGGAAGGGGGTCGGAATCTCCATGGCGGCGCTGCTTGCAGCGCCGCCATAGAGATTCAGCCCAAACAGGGGAAATCTGGCGGGAAACCGCCGGATCCCCTTTTCTGACCGCGGCTTTACCGCCACGGTCAGAATGGGCAGGGAAGCACCGCCAGCGTGTTGGCGGTGCTTCCGTCATTTTAGCCCTGGCGGTCGCGGACCGCCAGGGTTAGAATGACCCCCATAGTGGCCTTTTGAAACATGGTTCCATCCTGATCTCATTTGTTTCATTCACAGTCAATGACTAGGATTATCTGTTTTGACATCTTTATATTTTGACATCATTAAATCCACAACTGATCTCTGCATGTGACCACACTTATAAATATATAGCGCTTTTCATTACTTGATTGTGCTTTGATTGTATATACCGCTTAGGTCCACTGTGTTTTTTTCATTCACTGAAGTTACTATCATTGTGAATTTTGAAAATGCACAATTGAGTCAATGGCAAAGTCCCTCTACTGCTTTGTGCTGTTTAAATTACCCTGAATAAACGATTGCATCTTTATTTTGTCTGAACCTAATTCGTTCATTTTTCTACATGTTTTCTGCTTTGATTTCTTTAATCATTTAAGTGTATTTTTCAAATCAACTTTGTTATACTAAATGGGCATTGTTAATGTTATTGCAATGGAGGTAAAACTGTCAATTTAAGAAAATGCAGAACTTTCTTTCCAAAACAAACACCTTCGAGGCCACTAAAATATATTCACCAACTCACTTTACTTACCAGAAAAGGGATAAAATATTATTGAGAAATAATAATTTGGTAAACTAAACCAATGAAGCCTACTCAAGGATGTCAAAATGTGGTTAAAATGTAATCTCAGTGTAAACATATCCATAACCTAATACTATCAAATACAGATGTGTGATCTTTGACAACTCTTCAAAGAGGAGCCATGTGGCAGCATATTGTTGGTTGCAAAATACTTCAATAGTGCTCTGAGTTCCTAGGATAGTCCTCATTTTCCCTTAGTTCTGTTATCGATCACAGGACCTGTTTTAACAAGCAACTTTGTACTCAGGTTCTGTTAGTAAGTGAAGATCAGGATGCTTACTATATTGCAGTCAATAAGAATATTTACCTAAACTAATAACTGGTTTTAACTCATGCTCTGCCCTGTTCAACTCAACACCAATTACCACTGGTTTGCCTTTGACACATTTATTGATGAGCAATTTTGACACAGGCCACACTATTTAGAGAAATTAAGTGCTTAGTATTTGAACTTAAAATTCTATTTGACTTTTTAAGCATATTGTTTTAGTGAGCATTTTAATTTAATATTGCCTACAACTGACTGGAGCCACCATAGCCAAGTTAGCTCATGCCCATTAGTTGTACAAGGGGCATTAGTAACGGAAGTGAATTCATACTTTTTTATGGTCTTCTGTTTGTCACATTTTGTGATCTGCCTTGTCTTTCTGAGCAGTGATCCAATAATAAACACCAACAGATTAGCGAGTGTAGTTAACGGGAAACTACAAATGTTATGGCATTAGGCCTTACATAATTCTTGAGTGTAGGGAAAACTAATTTTCAGATCTTACAAAATGAAACAATACATGAGCAAGCATTATAGTGCTCATGTATCACTGGATCAGTTGCTCAATATTGATAAACATGGTCTTAAAGATGCCTAAAACAAGGAGAGGTTGCTTCTTTTCTGACATTATACATCTGGATACTTTTTTATTTTACAAACAAATAATGTTTGAATAGAATAGAAAAAGAATATGATGGAGAACCTGTAGTTAAAACGTCTCAGTAAATTTTATTGAGCAGACATTGACTAAAATAGGGATCCTCATCATGTACACACCCATAGGCATGCCTTTTGTTAGCAACTACATTCTGATATCAATGGGGTCTCTGCAAAATAAAAGCAATGGTCCATTTCACTCACTATGGTATGGGCTGAGGTCGAATTAAAGGTCTCAGATTTTGGTGGAAGGTAAAACTGATATTTATGAAATGGGTCTAATTCTGGAGGAACATTTATCAAAATGAGCAAGGGTGCCAGCAGAACCATCTGGGTAGTTCTGAGCTATGACAGGAAGAACAGGATTGTTCGAAATGGGCTCTCTAGTTGGCAGAGATATACACCCTTGTCTAAATAGGGACTACAATCCTAGCGAGGGTAATTCACAACACAATCCAAATTATCCTGTGCCCACCCTCTGGTAGCTTGGCACTGAGCAGTCAGGCTTCACTTAGAAGGCAATGTATAAAGTATTTGTGCAAAACATTATACAGTAACACAGTGAAAACACCACAACAGTACACCATACTGGTTTAGAAAATTAGAAATCTGAATAAAATAGGGCAGAAATGACAAAAGTCCAATAATCAGAAGTTGAAGTATCACTTTTAAAAGATTTAACCCCCCAGGTGTCCTGGATGTAATGGTTACGTCCTGGGCAGCACTGCTCGGGTGCCTAGGACATAACCGTTACGTCCAGACAGTGGCCTACGGGGGAAGCGCTAGCAGGGATGCAAGAGGAATCACTTCCCCTTCCACCCCCACACCCCACCTGACCCCCCCACATGGCGTCTGATGATGTCAGCATGCAATCGCGTGCTGACCTCATCAGAAGCTGCCCCCACCGAAGTGAAAAAGCATTTCTCCTCCGATCACGTGGAGGGGGCGAGAGAGGCATGAAAGGAGAGGAAAGGCCTTTTCTCTCCTTTCATGTCTCTCTCTACAGAAATGCCCACTAGACACCAAGGAAATTGTTTCTTTTATGTTTACTCATAAGGGGAGCGGCCCCTTGGGCAAGGGCCGCTTCCCAGGGGGGCAATTTATTTTTAGGCAATTTCTGCCCCCCCGGGAGCAGATCGGTCTATTATAATTAGGCCGAAACCGCTAGACACCAGGGATAATTTATTTGTTGTTTTTTTTTGTTATATACATGGGGAGTGACCCCTTAGGCAAGGGTCGCTCCCTTGGGGGCAAATTTACTTTTAGGCCATTTCTACCCCCCTTGGGGGCAGATCGGTCTATTTTTATTAGGCCAATCTGCCCCCAAGGAGGGCAGAAACCACTAGACACCAGGAAGTTTTGTTTTACCTTCATGTTTTTACATAAGGGGAGCGGCCTGGTGAGCAAGGGCTGCTCCTCAGGAAGCAAAATAGTTTTAGGTCTTTTCTTCCCCCCCCCGGGGGCAGATCGACCTATTATAATTAGGCCGATCTGCCCCGGGGGGGGCAGAAACCACTAGACACCAGGGATGTATATTTTTTTATGTTTACTTTTTTGTTATACATATGGAGAGTGACCCCTTAGGCAAGGGTCGCTCCCCTGGGGGGCAAATTGTATTTAGGCCATTTCAGATCGGCCTATTTTTATTAGGATAATCTGCCCCCAAGGGGGGCAGAAACCACTAGACACCAGGGATTTTTTTTTTTCAGTTTTAAGTGAGGGGAGCAAACCCTTAGGCAAGGGTCGCTTCCCTGGGGAGGGGAAATTTATTGTAGGCCATTTCTGCCCCCCCTTGTGGGCAGATCGGCCTATTGTAATTAGGCTAATCTGCCTCCAGGGGGAGCAGAAAACCCTAGACATCAGGGATTTTTTTTTAGCTTATTTTTTTTATATGGGGACCGACTCCTTAGACAAGGGTTACTCCCCTGGGGGGGGGGGCAAATTGTCTTTAGGCCATTTCTGCCCCCCTTGGGGGGAAAACAGCCATTTTTGGAAGGCCCATCTGCCCCCAAGGGGGGCAGAAAGCCCACCAGAGACCAGGGAAGTTTTTTTCCAAAATAAGAGGTTGGGGGTATGGTCATACCCCCTCCCCAAATAAATGGGTCCAAAGTTGTTCTGCCACCCGGTGGGCAGATGGGGCAATTACCCCGGATCCACTCCCCAAGGGGGCAGAAAGCATACTAGATGCCAGGGAATTAATAAAATATATAAAATTGTGGGGTGGTGGCTACCAACCAGTAAGGGCCTGACTATGCCCCCACCCCAACTGAAGGGGGTAACAGTCTTTCAGCTCTCCCCCCACACACTAAAACATCTTATCCCACAGCAAGCAAGAGGACATCTGATTATTTTGGGTTCTGGTTTTACATTTGGGCCATGAGAGCTTTGCTGACTCTCAAAATCGTCCCACTTGGACTGGTGAGGGCTGCACTTTTTGGACTTTGGGACGCTGCCATGTAGAGTGGTGTGCTTCACATGCACGCGCACCATTTTCTTACCCACAATGCCCTGCAACCTCCAACGTTGCTGGAAATCACACATTTTTGTGATGGAACCTTTCGGAATCTGCAGGAATCCACAAAATTCCTACCACTCAGCATTGTCTCATCTATACAGATAAAAATTCTGCTGCACTTGTCAGCCTAAAAATGTTTTTTTTCAAACTGCCCATTTAGACCTGCTTTGGTTCCCTCTGAATTTTGACATGTTTTTGGCTCTTTCCCGTCACAGGCACTTGGCCCACCTACACAAGTGAGGTATCATTTTTACTGGGAGACACTGGGGGATCCACGCAAGTCACACCTCCCTGGACTCCCTCGTGTGTCTAGTTTTCAGAATTGTCTGGGTTTGGTAGGGTTCCCTAGATGGCTGCTGAGCCCAGGACCAAAAACACAGGTGCCTCCCGCAAAAACAGGTAGTTTTGTATTTGATCATTTTTATGTGTCCAGATAGTGTTTTGGGGAATTTCCTTTCGCAGGCACTAGTCCTACCCAAACAAGTGAGGCACCATTTTTATCGGGAGATTTGTGGGAACGCTGGGTAGAATGACATTTGAGGCTCCTCTCAGATTCCAGAAATTCTGTCACCGAAATGTGGGGAAAAAGTGTTTTTTGGGCCACATTTTGAGGTTTACAAAGGATTCTGGGTAACAGAACCTGGTGAGAGCCCCACAAGTCATCCCATTTTGGATTTCCCTAGGTGTCTAGTTTTAAAAAATGCACAGGTTTGGTACGTTTCCATAGGTGGCGGCTGAGATAGAGGCCAAAATCTACAGCTAGGCACTTTGGAAAAACACGTCAGATTTCAATGTAAAGGTATTAGGCTTACCCATGCAAGTGAGGTACCATTTTTATCGGGAGACTTGGGGTACACAGAATAGCAAAACAAGTGTTATAGCCCCTTGTCCTTCTCTACATTTTTTCCTTCCAAATGTAAGACAGTGTGTAAAAAAGACGTCTATTTGAGAAATGCCCTGTAATTCACATTCTAGTATGGGCCCCCCGGAATTCAAAGATGTACAAATAGCCACTGCTTCTCAACACCTTATCTTGTGCAAATTTTGGAAATACAAAGGTTTTCTTGATACCTATTTGTCATTCGTTATATTTCAGCAAATTAATTGCTACATACCCGGTATAGAATAAAAACCCATTGCAAGTGCAGCTCATGTATTGGCTCTGGTTACCTAGGGTTCTTCATAAACCTACAAGCCCTATATATCCCCACAGCCAGAAGAGTGCAGAAGACGTAACGGTATATTGCTTTAAAAAATCTGACATTGCAGGAAAAAGTTAGAGTAAAACGTTAAGAAAAATTGCTGTTTTTTTCACCTCAATTTCAATATTATTTTATTTCAGCTGTTATTTTCTGCAGGAAAACCTTGTAGGCTGTACACAAATTACCCCTTGCCGAATTCAGAATTTTGTCTACCTTTCCGAAAGTTTAGCTTTCTGGGATCCAGCATTGGTTTCACACCCATTTCTGTCACTAACTAGAAGGAGGCTGAAAGCACAAAAAAGTTTTGAAATGGGGACTGTCCCAGTAAAATGCCAAAATTGTGTTGAAAATGGGGGTTTCTGATTCAAGTCTGCCTGTTCCTGAAAGCTGGGGAGCTGGTTATTTTAGCACCGCAAACCATTTGTTGATACCATTTTCAGGGAAAAAAGCCTTCTCCTGCAGCCCTTTTTTCCCATTAAAAAAAAAAACTAAATTGTCACTGTATTTTGGCTAATTTCTCGGTCTCCTTCAGGGGAACCCACAAAGTCTGGATACCTCTAGAATCCCTAGGATGGGGAAAAAAAGAACGTAAATTTGGCTTGGGTAGCTTATGCGGACAAAAAGTTATGAGGGCCTAAGCAAAAACTGCCCCAAATAGCCAAAAAAGGACTGGCACCTGAGGGGAAAAAGCCTGGCAGCGAAGGGGTTAAAAGAGTCTCAATCTATTGAAATCAACAGTTGTTTCTTTGTTACACACAGTACCAGGGATACGTCACAAATAACAACGCACAGGGACTGCAGAGGAAGAGATGCTTGGAAAACTAAGGTGTTGTGTCGGACTTTCCGGCGCTGCACAGACAATGCACCTTTTCTTTCCACACTGCAAGGGTTTGCTTCATTTTTCTGGTGCACCATCTTCATTCCTCACTGCGATGCAGGGGTATTTTAATGCCGAGGGACGATGCAATGAAAATCCTTGACATACTGGTAGAAGGAGCAGGTCAAATTTTCCATCGGGAAGTCTGTGCTGCATCGTTCTAGCCGGCAGTGCATCGATTTTCCAGATACGATGCAGGCATGCATTGATTTATGCCAGAGTTGCATCGATTTTTGACACGTGAGGATTTCCGTGAAGAGGCTAAGGGGGTCATTCTGACCCTGGCGGCCGGTGGCCGCCAGGGCCACCGACCACGGGAGCACCGCCAACAGGCTGGCGGTGCTCCAACGAGCATTCTGACCACGGCGGTTCAGCCGCGGTCAGAAGCGGAAAGTCAGCGGTCTCCCGCTGACTTTCCGCTGCTCGTTTGAATCCTCCATGGCTGCGGAGCGCGCTCCGCAGCCATGAGGATTCTGACCCCCCCTACCGCCATCCTGTTCATGGCGGGAAAGCCGCCATGAACAGGATGGCGGTAGGGGGGGTCGCGGGGCCCCTGGGGGCCCCTGCCGTGCCCATGCCAATGGCATGGGCACGGCAGGGGCCCCCGTAAGAGGGCCCCGCAAAGTATTTCAGTGTCTGCCTTGCAGACACTGAAATACGCGACGGGTGCCACTGCACCCGTCGCACCTTCCCACTCCGCCGGCTCGATTACGAGCCGGCATCCTCGTGGGAAGGGAGTTTTTCCCTGGGCTGGCGGGCGGTCTTTTGGAGACCGCCCGCCAGCCCAGGGAAAAACTCATAATACCCTCCGCGGTCTTCTGACCGCGGAGCGGTATAATGGGGGCGGAATTCTGGCGGGCGGCCTCCGCCGCCCGCCAGAATCAGAATCACCCCCTAAGTCTTTGTTGGCCCTGAGACTTCAAAAACAGGAGGCAAGCTCAATCCAAGCCCCTGAAGAGCACTTCAGGAGGAAGGCAGAGTCATTCCAGCAGAGTCAGAGGCCAGCAAGGCAGCAGAGCAACAAGCATGGCAGCAGTCCTTCTCAGCAAAGCAGTCCAGATGAGTCCTTTGGGCAGACAGGCAGTTCCTCTGACAGGGTGCATGTGTAAGTCCAGAAGTGGCTGATTTGGTGGGGCCAGAGACCCAGTTTATATACACCCAAAACTGCCTTTGAAGTGGGGGAAACTTCAAAGAGTGGTTTTGAAGTGCACAAGTTCTCCTTTCAGCACAGTCCTGTCTGCCAGGATCCCTGTCAGGGGTTATCAGTCCTTTTTGTGAGGGCAGGCCACTGACCATTGAAATGTAAGTGTTAGTCCCTTCACCCTTCCTGCCCAGGAAGACTCATTCAGTATGCAGATGTGACTTTGTGGTTGTCTGGATGGAATGCATGAGAGGAGCTGTCAACCAGCACAGACCAGACGTGGATTGGAGACAGGGTGTAAGGCACGGATGGAAGTAAGTGGCATTTGTAAAATAGTAATATTAAATCCAACATCACCAGTAAGCAGGATTTACTATTACTATTCTGGCAATACAAAATAGGGCATGGCTACTCCTTCAAGATCAGAATCTACCACTTAAGAGTATATGAGGGCAGTTCTAATGCTAGTCTATGAGAGGAGCATGCCTCACAGTAGTGGAAAATCAAATTATGAGTGTTTTACTACCAGAAGATGTAAAACACATACGTACATGCCCTTTTTACCTACTTAGCACCCTGCCCTATAGGTTACCTAGGGCCTACCCGAGGGGTAACTTATATGTAGAAAATGGGGAGTTTAAGGACTTGGAAAGTAGTTTTAAATGCCAAGTTGAAATTGCAGTGAAACTGCACACGCAGGACTTGCAATGGCAGACATGAGACATTGTTAATTGGCTACTTATGTGGCAAGCCCACTAGTATCATTTAATTTACAGGCCCTGGCACATGTAGTGCACTTTACTAGGGAATTACAGGTAAATTAAATATGCCAGTTGGGTAGGAACCAATGTTACCATGTTTATGGGAGCGAGCATATGCACTTTAGCACTGGATAGCAGTAGCAAAGTGTGCAGAGTCCTAAAACCAGTAAAGACAGTATCAGAAAAATACAGGAAAGCAGGCAGAATGTTGGGGGATGACCACTCAAAGGCTGTCAGGTCTAACAAAGATGATCTGTTTATTTCATTGAAAGCTAGAATTCATTCTTCAAGCAAGACTCTTAAGGAATCTATAAATAATTACATTTGACAATCAGTGCTTGAATGGAACGAAGCGAGATAATACACAATGTAAAATTCAAAGGTTATTATGAAATGACAGACAAAAATTCTAGGTACACCTGTGTGAATGCTGAATTTACTTACTAATGACTTTATGTATTTTGGATTAAGAGTTTGCATAGAATTTGACTACTATAGAAAATAATGTGTGATATGAAAATGTGGAGACTTGAGTAGCCTCCACTTATTACAAAGTGTCTTTATTAAATGCATAATAATATTAATTGAAGTGCCTGCATTTAGACTATTGTAGTAGCATGTCATATTAATGATTTCATATTATGTATTTGCTTTATTAATTATAGGCCTTATGTTAGTGAGGTTTGGGCCTAGTCTGCACAGCCTCATTTTAAGCTGCACTGATTACTAAAAACATGGGAAGGTATGTTCAGAGAAATGAATACGTGTATTGTTCGTACTGTGTTGACCAAATGTTAGCAGATGTCTTTAACTTTCTCATGAGAACTGCTTGCTAGAATATCTTGTGTTAGTAATTGTTACACTGTATAGTTTGATGCATGAGACAGCGATGTTCTGAGGAGCTAACAATGGATGCACTGACTGGAGTACGGATGGATACAAAAAAGTCACATGATGAGTCTGGCGATGGGAACAGGAGAAGAGGAGCCAATCATCGACATGTGAAAGACAGTTTAGTTATATCTTAGATTTGGGGTTTTATTTCAATTGGGCAAATTGTAAACATCTAAACGTACGATTTTCAGACTAATGACAGGGTTACAAATTCTTTAGGTGATTTTAACCTAGTCCAACTGCACAGAGAGGAGAGGAGCTTATTCTATTCTGTTCGATTAGCTGAACAGTTCCTGATTAATTATTCCTATCTTTAACTTTATTGCTTACATTTCCGATGCTGAATGCTAATCCCTCAGACGTAGCTTCTTAATGGTTCAGAGATTGCTTAGAGACCCCTGTATCTGAACCATCCCCTTTCACTGTCCGTTGCTGATGCTGACCAAACTGATGTCCAACTGAAGAAGAGAATTGCAGCTTGCTGATCCATATGAGGAGAGGTGTAACAAAATGCTATTGTTCTTTTTGTAGGCTATGGTATTTGTTTCTGGGTACCAACTGCTATTTTGATAGAGTCATAGTTAGATGTTTTCCAAATAAACATTGACTAAATAGTTTTTGCATGAAGTCTGAACATGCTATTCTAATCAGAAGGTTGGTTAGGGAGACACAGAGAATGCTAACAATTCATTAATAACAATTGACGTTGTTCATTTGCTAAACCTAGATGTATACAATTTGTTTATTGCGCAGTTATTCTTGCGACTGATTTGTACTGTTACTCTTGAATGCTTAGTAATCAATGCATTAGCTAAACAGAGATTCTTTAGAAGATTTGGTCAACCGGTGTTGTTTATATATGTATACCACTTGGTTTTGAGCCAAATTTACCTGATATTAGCGTTGTCAATATAGAGAAATAAACTTTCTAACTTTTACATAAAAGTGTGGTTATTCGTGACCAAATAGATCATGGTGTGTAAAGATTACTGACTGCAAAGGATATTTGACGATGTTTATTGACTTTCTAAATAATAAATTCAAGACTTATGGTGGATTCACTCTAAGCGTAGGCAAAAGGTCTATCAAACCTCTAATGCATCCCCTTATAAATTAAGCAATAAAGACCAAATAAGGACAGATGCGCTAACAGAAATGGTAGAAGAGTAGGATGTTGCAGAGAGGCCACCATAAAGTTTCCCCACACGAAATAGGTAAAAGAGTGGATGGTTATGTCTCCTTAAGAGTTCATCATAAGGTCCTTTGTATTGGTAGTCTCTCTAAGAGATCAACATAATTCATAGATTTGGTAGGAGAAATTGGTAAAGGTTAAGATTTCAGATTCGCTGATACAAAATGAAAAGATAATGGGGGTCATTTTGACCTCTGCAGTCTTTTGCCAAGACCGCTGAGGGACCGCCGTACTGAAGACCGCCAGTGGTGGCGGTTTTCCGCTCGGCGTATTATGACTGCTGGCAGCCCTCTGTCCTTTTTTGGACTAAGAGCCGCCAGCAGCCATACTGGCGGGCAGCGGGGAAGTGGAGGTTGCTCCACCTCCACCGCCACATCAACAGAACACCGCCCACCGAATCACGTCCTGTGATTCGTCGTGGCGGTGTTCTGTTGATAGTGTGGTGGCGGCGGAGCAGCCCCCATGGATCCCGTCCCCTCCCGGAGGATCAACGGACCAGGTAAGTTGATCGTCCGTTAGGGAAGGGGGGTGGGGGGATGTTGTGTGTTGTGTTGGTGCATGGAGGTGTGTATGTAGAGGGGGTGTGTGAGTGCGTGTATGCATGCGGGGGTGTTGTGTGTTTGGAAATGAGTGTGTGTATGTCTGTATGTATGTCTGTATGGATGTGTGCATGTATGTCTGGATGTGGGTGTGCGTGTATGACAGTGTGTGTGGCTGTTGGCATGTATGTTGATGTGTGTGCGGGTATGTGTGTTGGTGGTGCCTGCGTCCGTGTCGGGTGTGTATGTGTAAGGTAACTTGGGGGTAGGTGTGGGGAGGGGGGTCATGCCACCTTTGGGGGGTGGCAGGGAGTGTAGGGGAAGGACTCGGGGTGGGGGTGGAGGGTGGGGGAGACCCCTATCAGTGCCAGGGAAGGAATTCCCTGGCACTGATAGTGCTTACCGCCATGGATTTCATGGCGGTTCCAAACCCCATGAAATCCATGGTGGTCAGCCGGGTCTCCAGCCCAGCGGTCGTCTCAGCCCTGGCGGGCGGAACGGAGAAGTGGCGGATGACCATGGCGGCAACCGCCATGGTCATAATTAAAAAAAAATTACCGCCAGCCTGTTGGCGGTAAGACCGCAGCTTCTCCGCCGACTGCCAGGGTCGTAATGACCCCCTATGTCTCCCTAAGAACCTACCTTTCCCAAAACCTTAGAGCTTGCCAGTGCTTGTTTGAAGATGTTTTTGGCATTTTCAGTGACAGTGTGAATGAAATAGGTTTTGCGCTTGCACATCTTAAGCAAATCACAAGTGAACTGTGACATTTTGAGAGTGTTTAGGGAGTTGGCGTACTTCAGATGAAGTTATTTAGGGAGTTTGTGTACTCCGAAGTGTGAGATTAGGGAAATCGTTGAACCTTACATGTGTGTGGCACCCTCTCCTCAAAAATTGTCCACGTGGTTGTTGGTATACAGACCCTGCGTGATTTAAGACTTCAGAGTATTGAAAAGTGTATGAGACACTTGGTTTATGTTGTAATTTGTCTGTTTATTAGGTCAATTGAACATGACTGACAAGTCGAGAGTGCATGTTAAAGTGAGTTATAGGTTTTCGACTGAGATTTGGAAAGTTGTATGTGCACCAGGATAGACCTATGATCAGTTGAGAGTGAAATTTGCTGGTTTAATTTTGCTTGCAAGTCAAGGAAATTGAGATAAAAGGAGTATCTGTTAGAGCGAAATGCCACAGTGAAAAATCAGTAAGGTTTCTGAAGCGATTGTCTTACCCTACCTGTAGTAAACAGACAAATTGGGTTTTGATTTTATTTAGTGCTTGCAATATTTGCATTTAGTTTGTGTGACTTTGAGTAGAGGAAGACAAGCCGAAAGGCTTTGTCAGCCACTGTATGTGTGAATGTGAAGTCATTTGAGCCGTGCTGGGATAGGTCGGTTAGTGAGAAAAGTCATGAACGGATTGGTGGACAACCATGAATCGTAACTGGTTGAGAAGGTCAGCGAAAAGGATTTTGGGATTGAAAGACACTTCCTGATTTGATTGAAGGTAGTGTAAATTACAGAGAACTACATTTTTTAAAGCTTTAAAGAATGCCCTAAGGGGAGATATGTTTATTCCAACTAGAACAATGCAGAAGGTACACTTGCTTGTATTGTATTTGAAGAACAGGGTGCTGCGCCATGCCTTTGGCTGAAGCAATAGCGCAAAGAAACAGAGAGAGATGGGAGCTTGGTGTTCTCTGCCCATGGAACATTTTATTTGAGGGTTTTAGAAACTTTTAGGAGAGTACTGTATGATTTAAAACCTCCTCCGAGACCTGCACAATGTGAGGCATTAGCAATTTGGAAACTAGCAGCTAGACAGCAAGAGCAACTGAAATTTGAGAGAAGAATGAGAAAAGCTGAGAAGACTCTATCAGAGGCTAGATGGGATAGCGAGCAGAAGTTTTGGAGAACTGAGACTTTACAGGGAATTAAGTTGCTTCTGGCAATTGCCCAAGAGAATGGGAACGCGGCTAAAAAGAGTACTAAGAAGAGGGATCCCTATCCTTCAGACGACAGAGAGCAGAAAACCACAGAGTCTATGAAGTCTTTAACACACAATAAATAGTCAGATCATGATGAGTTTATTTTGCAGTTACTGAGAAATTATCCCTCACCATATGCAGCACATGAGAGAAGTTCAAGCACCAGTGTAGACCCTGCAGCTCCGATCCCAATTGAATCAACACAGAGCCAGATTCAGGTTAGTCATAGTGTTCCAGTTACTTCAGCGATTCAGAGGCCTATACCGCAGATGGATATGTTTACCAGAAGCTGACATTGGTCTAGATAGAGTCTACCTTGAATTTGATGTCCCCGATACAAACACAGACGATCCTGAGAAACATTCACATAACAGGATCACAGACAGAGATGTCCACTTTGACCAGTCAGACTACGGGAATAGTGTGCCCTAGAGATCCAAAAGTCTGATCAAGTCCAGATGCAGTGTCAGTACTGGTTACCATAGATCCAGTCATACCACTGTTTGCCCAGGGAAATAATAAGAACAATGAACAGAAAATCCTGAATCCAAGCATCGGAGAGGAAAGGTTTTGCTGAAAATGCAAGAATGATGACCCCCATGAGACACACATTTGATGTAACTGGTCCGTTAATAAACTCCTTTCAGGCCTCCTACAAATAATGAGGTGAGATCATACGTGTGTCCTAATCCAAGCATGGTGACACCAAAGACCCCGAGCCTAACGCTACAGCAAGTGCCCGGTGTTAGCAATAACTACACTTCATTACAAGGTTTGACGGCTCAGAAGTTAACTGAGTGGTTAGAGAAGTTGAGTAGCAGTCAAGGAGATTCCAGCGGAGGAAGTGCCCTAAATTTGACCAGGCTTAGACTAGAAGCAGAAGACCTAATTGAGGGAACAATGGGGTTGGACAGGATTGACACATTCAGAGAAGATGAGTTGCGTTATTTGTGCAAACTGATTACTAACAAAGCAGGATTAGCACATCAGAAATTAGCAGACTTAGCAGAGAAATACGAAGTACAAATTGAAAAAAAACAAAGATTTAAAGAGGAGTTACAGATTAGATTTTGACCCAAAGGATTTTGAGAACATGACAGTCCTGAGAATAAAAATTGATGTTAGGGAACAATTCAGAGCATTCAAAATGGGGAGCATTAGATAAATGAGAAGGCAGATGGGCAAAGAAAAGAGACAAAAGGAAAAGGGATTTGGTGAATCTTACTGTGAATGTGCAACAGGTTGAGGATCAAGTGAAAATCCTACCAATGAGAGAGATTCCCAGAGGGAATTTTGTGCATGTCCCTTGGAGCAGAAATGACATTCTGTCATTTACAAATGATTATCCTAGATTGAGAGAGAAGCCAGTAAAGTGGTATCAGCAAACAGACAGGTTTGTGAAACTCGCAAAATGCCCATGGGAGGACTTGAATACCCTGTTAGAAATAGTGGTTCCAGCGGACTTATGGTTCGAGTGCACGAGGAGTGTACATTGGCCAACAAGAGAACCTCAGAGAGATCCAGCAACAGGTACACCATCTCCTGATGTAATGAAATATTACTATAAAGTGATTGAATTCCTGAAAATGAGAATTTCGCCCAAGAACATTGATTGGCAGAGAATAGACAGGACAGCCCAGGAAGGAAAAGAGTCAATACGTGTCTACTATGAGGTATTGTTACAAGCGTTCAAACATTACAGTGGCACAGAAACAATTGAGCCAAAAGACATGATTCATTTTGTGATCAGGTTGAAGGATGGAGACCTGAAATTACCCAGATGATTGAGTCATTTGATTTGACGGCAAGCGAAGCCGATTGATGAAGTATTGCAGTATGTGAAGTACTGTAGTGACGAGATTGAGTTGAAGCAAAGAAAGTTAAAAGAAAAGACCATGGTGATGCAGATTAAAGGGCACAAACGGGAATGCAAGGAGGTTTTCCACAGCAGCAGCAGGGAAATTTGTTATTTCAGAATCCATCAAGAGGTAGAGGTCGTAGTGGAATTGGAAATGTGAACTGTGGCCTGGATTTGAATACGATTGTTGTTCAGAATGATGTGCAAGGAATTAAGAGATTTTTGCCATGTCACGCTTGCAGATGCCTCGGACATTGGAAACAGGAGTGTCCGATGTTAGGTCAGGAAGGTGTTGGTCAGTAGACAAACAAAATCAATTATTTTCCAAATATGAGAGGACCGGGAATGAGAGGTCACAATCCAAATTTCCAAAGTAATGTGAATCAAGTGCAAGGGTTTCACCCCATGCAACAGATGCAAATGCCACGTTTGCAGATGCCCTAGCCACAGCAAATGCAATCTCAAGTTCAAATGGTACCTAGACAGCAAATTCAAATACCTCAAGCCCCAATGGAGTAGCAGCAGGTGATGCTTCCTCAGCAGGTCACAGGTTTAATCCAAGTAATAATACCAAACACCAATTCCCAGTACGCAGTGAGGATCAAACGAATGATGATTGGGTGAGTGAGAGTTCAGATGAAGAAGAATGTGGGTTAGCAGCTTCCTTAGGGGTAGATCAGAAAGGTCCAAATGTAAAGGAAAAGGTGATGTGTCACAAATTCTCGTTTTTCATTGACACAGGAGCTACACAATCTATAGTAAGGACAGCAGAATATCCAAACCTGCCCCTTTCAGGGAAAACAGTCCAGATTGTAGGAGTTGCAAACCAATATTTGACAAACAAGATTACAGAACCAGTTCAGGTTAAAATTGGAAAATTTGAAGGATAACACACATTTGTGGTTTGTGATTCGAGTCTGCTACCCTTACTAGGAAGGGATTTGTTATTCAAAGCAAGATGTTCGATTAAATGCTCAAATGATGGGATTGCCATTCAAACAGTGATGATGAAGATGGCTTGTCCACAGAAACAGACTGTGACACAGTAAATGAGGAGTACCCCTTGAATAGTTTCTTTCCAGTTTTTACAGTGAGAGATCTTGCTTCTGATTTACAGGAAACTGTTAAAATGAAAGTGTGGTCTTTTACAGGAAAGGACATTGGTTTAATCACAGGAGTTGAGCAAGTTAAGGTCCCAGTCAAGCCAAATGTGATTTTCCCCAGATTCCTCAATACCACATGACACAAGAGGTGATTGAAGGGATTGCACCCATAATTGCAGAGTTTGTGAACCAAGATGTTTTAAAAGATGTTTTAAGCAGCTCATGCAATTCGCCAATAATAAGACTGCGAAAGCCATGTGGGAAATTTCAAATTGTTCGGGATTTGAGGAAAGTAAATGACATTGTGATTAAATATTGTCCTGTGGTACCACATCCAGCAGTGTTATTGTTTCAGACCCCATGCGATGTTAAATGGTTCAACATACTAGATCTGTCACAAGCATTCTTTTCTGTACCCCTTCATGAGGATAGTCAATTTCTTTTCTGTTTTAAATTTTGGGATTGAGTCTACTGTTGGTGCAGAAGTCCACAAGGGTTTTCAGAGTCACTGTCCATTTTCAACCAGATCTTGAAAGAGAACCTGGAGTGTTGGAAATGCCTTTCCAATCGACGTTAGTCCTGTACATTAATGATCTGGTGATTTCATCAAAGACAAGAGAGGCATGCAAGTATGATACTATCGCCTTACTGAATCACTTAGGAAGAATGGGCATAAAGTGTCCCCAGGAAAATGACAGTACTGTCAGAAAAAGGTAAAATATGTGGGACACCTCATTGAGAAGCGAATTAGGAAAATCTTGAGAGAAAGGGTCACAGTAATATATTGCAGATGAATGCCCCAGCAACACAGAGAGATGTCAGAATTGTTTTGGGAATGGTGAGCTATCGTCGTCAGTGGATTCCCAATTTTTCAGTAATTTCAAAGCCATTGCAGAAGCTGACTCACAAAGAAGTTACAGATCACTTAGTGTTAGACCAAGCATGTATGAAAGCCTTTACTGAGTTGAGTGAGAGTCTGTGCAAAGCCCCGGCTTTGGGAATGCCTGACTACACAAACCCCTTCATGTTGTTTTGTCATGAGCATGAAGCTTGTTCTTTGTCTGTTCTGACTCAAGTCTATGGTGGTGTAAGCCACCAAGTAGCATATTTTTCAGCTACTTTGGACTCTGTTGCAGCAGCTTTACCTGGCTGTTTACATACAGTTGCAGCGGTTGGACTGATCCTCACTCAGAGTGAGATCATTGTGATGGGACATCCTTTAACTCTCATGGTCCCTCACTCCACTGAAGTTTTACTCACCACAACCAAGACTCAACATTTGACTAATGCCAGGCTGATGCGTTATGAGACTGTCATCCTGGGTTCACCAAACGTGTCAATGAAAAGGTGTACAGGGCTTGATCCAGCAACTTTACTTCCAAAAGAGAATATTAAAGTTGAAAAATTGAAAGAAGTTGAAAATGACTGACTGGAGGTTACTGATTTGTGCACAAAATGGAGACCTGATATTCGAGACACTCGATTGGAAGAAAATGACCAAATTGTTTTTGTTGATGGTTCTTGTTTAAGAGATAACATGGGAACACTGAGAGCAGGATTTGCTGTGTGCTCAATTTCTGAAATACTCAAAGCGTCCAGGCTCCGAAGAGTGTATCCTGCACAAGTGGCGGAGTTGACAGCCCTTACGACAGCATGCCATGTTTCTGCACAGCTTAAAGTTACCATCTATACAGACAGCCAGTACGTATTTGGAATAGTCCATGACTTTGGGCAGTTATGGTCACAGAGAGGTTTCTTTACCTCTTCTGGTTCACCAGTTAGAAATGTTGAACGAATCTTTGACTTGTTACAAGCTATTCAAAAGCCTGAAAAGATTTCTGTGGTGAAATGAAGTGCACACTGGAAAAATTAAGATTTTGTTTCAACAGGAAATGGATATGTGAATCAGGTCGCAAGATTTTGCGCATTGAACTGTATTATATTGTTCAAAGATAAATGGGAACTGTTACCTGAAGAAGAGGAAATGTGCCCAAACTATGCATTACATGTAATAGACACTAATATATAGGTATTCAGCATGAGGGTGATGTATGGGTATCTGGGGAGGGACAAGTGGTTCTGCCAGGCAGTTTGCTGACTCAAATGGCTAGATATTATCATTGTCATGCACATGTTGGAAGGGATGCAATGATTCAACCTTTTAAGCAATTTTGGTTCAATCCAAAGTTAAGGCAGGTTGCCGAAGCAATTTGCCATTGATGCATCATCTGTCAACAGATGAACATGTGCAAAGGGACTGTGGTAAACATGAGCCACAATGGAAGAGCGAGAGGTCCATTTAGCAGTATGCAGATGGATTTCATTGAGATGCCTGTGTGTGGAGGATTCAGATATGTGTTGGTGATTATTTGTATCTTTAGTCACTGGATTGAAGCTTACACCACTCGAAGAAATGACAGTCTTACAGCAGCAAAGCTACTGCTTAGGGAACTGATACCTCATTTTGTGTTTCCGGTCTCTTTAGAATCAGATAGAAGAAGTCACTTCAACAATGAAGTATTTAAATTACTACATTCAGCTTAAAACATTGAGAAGAAGTTGCATTGTAGCTACCGCCCTGAAGACTCAGGACTTGTTGAGCAAATGAATGGTACCCTGAAGTCAGAAATTGCAAAGATGTGTGCGTCCACTGATCTCAAATGGCCCAGCGCACTGCCATTAGTTTTGATGAGCATGAGGAACACACCCGACAGGAAAACTTGGCTGTCGCCACATGAAATCCTCATGGGCAGAGCAATGAGGTTGCCAGAGGTTCCTGCCAATGCTCATGTGAACATGACAGATGATATGGTGTTGGATTACTGCAAAGGTCTGGCTGATGAGGATCGCTCTTTCTCTCATCAGGTGGAAGCCACCACACTGCAAATGTCTCAAGATCAACTCCACAACCTGAGAGTGGGAGATTGGGTTGTGATCAGAAAGCATGTGAGGAAGACATGTTTGGAACCTCAGTGGAAAGGCCCTTACCAAGTAGTGCTGGTTACTACTACAGCTGTAAAGTGCGCTGGAGTTCCGAACTGGGTTCATGCCAGCCATAAGAAGAAAGTACCCTGTCCTTTGCACAATGAAGAAGAGTTGTTGAGGGTACCAATCCAGGCTCAGAAAAGAAACGAGAAAATCAGAGACTGAATCTGAGCAGACTAGAACCAGTGCAAACACTC
The DNA here is from genome assembly GCF_031143425.1 of Pleurodeles waltl. Lineage (NCBI taxonomy): Eukaryota > Metazoa > Chordata > Amphibia > Caudata > Salamandridae > Pleurodeles > Pleurodeles waltl. Next base: position 302,231,318 of record NC_090440.1, read on the forward strand.
CTGTAAGAGATGAAGTGGAAGACCTACAGGAGAGTGACAGTGAAACAACCTCACCTGAGGTGGCAGGAGAGTCTAGTCAGAGGAGGGTTCTCCTAGAAGCAGATGGTCTTAAAAGACAAACAGAGCAAACTACACACCTCGAGGTGGAAGGAGTTGAGGCAGATCAAAGCCAAAATGGTCTTACTCCTCCTGAACCAAGTGCAGGTACGTCAAAAGAAAATCCTGTAGAACAAAGAAAAGTTACAAATCCAGCACTGAAAAGAGCATTGAGAGGCCCACTGAAATGAGATAAGTGGCCAAAATCACAAACCAAGAGGAAAGAAGCAATTAAAATGCAAAGGAGAGACTATTGAAAGTAACCGGAAGAGACTTTGAAATAACCTGAATTGACTAGCTTCTTAACCGATTTTAACAAGCTACCTATTTTTGACAAAAGGTCCTGGAAGAAAGACTGAAAGCTGTAAATAATGGCTAAAGAAGATTGAAGATTTTGTTTTTTTGTTTTGCTGCATAGTTATAAATGTTCTCTTCTGCTTTCTGATTCTTTACAAATTATGAATAACCAAACCAACAGATTAGGAAGAATAGATGCTGTAAATACATAAGTATTGGTTTGGCGATTATGTGTATGATATTGTGTCTAGTGATTGTGAGCAGGACTCTTCTTGATAAGATTGTGGCCAACTATAACTCTGCTTTACAGATGACTAATACACTGACAGAAGTAGATACGTTTAGGATAGATGAGAAATATGTGTATGTAGACAGTAACCAAGGAGAAGTTTCTTCTAATGTTTTCTATCGCTTATTTCATGAGTATGTTGAGACAATGGATGCTAGAGATTGTTATGTTTGCACGCAGATTCCTTCATCAGTGGAGGAAGGAGTTACTTACCATAGTTTGCCTCTTACTTATGGAGTAAGCTGTGGTCTTCTACGAAGAAGATTTTATAACCAGTAGTACACTCAGTACCTCTATTTCAACCAAGGTGTGGTATTTTTGTTTGTTCCTCTTATTAAGTATTTGAGTAGAATAGCTAAGGAAAACACCATGGAGTTAGTAAGAGGATTCTTGAAACCTACATTGACATTTGGGACAGCTTACATCTGCCGCAACAATTTAACATGCTTGCTCACACCAGTAGAAAAGAGTTTCTGAGACCAGACAGATGACAGGAGAAAGGCTTTGAAGGAGAGGTCAGAGCACGGCTTAGAGAAAAGGACATTTAGACACAAGAGAGGTTAGCTTTAGATGCAAAACACGTAGGAAAGCTTTGTGTATATAGGCCTATGTTTGGGGGAACGAGTGAATGTAGACATGTATTTTTGTTTCAAAGTAAACAGATGTTCATGTTAAATGGACAAGACGTTGCACTTCCAGGAGTTTATTACATCTGTGGACCAAAAGCGTATTACCGTCTTCCAAGGGGATGGCATGGCACATGTTACCTGGGGATAGTTTTCCGAAAGATTTATCAACTTGAGAATCTGAGTAAAAGACCTAAAATGACTGAATTACATCATGTTAGACAAAAGCGAGAATCATACTCTGCCATATTTGGAGACATATTTGGAGCAATAATTCCTTTGGTGGGAGTTATTCTGAATGCTTTGAAAATTCAAAAGTTGTCTTTTCAGGAGCCATGATCCTAATGGGCCCAGAAATGGGTGTGGTAAGATCTATGACTCTTCAGAAATGCTTTGCGTTAGACATCCTTTTAGCAAAGGAGGGCGAAGTCTGTAAAATGCTGAACTCGCAACATTGTTGCACATATATACCTAACAACAGGAAAGAAATTAGGGGCCTTATTAACAATCTGACTAATGATAGTGCTGATATGAAAGAGTTGAAGGAACCAGGAGTTTGGGAAAATGTTGGCAAAGGGTTTGCTTCTGTGAGAAATTGGCTTGGCAACCTAGGGAAGGGGATAATTTTGAAAATAATACAGATAATATTAGTTATTGTGATTATTGTGATTTGTATACTTGGAGCATGGGGAATCTATCAATTGTTTCATGTGATCAAAATGTTGAAGATTGAAAAATTATCAGAGGAGGGAAGAAATTAAAATGGAAAGATTATTAAGGGAAAATTCGAAAAGGGAGAGAAGAAATAAAAGTTATAGGGAGAGCAAATTTCAGATGAACAAATATTTGTATGGGATGATGTAGTGTGTGATGACACATTTAGTCATCAGAGGAGGGATTGTGAACACAGAATTTACTTACTAATGAATAGGTATTTTGGATTAAGAATTTGCATGGAATTTGACTAATATCAATCAATCAGTGTATTTGTAGAGTGCACTACCACACATGAGGGTCTCAAGGTGCTGAGGGGAGGGAGGGTGTTGCTACTTCTCAAATAGCCAGGTTTTGAGACGCTTCCTGAAAGTCAGCAGGTCTTCGGTCTGTCATAGGGGCAAGGGAAGGGTGTTCCAGGTCTTGGCGATGAGGTGGGAGATGGATCTCCGGTAGTCGCTCTTCGGATGCGGGGGACGGTGGCGAGGGCAAGGTTGGCTGAGCGTAGTTGGCGGGACGGGGTGTAGAAAGTAAGTTGTTTGTTGAGGTAGGCGGGAACGGTGTTGTGAAGCGCCTTGTGTGCGTGGGTGAGGAGCTTGAAGGTTATTCTTTTGTTGATGGGAGCCAGTGCAGGTCTCTCAGAAGGGGAGTGATGTGGCTGTGGCAGTGGGCATCGCGGATCAAGTGTGCGGAGGTGTTTTGAATGCGTTTCATTCATTTGAGGAGTTTGGCCGGGGCTCCTGCGTAGAGGGGGTTTCCATAGTCAAGTTTGCTGCTGACGAGGATTTGGGTGACTGTTCTTCTTGTATCTGTGGGGATCCATCTGTAGATCTTGCGAAGCATGTGGAGGGTGTTGAAGCAGGATGAGGAGACGGCGCTGACTTGCTTGGTCATGGAGAGAGTTGAGTCGAGGATGACACCCAGGTTGCGTGCGTGGCTGGTGGGTGTTGGGGCTGCTCCCAGAGCGGTCGGCCACCATGAGTCGTCCCAGGCTGAGGGGTTGGCGCTGAGGATGAGGACCTCCTTCTTGTCTGAGTTCAACTTCAGTTTGCTGTTCCTCATCCATTCAGCGACGGCCTTCATTTCTTCGTTTAGTCTGGATTCGGCGGTGAGGGGGTCCTTGGTGAGGGAGAGGATCAGTTGGGTGTCGTCGGCGTAGGAGATGATGTTGAAGTTGTGTAGCCGGGTGACGCAGGCAAGAGGGGCCATGTAGATGTTGAATAGTGTAGGGCTGAGGGGCGAACCTTGGGGAATGCCGCAGATGATCTTGGAGGCTTCGGAGTGGAAAGGGGGGAGGCGGACGCTCTGGGTTCTGCCGGAGAGGAAGGAGGTGGTCCACTCCAGAGTTTGGCCACGGATCCCTGCGTTGTGGAGGCGAGTGCGGATGCGGTGGCAGACGGTGTCGAAGGCGGCCGAAAGGTCCAGGATGAGGAGGGCAGTGGTTTCGCCGTTGTCAAGCAGGGCCCTGATGTCGTCAGTGGCGGCGATGAGGGCAGTTTTGGTGCTGTGGTTGCTGCGGAACCCTGACTGGGATGGGTCCAGGATGTTGTTTTCTTCGAGGTAGTGGGTCAGTTGTCCGTTGACGATCTTCTCGATGACCTTGGCCGGGAATAGGAGCAGGGAGATGGGGCGGAAGTTCTTGAGGTCTCTTGGGTCCGCCATGGGTTTCTTGAGTAGGGGTTTGATCTCAGCATGCTTCCAGCTCTCAGGGTAGGTTGTGGTCTCGAAGGAGATGTTGATGACTTTGCGGAGGTGGGGTGCGATGGTGGTGCTTTCTTTGTTAAAGATGTGTTGCGGGCATGGGTCTGACGGAGATCCAGAGCGGATGGTGCTCATGGGTTTGATTGTGTCGTCTTCGGAACTCCGAACATAGGCATAATTGGTATATAGAAAATAATGTGTGACATGAAAATGTGCCCACTTGAGTGGCAGCTATTATTTATGAAGTGTCTTTATTAAAGGCATAATAATATTAGTTGAAGTGCCTACATTTAGACTATTGTAGTAGTGTGTCATATTAATGATTTTACATTATGTATTTGGTTTATTAATTATAGGCTTTAAGTTAGCAAGGTTTGGGCCTAGTCTGTGTTGGAAAGTACCCCGTTTTTGGCATGGTTACTCCCATTTCCTGCCTAATGTCAGTGTGTGTGACTGTGTTCACTGGGATCCTGCTAATCAGGACGCCAGTGCTTAAGCTCTCTCTCCTCTAAATGTTGTCACTGCATCCTGGTAAACCAGCATTTTACCCTTATATGTCCTTAGTATATGGTACCTAGGTACCCAGGGCATAGGGCCTCCAGGGGATCCCTATGGGCTGCAGCATTTTTTTTGCCACCCAAAGGCTGCCCATGCAAAAGCTTCTGCAGGACTGCCATTGCAGCCTGCGTAAAAAAGGTGCATGCACCCTTTCACTGCCATTTACACTGCACCAGGTCACTTATAAGTCACCCATATAGCAGGCCCTGAGGGCAGGGTGCAGAGTACCTGTGTGTGAGGGCACCCCTGCACTAGCAGAGATGTCCCCATTACCCCCAGGACCATTTTCCCAGACTTCTTGAGTGCGGGACGCCATTTTACATATGTACTTGACATAGGTCACTACCTATGTCCAGCTGCATAATGGTAACTCCGAACATAGGCATAAAAGGTATCAAACATGTTGGAATCATACCCCAATGCTTTACCAAGCATCGGTGGTATGGTTGCATGCACTCTGGGGGCTCCTTAGAGGACCCCCCAGAATTGCCATTACAGCCTTCTGAAGTTTTCCATGCAGCCCCAGCTGCAGCCACCTCTCTGACAGGTTTCTGCCCTCCTGTTTCTTGAGCAGCTCAAGCCCAGGAAGGCAGAACAAAGGATTTCCTTTGGGAGAGGGGTGTTGCACCGTCTCCCTTTGGAAATAAGTGTTACAGGCTTGGGAGAGGTAGCCTCCCTAAGCCTCTGGAAATGTTTTGAAGGGCACAGATGGTGCCCTTCTTGTATAATCCAGTCTGCCCCGGTTGAGGGACCCTCAGTCCCTGCTCCGGCGAGAAACTGGACAAAGGAAAGAGGAGTGACCACTCCTCTGTCCATCACCACCCCAGGTTGGTGCTCCGAGCTCCTCCAGAGGGTCCCTGGGTTTTGCCAGCTTGGACCCCAAGTTGGCACAGCAATCTGGGAGCATCTCAGTGGCCAGTGTCAGCAGGTGACGTCAGAGCCCTCCCTTGATAGGTACTTAACTGCGTAGCTGACCAATCCCCCTTTCAGGGCTATTTAGGGTCTCTCTCTTGGGTACTTCTTCAGATTTAGATTGCAAGACTCTGGTAGGAATCCTCTGCATCCATTACATCCATTACTTCACCTTCTTACTGAAGAAACTGTGTCTGGACCATCCAGGAACTCTACAACTGAAATAAAGTAGCAAAGATGACTTCTGCAACATTGTGTCTTCAGCCCCTGCTAGCAACTGCAACTGTTTCCCGGTCATGGATCCTCAGAGGACAGCCTGTCTTCAGCCTGAATCAGAAGAACAAAGGAATCTCCCTTGGAGTGAAGGAGTCACTCCCCTGTTTCAGCAGACACCTCTCTGCAATGATGAATGGTTGAAAAGGTCTCCTATCCTGACGAGCTGCGTGGATCCTGCATCACAGGTGGTAGACTGAAGTGTTCCCGACGGCCCTGATGTCCAACTGTCCAACTTTGGCGGAGGTAAGAGCTTGCATCTCCATGCAAGACAATACCGCCGTGCACCACGTATTTTGCAGATACCAAGGCTTCCTGGCATCCTTCCTTGAAGTTCTTCGTGCACTATACAGCTCCGGCCCCCAGCACTCCTTCCTGCTACGCACAGCTTCCTGTGTTGTTCTCCGGCAGTGTGGGACCCTCGTGCAGTGCTGCATGGGCCTTGTTTTGCACCTTCTTTGTCCCCATGCTGTGGGATTCTTGTGCATCCTGCCTGGTCTTCTGAGGGCTCTCTGAGTTGCTTAGAGGCCCTTCTGACTTCCCCTCCTGGGTAGCATCCACCAGGTCCTTCCTGGTCTGGGGCAGCACCAATTTTCGGCTAACCATGAGCTTTGCATGTGCCAAGGCTTGTTGGTGGAATCCAGCGTCACAAACCAGACTGCAACCATCCCTCCAGCATGGGACATCATCTGCACCAACCAGGAGCCCGCATCCATCTTCTTGGGTGCAGTACTGACTGTGTTCTTCACCAGTGGTTCCTGTTTTGCACCTTCATCTGGGTTAGCAGGGGCTCCTGTTCTCCCTGGACTCTTCTGTGCTTCTTGGACTTAGTCCCCTTCTTCACAGCCTCATATGAAGCTGCAATGTTTAATAAAATCCTGGGAATGTATGTCCAGAGAAATGAATACATGTATTGTTCGCATTGTGTTGACCAAACGTTAGCAGCTGTCTTTAACTTTCTTATGAGAACTGCTTGTTAGAATTTCTTGTACTAGTAATTGTTACACTGTATAGTTTGATGCATGAAACAGAGATGTTCCCAGGAGCTAACAATGGATGCACTGACTGGAGTATGGATGGATACAAAAAGATTACCTGACGAGTCTGACGATGGGAACAGGAGCCACTCATTGACATGTGAAGCACAGTTTTGTCATATCTTAGATTTGGGGTTTTATTTCCATTGGACCCATCATAAATGTACAATTTCCAGACCAATGACAGGGTGGGAAGTTCTTTAGCTGATTTTAACTTATCGCAACTGCACAGATAGGAGAGGCGCTTATTCTATTCTGTTCGAGGAGCTGAACAGTTCCTGATGATTTATTCCTATCTTTAACTTTATTGCTTAAGTTTCCAAGGCTGAATGCTGATCCCTCAGACATTGTTTTTTAATGGTTCAGAGATTGCTTAAATACACCTGTGTCCGAACCATCCCCTTTCACTGCCTGTTGCTGATGCTGATCAAACTAATGTCCAACTGATGAAGAGAATCAAAGCTTGCTGATCCATATGAGGAGAGGTATAACAATATGCTATTATTCTTGTTATAGGCTATGTTCTTTGTTTCTAGGTACCAACCGCTATTTTATACAGCCATAGTTAGATGTTTTCCAAATTAACATTGACTAAATTGTTTTTGCATGAAGTCCAAACATGCTATTCTAATCAGAAGGTTAGTTTGGGAGACCCAGAGAATGCTAACAAATTATTACTAACAATTGATTGCTCATTTGCTGAACCTAGATGTATGCTATTTCTATTGTGCAGTTATTCTTGCTCCTGATTTGTACTGTGACTCTCGAATGCTTACTAATCAATGTGTTAGCTAAATGTAGATTCTTTAGAAGATTTGGTCAACTGATATTGTTTATTTATGTATACCACTTGGGTTTGAGACTAAGGGGGTCATTCTGACCTCGGCGGTAAAAGGCGCTTACCGCCGGTCAGAAGGCCGCCACAACACCGCCGCCGTAAACCGCCACGGTCATTCTGACCCTCAAGAGGCAAACCGCCAAAAACCCAACATCAACAAAAGTCCGCCACACCAACGGCCAGCGTTAAACTGCCGAAGACCGAAGACCAAAGCTCCACCGTCACGCCAACAGAAAAACGCCCATGCCATTACGACCCACGAATCCACGCGGCGGTCTTTCAACCGCGGTATTCCATTGGCGGTACACACCGCTGCGCTCAAAATACACATACAGCCCCAAAACACAGCCACATTGGACAATTTGAAATACACACACCTGAGACACATACACACAACACTCCCACACACCCAATTAACTATAAAACACACACCCACATCACCCACAAACCCCTACGACCACAAATCAGAGAAGAAGCCCAGAGAGAGACAGCACAGAATAGAGAACACCATCACACAGAGGCACACTACACCATCATCCACACAACAACCACGCACAAAACACCACACACCACTACACTCACCACACTCATCACCGCAAAAACCACCCCACACCTCATCCACACCACCCCATGGCACCCCAAAGACACCCCAGGTTCTCAGACGCAGAACTCAGGGTCATGGTGGAGGAAATAGTTCGGGTAGAGCCCCAGCTTTTCGGGACACAGGTGCAGCACACCACCATTGTCAGGAACATGGAGCTATGGCAAAGAATAGTGGACAGGGTCAATGCTGTGGGACAGCATCCACGAAATCGGGACGACACCAGGAAGCGGTGGAACGACCTACGGGGGAAGGTGCGTTCCATGGTATCCAGGCACAACATCGCGGTGCAGCGGACTGGCGGCAGACCCCCACCTCAACCCCCAGAATTTACAACATGGGAGGAACAGGTCTTGAACATCCTGCATCCTGAGGGCCTCGCAGGAGTAGGCGGAGGAATGGACTCTGGTAAGTCTAATCTCCACTACTTCATCCCCCCCACCCCACCAGCATGCCAACTCATACCCCCACCCTCCCCCCACCACCATCACACATCCTCATTGCTAATGTCTCACCATCACAACCCACCCATCCCAACACCAAACCCTGCATGCCACCACAAACCATCGACAGCCATCACCTAAGCATGCCCACTGCACATACCCATCTCCCCCACAAACCGCCGTCACAACAGCCCCCACAAAGGAATGCCAGCACTGGGGTACACGGGCACCCACCCATTGCACGCTATGGCACACACAGAAGCAATAACCATACTCTTATACCCCTGCAGGACCCGAACGCCACCACACCGCCCAGGAGGGTCCAGAAATGTCCATCCCACCCCCAGAAGAGGCCCCCAGTGATGACAGCAGCTCTGTCTCCCTGGACCCAGATGACCAGCCCGGCCCATCGGGGACCTCGGGACAGTCGGTTCCCCTCACACAGCCACAGGCTACAGCAGACCTACCCCCCTCTGGGAACACCAGCACAGCACCCACCCAGCGGGCCCATGCCTCTGTCTCCAGGACACGTCAATCAGCGGTGTGTCCACCATTACAGGGCACCCAGGTTAACCCACCACCCCAACAACAACAGGGACCTGTGGGCAGTGGTAGTGGGCATACGGTCCAGGGGACAGAGGCCCAGGGAAACAGGGGAACTGGGAGGGCTGCTGTGCGACAGGGGGGGGACAGGCCCAGGGAACCCACTCTCCACGAGGCCCTCACCTCCATCATGGGAGCATACCACCACTCCCAGGAGACGATGGCGACGGTCCTGGCAAGGTTCCAGGAGATCCAGGTACTGCAGGAGGAACAGTTTATGGGGTTCAGGGAAGAACTGAGAAACATTAGTTCCGCAATGGGCACCATCGTTGTGGCTCTCAACCAGATTGTCACCACATTGCGGGACCATGTGGCACCACAAAGGGCCCCTGTCACTAGCAGGAACAGCCTACCACCTCCGCCGGCGCTAGTGGACAGGAGGCCTTGACACAGCAACAACCTGCCACCAGAACCCCACCTCCTGCAGAAGAAGAACCACCCCGCAAGCGGGGCCTGAGATTTACGAAGAAGACAGAGTAGGATGCCAAGACCCCCGCCAGGAAAGGATACCCCCTGATGTCATCCCACTGTCCCACATTGTCACCCTGTCCAACCTTAAACTGCCCCTGCTCCACCTTCCACAGGCATATGGACAATGCACCTGTGAGACTGAGAATCTGGACTCTGCCATGGACATTCCTCCACCATCACCCATCACCGATTTACAACCATGTCCCAAAATTGAGCACTTTAATAAACACACTTATTGCACACAAATAATCTGGAGTCTGCCTATTTTTGGTTGAAAATATGTATTAGACATAAACGTGCAAAAATGACCAGTTACATTGTGATGACAGCATACCACTGTCACACAGCTGAAGTCCATGGGCAAACAAAGCAGAGGTCACGCAGTGGGGCCCACAGCTCTGAAATTGGAAGGGAAAGTCACAACTCTGTTAGCATCCACTGGGTGAAAAGGACAGACAGTAGAGAGGCAGGAGACTGTAAGTAAATGTAAAATGCCGGTGTTGATTCTTACCTGTGTGTTATTGAAAATACTGCAGTATCACTGTGTCCCTGTTGTCTGTGTCGTCCTCTTCGTCTTCCTCCTCTTCACTCTCCGCAGGCTCCACAGCTGCTTCAACACCACCATCTGGACCATCCTCCTGCAGAAAAGGCACCTGGCGTCGCAATGCCAGGTTGTGAAGCATACAGCAGGCCACGATGATCTGGCACACCTTCTTTGGTGAGTACATTAGGGATCCACCTGTCATATGCAGGCACCTAAACCTGGCCTTCAGGAGGCCAAAGGTTCTTTCTATGATCCTCCTAGTTCGCCCATGGGCCTCATTGTAGCATTCCTCTGCCCTTGTCCTGGGATTCCTCACTGGGGTCAGTAATCACAACAGGTTGGGGTAACCTGAGTCACCAATTAGCCACACACGGTGTCTCCGTAGTTGTTCCATCACATAAGGGATGCTGCTATTTCGCATGATGTACGCGTCATGCACTGACCCAGGGAACTTGGCATTTACATGGGAGATGTACTGGTCAGCCAAACAGACCACCTGGACATTCATGGAATGATAACTTTTTCTGTTCCTGTACACCTGTTCACTTTCACTGGGAGGTACCAAAGCCACATGTGTCCCATCAATGGCACCAATGATGTTGGGAATATGTCCAAGGGCATAGAAATCACCCTTCACTGTAGCCAAATCCCCCACCTCAGGGAAAACGATGTATCTCCGCATGTGTCTGAGCAGGGCAGACAACACTCTGGACAACACCTTGGAAAACATAGGCTGAGACATCCCTGATGAAATGGCCACTGTTGTTTGAAATGACCCACTTGCTAAGAAATGGAGTACTGACAGCACCTGCACTAGAGGGGGGATCCCTGTGGGTTGGCGGATGGGTAACATCAGGTCTGCCTCCAGCTGGGCACACAGTTCATGTATAGTGGCTCGGTCAAGCCTGTATGTCAGAATGACATGTCGTTCCTCCATTGTCGACAGGTCCACCAGCGGTCTGTACACGGGAACATTCCTCCATCTCCTCGCAAGTCCCAGCGGACGGTGCCTAGGAAGGACAACAGCGAGCACAGAGTCAATCAACCCACAGGTAAGTTCCCACAGCTTGCACAGTACACGATTCTCTATGCATTGAATGGCTTGTATGAGTGTTGATGCAAGGCCTAGGCATGTGTGACGCAGTAGAAATTAAGCCATGTGGGCCCTTGAAATGGCGGCTGCCTGACCTGTGAAGTGCGACAATGGGATGTGAGGTCAATGCGCTGGCGTGGCACCCCGTGGCGGTAGGCAGTCGAAGACCGCGGCGCAAAGCCGCATTGGTTAACATTGAACCCTATGGGTTTCAGGAGCCAATGACGAAGTGCGCCGGGGGTCGCGGTATGCACCGCCGCGGTACGCACCGCCGCGGACTTGACCGCCATTTTCTATCTGCTTAATCACTTGAGACCTGATCATCCACAGGAGAGGACCTATACTGCAAGTGCTGCTGTGACCTCGGTCTGGAAGATACAATGGCTGCTGCGACTGGGGAAAGGGCCCCTGCCTTTACTTCTGAAGAATTGGAGAAACTCGTGGATGGGGTCCTCCCCCAGTATGCGCTACTCTACGGTCCTCCAGACCAACAGGTAAGTACACTGGGAGCATGCTTTGGGGGCAATGCCTGTGTTGAGTCGGGTGGATGTAAGATGGTGGGGAGGGGAGCGATTGAGGCATGCATCATACGACGGATGAGAGCATGTGCCACATGGCAAGGGTGGGGATGGGGGGCCACTCACATCGAGCATGCAGAAAATCCTAATAATGTTATTTCTCCCCCTGTACATGTCACATAGGTCAGCGCCCATCAGAAAATAGACATCTGGCGTGCCATCGCCAAGGACGTCCGGACCCTGGGGGTCCACAACAGACGGGGCACCCACTGCCGCAAGAGGTGGGAGGACATCCGCCGCGGGAGCAGGAAGACCGCGGAGGCTCTGCTGGGGATGGCCTCCCAACGTAGGAGGGGTGCCACTCGTCAATTGACCCCCCTGATGTCTCGGATCCTGGCGGTGGCCTACCCAGATTTGGATGGGCGCGTGAGGACATCACAGCAGACACAAGGGGGTGAGTACCAGCACATTCTACAATCTTAGCGCGCAGTGGAGGTGTCTGGGTGGGGGAGGAGGGCTGTGGGTATCCCTAGGCCAGGGCGATTTCTGTAGGCTAGGCCCCTCCGTAAGGCATGGCCGTGTGCCCCCGCCCCCCACCTCTGTAGGGTGCCAAGTACAGCTATCCATGGCCCTGTGTCACCTATGTGTGCAGTTGTCGTCCATAGGCTTGTAGGCCAAGTCCCAATGATTGAGTAGTGTACCCCAAGTGCGCGGCGTAGTGCAGGGGGCTTCTGTGTCTGTCCTCTCCACCAACTGTGTTGCCAATGCATGCACTCAACATGTCTTCATTCCCCCCCCCCTTTTTTGCTGCTCTTCCTGTTCATGTGTGCATTAGCATCATCAGGCGGAGGAGAAGTGGCATCGGAGCACGAGGGAGCTGCATCTCACATGGCCCTGGAGGGCCATGCAACCGACTCTGAGTTCACCAGTGAGACGGAGGGCGAGGGGAGCTCCACAACGGGGACACGTGGAGACATCAGCGACACAGACACGTCCTCGGAAGGGAGCTCCCTTGTGGTGGCGGCAACATCCGTGCCCACCGCAACAACAGGTACAGCCTCCACCCCGCGCACCAGCTCCGCCCTCCAAGCAGCCCCTCAGCGTTCGCCCCGTGCCCGCTCACCCAGGAAGGCGGGCATCTCCTTCGCCCCAGGCACCTCAGGCCCTGCCCCAGTTACCCCTGCTGCCCTCAGTGAGGAGGTCATTGACCTCCTCAGGACGCTCATTGTTGGGCAGTCTACCCTTTTGAATGCCATCCAGGGTGTAGAAAGGTAGGTGCACTGGAGCAATGCATACCTGGAGGGCATTCATTCGGGTCAGGCTGCCCATCAGCGATCGTTCAACGCTCTGGCCTCAGCACTGACGGCAGCCATTGTCCCTGTCTCCTGCCTCCCTCCTCCAACTTCCTCCACCCAGTCCCACTCCCCTGTACTCTGCCTATCCCAGACACACCTACAGACCAGCCTGTACACACCTCAACACCCAAGGGCAGCTCATCCAGACATAAGCACCACAAATCACACAAGCATTCACACAAGCAACAGCCACATGCAGACATACCAACAGCCACTGCCTCCTCTGTGTCCCCCTCCACCTCGTCTCCCTCCTCCCTCCCAGTGACGTCTCCACTCACACTTGCATGCACAACATCATCAGGCACTACGTCCATCACCAGCACACCCACCAGAACACTCCGCACACGTGCAGTCACCACCCCCACTGCCATTTACACGTCCCCTGTGGCCTCTCCCAGTGTGTCTGTCACCCCCTCTTCCAAACCACACAAACGCAGGCAGCCACCCACCCAACAGCCATCCACCTCACGACAGCCTCCGTCACAAGCACCTGCACCCAAAGACACCACACTTGACTCTCCTACGACCACATCCTCTTCCTTCACTCCCATACCCACTGCACCTACCCTTCCCACTGCTCCTAAAAAGTTTTTCCTGTCCAAAATTAACCTCTTTCCTTCACCTGACCCACCCCCTCCATCTCGTAAGAGTCCAATCTGCACCTCAGCCACCACCACCCCTGGACCTACAAGGACCATAGTACAGGGATATTGGAGTCCACCACCTTCAAGGGCAGCTACATCGGCCAGCAGTAAAGGGACAGCCAGCCCACCCCCTGGGGAAAAACCCAAAAAAGGCAAGGCCCGGCGCGAGAGGCCAGAGACGGCAGCCTCCAAAGGCACTACCCTGGCACCGTCAGGATGTGGGGTGCCACCTGGCACATCTACAAAGGGAGACAAGGGCCACAGAGACTCACGGAAGGATGGCAAGGGCAGCACGGCCGACAAGTCCGGCAGCAGGCGAGCTGCCCAGGAGGGCCCCACCAGCCCCATTCCGGATGTGAAGGAGGACACCCACGGGCCCGGGACTCCAGCACAGGAGGGCCCCGCAAGCGAGAAGTCGGATGGCGAGTGAACTCCAGATATTGGCCGGATATGGTGCCCTGGAGACACATGTCAAGAACCGCTGAACAGGGCCCTTCAAGACAAGCACCGCTGAACAGGCCACCGCCGTGTCAAGAACCGCTGAACAGGGCCCTTCAAGACAAGCCCAGCTGAACAGGGCCCTTCAAGACAGGCACCGCTGAACAGGCCACCGCCGTGTGAAGAACCGCTGAACAGGGCCCTTCAAGACAAGCCCCGCTGAACAGGGCCCTTCAAGACAGGCACCGCTGAACAGGCCACCGCCGTGTGAAGAACCGCTGAACAGGGCCCTTCAAGACAAGCACCGCTGAACAGGGCCCTTCAAGACAAGAACCGCTCCGCTGGGCCCTTCAAGACAGCCACCGCTGAACAGGGCCCTTCAAGACAAGCCCCGCTGAACAGGGCCCTTCAAGACAGGCACCACTGAACAGGCCACCGCCGTGTGAAGAACCGCTGAACAGGGCCCTTCAAGACAAGCACCGCTCCGCTGGGCCCTTCATCTCAAGCACCGCTCCGCTGGGCCCTTCATCTCAAGCACCGCTCCGCTGGGCACCGCCGTCTCAAGCAGCGCTGCGCTGGGCCCTTCATCTCAAGCACCACTCCGCTGGGCCCTTCATCTCAAGCACCGCTCCGCTGGGCCCTTCATCTCAAGCACCGCTGCGCTGGGCCCTTCATCTCAAGCACCGCTCCGCTGGGCACCGCCGTCTCAAGCACCGATGCGCTGGGCCCTTCATTTCAAGCACCGCTCTGCTGGGCACCGCCGTCTCAAGCACCGCTGCGCTGGGCCCTTCATCTCAAGCACCGCTCAGCTGGGCCCTTCATCTCAAGCACCGCTCCGCTGGGCCCTTCATCTCAAGCACCGCTCCGCTGGGCACCGCCGTCTCAAGCACCGCTGCGCTGGGCCCTTCATCTCAAGCACCGCTCCGCTGGGCCCTTCATCTCAAGCACCACTGCGCTGGGCCCTTCATCTCAAGCACCGCTGCGCTGGGCCCTTCATCTCAAGCACCGCTGCGCTGGGCCCTTCATCTCAAGCACCGCTCCGCTGGGCCCTTCATCTCAAGCACCGCTCCGCTGGGCCCTTCATCTCAAGCACCGCTCCCCTGGGCCCTTCATCTCAAGCACCGCTCCGCTGGGCACCACCGTCTCAAGCACCGCTCTGCTGGGCACTGCCGTCTCAAGCACCGCTGGCCCATTGGCAGAAGGGGCAGGCCCGGATCTGTGTCGGGCAGGGCTGCACGATGCACTCTGGGCACCATGCCTCCTCCAGTACCAGTGGAGTCTGTAATCCACTTGAGAGACTGTGGATTTGCACTCCCCAGGATGGCACAGTGGGCAATCCACCCACTGTAGAGACTTGAGAGACTGTGGCTTTGCACTCCCCAGGGTGGCACAGTGGGCAATCCACCCACTGTAGAGACTTGAGAGACTGTGGCTTTGCACTCCCCAGGATGGCACAGTGGGCAATCCACCCACTGTAGAGACTTGTGAGACTGTGGCTTTGCACTCCCCAGGATGGCACAGTGGGCATGGAGGCCCCTCTTGGATCTGGCGTCGTGGACTCATGTGGCTGAGGTGGCTCACCTTCCCTTCCCCCTGAGGTGCCTGTAGTTTTTCTATCTGATGCCCCTGCAGTGTTCTCTCCAATGGCTTCGGGTCTCCTGTGTGGGCTTTGCCCATGTGTTGAGGCCCATCGGCCCACGTACAATGACTGAAACCCAATTTGGACAGGACAATTTACATATGTGTATATAGTTATAGATGTTTGAAAAAAAAGTTTTACGTAGCCTTACAATATATTTTGAATTTCATGATCATTTTATTTTGTCTTTGCATTCTTCCAGGGGGTTTGGGGGGTGTCACTCTGAGTTGTTGCTCTGCATTGATGTGTAGGTAGTTGTGGGTGAGGGTGGGTGTGTCGCGTATGTGTGTGGCCGTAATCTTTTCTCCTCCTCCCTCCCCTGTGTCGTAGGTGCAGTACTCACCGTTGTCTTCTGCGCCGGCGTTCGTGCTCCTGGTAGAGGAGCAGGTAGACAATAGCTGGTAGGATGTGTAGTTCTGGTTCCATGCTGTCCAGATTCCTCGTGGAGTGTGTAGAGGTGAGCGTTTTCCCGTCCGTAGTCTGTTTCCGCCGTGTTTTTATCGGCGGGGCTCCCACCCCGGAAAAGGTGGCGGATTGGTGAGTTGTGATAGGGTGGGCGGTACATTGTCTCCCGCCTGTCTGTTGGCGGTGACCGCCGCGCTGTTTGTTTGTCCCGCCGTGGCGGACGGAGTGTTAAAGTGGCGGTCTCTGTTGGCGGTTTCCGCCAGGGTCAGAATTCCATTTTTTGCACCGCCTGCCTGTTGGCGGGTTGGCCGCCGCTTTAACACCGACCGCCAGGGTTGGAATGACCCCCTAAGTTAAGTGATATTAGCATTGTTATTATAGGGAAATAAACTTTACAACTTTTACAGAAAAGTCTGGTTATTTGTGACCAAATGGGTCATGGTGTGTAAAGATTACTGACTCCAAAGGATATTTGATGGTGTTTAGTGATTATGATGTTGAAATTGTGGTGGAATCACTCTAAACGTAGTCAAAAGGCCTATCTAACCTCTAACACGTCCCCTCATAAATTAAACATTGAAGACCAAATAAGGACAGACAGGCTAACACCTGTAACTGACTGGGCTCGCTCATAGAAGTTAAATGACTAGGGCAGTGAGTGAAATATAAAAGAAAAGGTGGCACGCAAAGACATGGTAATGCAGCAATTATAGCATTGCCCTACATTTATGAAATGAAAATCCTCTTTGAAATTGGATCCAGGAGAGCCAATTTAATTTTGTCTGCTTTTTTTATAAGGTCTTTAATCTTAACTTGTTCTTCTTGTTGCTTATGTCTTTTATATCACTGTATTTTATGCAAATACATTTCCATTCCCACTTGACTCTGCAAATCAAATATCTTTTGCATTATGCTCATATATTTTCATCTACATTTATATATAATTTAGGGGAGATGAAGCCACCAACCTCCATATGACTGCTGAGGATCAGAACGCTCTTATTAAAGTACCTTAAGTGGCAAAAATATCAAGTACTCAAGGAGTTGAAGGATAATCAGTTTACAGATTGCAAATGTGTTTCTTCAGAACATGGGTGTGGAAAGATGTGTAATTTTTCCTAATTGACACTTAAGGTGTAAAACACAAATACAGTAAACCACATCTTACGCTGCCTGCCATCGGTATCGCAGGAATTAATCTATTGCTATGACATTTTTAAGAGGTTGATTCTCACCTGCAAACTGAATAAAGAGAGTAAACCAAGAGGTTGATTCTCACGTGCTAACTGAACAAAAAGAGTAAACTTAAATTATTAACTATTTTTGCTGGAGCATGTCAACTACCTCGACAGTCACTCTGACATCATTAGAACTATTAGTGAATTTGACAGATATTATCATCTGGCACGGATAGTCACTTGAGTGAACTTTGGCGACTCCAAAAGATGCCCTACAGGATCATGTTCTCCCTGACAATCTTATAATCTCTGGAAACATTCTGCATAAATGTCAGCATTTATAAGGAAATAGTGATCATACTGGAATACATCTATTCTGTCACATGTATTAGTCTGATCCGATGCAAAGGTGGATAAAATATACATGTTGTTAAAAAAATTGTTAAATCTACGAATATGGGACATTTTAGCATCATGTATTATAACCATATAATAGGAAGACCTGGAATTCTCAATATTTAATGGGGACAGGAATTTATGGCCCTGCCACCTAAATGGTGATCTAAGTTTATGTAAGGATTATTGATGTAACATAAACTGATTGGGTCCCCTGCAGAATGGGAAGAGGGCCCCCCGAAGTCCCCCATATCTCTGAAATATCCATTGTCTTTGATTGGCATGGTGCCCCTCTGATGGGTATGTGGGCTCCTTGAAGGCTGAGGCCCCCACATGCCTGCATGGGCCTGCATTATGCCCCTGGTCTATTTCAAAATGACAAATCAGAATATTGATGTATCATTGGCTTCTGATTACAATAAAAGCTGTCACTTATTAACAGTTTTGCAAAGAATAAATATTTAACATGTGGTCCAAAAAAAGAAAAATATTTTCATTTGGCAGATTTCGATTTAACTTTGATTATGAATTATTATAGTGATGCTTTTAGAGTAACCTCAGTGCTGCAAGTGACTCTGTCATAGCCCTGGTAAATAAATGGTATTTGTATGCCAGGATATATGCTGTGACAAGAGTTATGGAATATATGAAGTGAGAAGTCAGAAGTTACTCCAAAGAAAAAGCCTTTGTTTTATAAAAAGTGTACTTACATTTCTATTTCAGATAGTGCCACCAGCTTTCCATGCATGATCTAATAATCATCACCATGTTAAAGTTCAAAGCACTTTGCTCAGTTAGGCAGCTGGCAGGTCTTTCACCCTTGTATAAGGAAGTCCAAATCATAAGTGGTGACTTGTGACTTGCTAATGATTTCAATCAACTGAGATAATAAGCTATCCAATTGTGAAAAGTACCTCACACACATTATCGTACACAAATGCTTATCATTTCCAAGCTATTAGTCTGAAGCCCAGATAATGTGTCACCTGTAGTGTCAATACGCTAATAAAGTAGTTCCATCTTTTGAAGAGAAGAAACATGCTTCGAAATGCTGGCAAATAGAAACAAAATGGATGACTCCACAAATAAGAGTAGGTCTGCCAGCGGATGATATGGCTAAGGAATGACACTCAGAACAAAATAGTGCACAGATGCTTATTAAACGACAGGCACATAATAAATGATCAGGGGCAGCTCCTCCATAAGGGCGGAGGAGCATTGCCCCCCACCAGCAGCGGCGGCTGCAAACATTTTCCACAAAAATGATAATAAACGTTGTTTATTATCGTTTTGGGGGAAAAGGGGTGGGACCACGGGGTAACGTGCACTGAAGGGGAGTGCACAGCACTCCCCCTCAATGCGCATGTCATTTGGCCGGACGTCTCGGGCTGACCAAACACACATGTGCACAGGGCTCTCTCCAGCCCAGAGAGAGCCTGCACAGGATCCCAGTCTGTCTGGGAGAACCCTGGCTGGGTGCTCCCAGCCAATCCTAATGCTGATCTGAGCAGCGTCAGGATTGGCGCAGGGCAGGCTGGGAGCCTGTGCCTGCAGGCAGAGGTGAGGAGCAGCACGGTTCTGAAGGCGGTGGCAGCACAGGTAAACTTTTTTATTTTTTATTTTTAGTTTAATCTTCCCCTCTCTCCCCCGCGTGCCTCCTAGCCCCTTCACCGTCGCACGAGCAGCGACTGTAAATGATGTAACTAAAGGTAATGTGTAATAATCTTGATTCATGGTGATGAGCTGGAAGCTGCTACTTGGAGCAGATGACAATATTTCTTGGCTCACAGAAGGCACACCAATGACAGTACATAGTTATGTAAATATATCATAACTTGAGGAATACACACCACCATGTTATCAAGTGCTTCTATTGAATTTAGAAATTAAACAAAGTTCACAGGGAATGGATTGATTGCAGGTTCCAGAAGGAAAATATGGATTAGTGGCAACTGAGAGATTTTGCTAACATTTTAGCTTCTTAAATTACCAGAGATTGATGTTTGCATTTCCTAAATCGTTACTGCTAATCAATCCACAGTTCTTTGTTTTTGAAAGCTTATGCAAGCATTAAAACAGCACTAAAGTTTTCCAACTCGTCATGAAACATTTGGTTGGAGTTTCTCAGGGAACATACTGCTACTCAGCTTTATGATGGAGGGTTAACAAATTCCTTCAATAATGATTGATATTTCTACTGTAATAATCAGTTGCCTTATGTGGTTGAAAGTGGGACTGATGGCAACATATCACAGAGTTTCAAATAATCTTGTGTCATGGTTCAGAATATGATTCAAAATACTTGAGTAAAATTGGTCTAATGTCACAACCTTTAGATATTCAGAGGAAATTACATTGTTCGATCCTAGGTTCAGGTGGGTCTAGTAGGCGGAAACTGTAGACTCACACTGAAACCATCCTTCATGCCTTTATTGAAATCAAGGTGATGACCTGAGTTGAGCCACACATGTTCTGGTGTGGTCCTGTTAGAACTTGGGTAGTATTTCAGGCTATGAGATTATGTGTCAGGACAGGATTTCAATCTTTGATTCATCCGGAGCAAATAATTGTCAATTGTAGAAAACTATCCGTTTTAAAAATGCTATATTCGTCTCATTATTCAAGAAATTCGTCCAGTACATTTTTAGTTTATTGTATTGAAACTTTGCATTCTGTAGCTGAATGTTTAGCCACCCTCCAGGTTTGTCAACCTATTCTTTCTCCATTCTCTCTCCTTCTCTTGTTTTCTCCTAGTCTCTTTCCTACTTTTTCTTTTTCTTCCTATCACTGTCCAATCATTACCTTCAGTTTGAGTTCAGTTACAAAATACCTTTAAATGTCAAAGTCCAAATTACTCTATTGAACAATATCTAGTAGCTAAAAAATATATTTAGACAATATAAGATGGTTGTGATTGACAGCCCTAGATGTTATGTGACATCAATAATACAATTTTAAAAAATCAAACAGGTTAAAATCATAAAGAATTCAGGCTGCACACGTTTGAGTCGATTTTAGTTGTTTGTGAAATGGAAATTGTGTTTTGTTCTCTGCAGATGGGGAAAGCAGTGTTGGTTCAGATGGCCTACTAAAGCCGGTGGGGATTTTATTTGCGGTTCAAAACAACATTGAACACTACCGAGCATGCAGGGAACGTACTATTTCACTTTTTTTAACCAGAGAGCAGGTGCATATTTCCATGCTATTATAATCAACCTCGTTACTGTAGCTTACATTAATGATCGCATAAATCGCTGTATAAAGGTGCAGCTATGTTTACACTACCGGTGAAAGAAATATCGTTCTGAAGCAACGAGACATAAAACAAGTTCACAAACAATGAGCCCATTTTCAGAGTATCTGACCTTCACGAAAATACTGGGTCTGAACTCTAAATTAAGTTTCTAGATTTGTGTGACACGGTCAAAATACCAGAATTAAAAGAAAGTTAGGTGGCAAAGGCAAGCAGGTGTTTTCTACCCGGTGCTTGAATTATACGTGCATGCAATTGTAGAAACCCCATTAGGACTACCAGGAAAAACATGCAGCTTTGCACCAGTGATTAATTTGTCAATAAAAACGTGCCGGTGCCCAAAGCCCTCCTCTTAAACACGCGGCTGCTGCGTTTAAATGTGCGAGCACGGAATACTGAAGCAGCGTAATTCTGAATCCATCTCGGGCCTCTTCAATCTATTTACAGCCACTCCCTGCCCCTTCACTTCACTCTAGCAGCTTTCTGCTTTTTCGTTTTTCTCCTCCTCCGTCTTTTCCAGAAGAGTCTTTTGCCTGCAGCAAATTCTTGAGACAGAAGACTAAGCACCGGCCGTCAAAAATAAGTGCCGATGTTCAGCACCGGAAACAACAAGCACAAATTAAGCACTGCTTTGCACCTTTCATTACGTGTCTACTTGTATTTAAAACAAGCCTCTTTTTCTGAGGGAGGATGAAATCTGAATCTGGTCTCAGCTTGACCATCACAATAAAGAGCCCGAGTATACTAAGTAAATTAGTTGGATAATAAGATACGAAAGTGACAAAAAGTTCATTTCAGGGAATAAGGTGGCAGGTTTTCATAAGCTAACATTTTCAGTGCAAAAAGGTTTCTTAACTTTACAAAAAACACCTTTAAATGATATTCCTGGACCTTTTGTTAACATAAAAATATTATGGACTATAACAATGTTAAAATCTTATTGATGCTGAAAGATAAGTTTCTTAAACTGGACTGTAATGTGTGACATTGATTTTAACTCGTGCGTCCCCGCTAGGATAATGACTAATGGGACCATATCAGTGGAAAATTGCAAACGATTGCCAATAAGGTAGAAAACAGGCAATAGAATGGTTAAACTTTATTAACCTAAAAAGTTAGCGTTGTAAATCAAGAAACTAATGGCATAATGATGCCTACTACGTTTGTGGGACAACCTCGATTACAAATATTTGATGGCACTACTGGTTCGAGATTAAAACTTAAAACACACTGTGCGTCCAATTGAGTTTCAAAATGTTTTCAGAATTATAAGATGAAAATGCTATTTATACGTGAATCACCTTTCGATCAGAAATGTGATTGCAATAAATCCTGAGCAATACATCTGCTGTTGATGTGTCAGTAGGAATTCCCTCCAAATAGCAAACAGCCATGGTACAAGGTAGTGGAAAAGCAACAAAAAGGTGGAAAATTCATTATTCATATAAAGGTGGAAAATTCATTATCAATATTGCTGGGAAGAAGGGTGGAGTGAATTACATAGCATCTCTCGATGGATTCACCGTCTGAATGTTTATAAGGGCATACATAACAGAACAACAATATTGTTCTTAAAACTTAAATACAGGAAAATATATCCACAGCTACTCGTGGAAAACAAGTAAAAAATAATATCATATTGAGATACACGTTTACAAAGTTATCTTTTACAAGTATCGTCTAAACAACGGACACAATTGAAATCTACACAATATATCTGCAATAGTAAAAGGAAAGAGCGTTTCTGATCAGGCACAAATGAGAGTGTTGTTAAAAGATTGTTGGTTAAAGATAAGTATTGTACTAGGATGGCATTGCCTACTGAGCAAGGACTATAATGGCAAATGTCTTACATCCATTTTCTAAAATCTGTTAATGCAAGTTGTAGTAAAAGCAATGGTACTTGTGTAAAACAGAACACCTATAATGTAAAATGTACGTATGAAGAGCACCACATCAGGGAAACAAAGTATTATATAGTGTATTGAAACAGAGGAATGTAAACAAGAAGTCAAACCATGTGGAGTAGTTAAACAGCTTTGTCGTTCATGTCTACAAAACAGAAACGTTTATGAGCAGCACACCCAGAATCTGTCAAATGCTTCATAAGGTGGTTTGAGGATGAACAATGGAACAATAACTATAGCATGCCAACCACAAGCTTATTGTCTTGTTCTAGGCATTATTGACTGCCCTATCCACTTCCAGCAAAAAGAATTGCCACTCAAAAGGTCATCTGCACTGGTGTGGCAGGAGTCATATTGCTCACTATTTTGGCTATCACTTGAGTGCTGCCCAGTTTTTGACCCTCCATCACAGCACAGTCCTATCTGTCCCAGCCGTAACGCAAAAGTTGAAACTGTATGACCCATCCGAGCAGTAAGCTTCAGTGGGGTTCAAGGATCTTCTGTTATATTTGAAGATTACGCAGTCTACAAAAGCCACACACAGGATCTGGCCAGGTGATTATCTTTCCTTCCTGTTGATGGGAGGAAACTGTTGGGTTTTCTCGTAGTTCTTATGTCGAGTCTTGTAGGGATTCTGGACCTTGGCTCGAGACTCGACATAAGACGTGGCGGCTGTGGCGGTGCTGTTCTGTATTATTAGTATAATTATTATGAATAAAACTAGTACTTACAAAAACAAAGACTCTTCATTGGCGATGAGGGACTGCAGGACAGCTGGACCTACGTGTGCACTCCTTTGAAGAATTCTACGCGCGGCTGCCTCCGTCGCCTTCAACCGGCCTTCAGTGCTTCTGTCCCGGTGAGTGTAATCTTTGCCGCCTCCGTTTCCTTGGCGATCCTGCAAGCCGGTTTTCTCGATTTTCGGTGGTTTTCGGGGGCTGATTGACACGGTGAGTCTTCGGCGCATGTTGGATCACAGCGTGCGCCTTCTTCAGTCGTTACTCATGTGTTCCGTCACGCGTCAGCACCTTGGAACTTAGTTGCTCCGCAACGAAGACGCTGGATACGCGTCTTATGGGCTAGTTCGTTTCCTGGCAATGGAGACGCCAGGACACGCGTGAACCTGCTAGCTCACACGTTGTCTTCTTAACTTGTTTCTAATGTACTAGTTTGTTTCCTGGCAATGGAGGTGCTAATCCATTGTGCTTTGCACGCGTGGGTTCGGATCCCATCCTCGTCGCCAATGAAGAGTGCGCATCGAGCCACTCTCAGAATAGCCAATTGGCAGTACAGATTACAAACGTATAACTTTCATGTAGAATATGTCCCAGGTGCAAGGAATACACTTGCCGATTCCCTTTCCCGTCTTCCTTGCATGAATGAGTCAGATGAGGAGGAGCCAGAAGAGGATGATGTCCTGGTATGCTCTATAGTGTATCAATTGGGAGGTGCTGTGACGGAAGATGAGTGGAGGCAAGGGTGTGGAAGTGATGAACAATTGAAGGAGGTCATGAAGGGCATAGCGCAGGGATGGTCTGTGTGCAAGTCTGAACAGTGTGAAGTGTACAAACATGTTTTTGAGGAGTTGTCTATTGTAAATAACATGTTGATGCGTGCGGATGTAATGGTTGTACCAAAAGATTTAAGGTACAAAGTATTGTCCTTGGGACATGAAGGACACATAGGAATACGAGCTATGAAAAGGAGAATAAGAGAGGATTTCTGGTGGCCTGGACTGGACAGAGATGTAGAACACTTCGTGAGAGATTGTTTGGCCTGCGCTATTAGTGACAAGTCTCAAGTTGTCCTGCCATCTCCTGTTGAAGCTATTGAAGTGCCTGGGAAAGCCTGGAGTAAGATTGCAGTGGATTTGATTGGACCTGTCAATATGCTCAATGGGCAAGTGGAGTATGGTATAGTGCTAATTGACTTTTATAGTCGCTGGCCCGAGTTTAAGTTGGTGAAGGTACCTAATTCTCATAAGGTCATTGAATTTTTGGAGTCTGTTTTTCTCAGAGAGGGTATTCCTGATGAGATACTTACTGACAACGGCAGTCAATTCACATCTTCTCAATTTTCTGATTTTTTGGTGCTCATGGGCATTAAACATGTTAAGACTTCACTTTATCATCCTAGGAGTAATGGTCTTGTTGAGCACTTTAACAGAGTGATTAAAGAGAATATGCAGTTGGCCAAAGCTGGAGGGTTAAATTGTAAGGATGAGCTAAGAAAGTTGTTGTGGGCAGTGCGGACCACACCCAATGCAGATACTGGTGTGTCTCCTTTTATATTATTGAAGGGAAGAGCTCCTGGAACTAAGTTGAAAAGGAAGTGGATGGGTGAAAATGGAGTTGATGAGGGATTGATTGAGAAAGTGAATGAAAAAAGGATTTCTGCTCAGAATAAATACAAAGATGATCCTAGAAAAACAATTTGTGTAAAGGTGGGTGATTATGTCAAAATCAAGAGTGCCCGCATTGTTCAGAAAGGTGAATCTAAATTTTCTTGTCCTAAGAAAGTCATAAAAATTTGTAAAAATGCCGTTAAATTGGAAGATGGCAATTGGTGGAATAAGGAGAGGTTGTCATTGGCTCGTGATGTGGAACTTTTGAACAAGTCTTTGAAGGAATCCACCAAAGAAAATCAAGAGGCAAGGGACGACCCACGGAAGGACAAGAATTTGGAAGGACCTGACAAGAAGGAGTGTGTGACGATGGACATGAGGAGAAGATCCTCAACTAGGAATAGTGTGCTTCCTGGGAAGTTTCGTGATTTTGTACTTTTAGTTTAACAAATGTGTTACGTGTTTTTGTATACGTTTGGGTGTAATTTTGTATGTGTTAAAGGGAAGGATATGTTGGGTTTTCTCGTAGTTCTTATGTCGAGTCTTGTAGGGATTCTGGACCTTGGCTCGAAACTCGACATAAGACGTGAGAACGTTTGGGATGGCGGCTGTGGCGGAGGTGTTCATTTGCTGTTCTGTATTATTAGTATAATTATTATGAATAAAACTAGTACTTACAAAAACTAAGACTCTTCAGAAACCTCTGTTTGGGCACAGCTCTTGACCTGTGTTTATCTGCTGGGGCTCAGCCAAGGTGGGACTGGCCATAGCGGGCATCAGGTGTTTTCCCGGGATGCTAGAAAGGGAAGGGGGGTGCTTTTATTACTGGAGGGAGGCAGTTTTGTAGCAGTGCAGCAGATTTAAAAGCACTGCAGAGTTCCTTGTATATCCAACAGTATTCAGAAAACAATAAAAGTGCACAGATAGCTCAGGTGATTAATGTGCCTGCTGGAGATAGTTTTGTCTAGTGGCAGTTTTGACTCATCTAAGGTAGTACAGAAGGTTAATATGCCTGCTTCAAAGAATGTGTACAAGGCAATTCACAGAACAGTATCATTGGGATACTGTTTTTGTCACAGATACCCTTTTGTAACTGCTACATAAGCTACAATCATAATCTAGCACAGTGACCTATGAACTGCCATCAAAGGGATGCATGCAAACTGCATGTTACATGTTAGAAAGTTACGTTTTTTCCGAGTCTTTGAATATCTTAATTTTTCCAATAAGGGTTTGTTTGGGTAGAAATAAATTGATATTAGTAAACCCTAAGCACTATCCTACATTCCGAATCATGAGTTTATGTTTTCCCAGACCAAGCACTTTAAAAAAATACCAACTAGTATGGATTACATG
Source organism: Pleurodeles waltl (assembly GCF_031143425.1). Taxonomy (NCBI): domain Eukaryota; kingdom Metazoa; phylum Chordata; class Amphibia; order Caudata; family Salamandridae; genus Pleurodeles; species Pleurodeles waltl. The sequence goes on from NC_090440.1 coordinate 302,257,847, forward strand.
TGAATCCTACAACTTGTAGTCCCCCTTGTCATATGTAACATTTTCTCTACACTAATGATTCATTGTCTCTGTATGCGTGTGATGTAAAGTGTTCCCAACACCCTGACCTGGTAAGACAGGCACTATAAAACAAATGAAATACATTTTATAGAGGGGCTATGGAGAAATGAGACGCACTGTTAGAGAGTGATATCAGACAAATTATTCAAGACCCCCAATAAAGATTACAGTATCCTGGTACACTGTAAGGATATCATTTACTATGCTTTAAAAACGAATACAATGGAATATATAATGAAAAATGTGTTTTAGAATGTGCTGTTTTTGACATTGTTTACTACATTTTCTTGTGGGGGAGAATACCCCGATGTAGCGGTCAGGCTTGCTCGCTATGCATCCAATGTGGGCTGCTCTGACAAAATTTGCCAGGGCTGCTTTGGTTGCTAGTCCACCCTGGGCTCAGCTTTTCACCTGTGTTCCTGACGCACCAGACAACCAAACAAGAATACCTTTGAGCCAAACATCAAGAACAGCTTTGCAGACATTTTTTGTGTCTCTTCCTGAAATTCAAGTTCAAACACATTCCTTGCATCTGTCCTGACTCTACAAATACTGTCTTCAAAGGTCACAGGCTACTGATAGCTAGGGAGAGTTAGATATTGTTTGAATTACAGGACTCCTGTTGTGTCCCTGTACTGCCTATCAGAACCTCTGTATTGTGATTCTGGTACACTGTGACAGTTGTGCTGCAATACTTGTGGCTTGGGCTTCTGCAATTTTATATGCAGATCATGTGTGAACCTTTACTTTTGATCAATGTCTTAAGTGGTACAGCATTAACAACTGCTATGGGACATTGGAACAAGACCATCTGATTGTTCTGGCGAAACCAAGATAAAGTCACTGTACATTGATATATGGAATGTTTACAAGAATGTGTCAGTTACTTCAGTAAATCTTGTGCATGTCTCATTTGCTATAGACTACTATCATACATGTGAAATCCACATAAATGAAATACTGTGTTTATTTTAAGGTGATGTAAGAGCAGAGATTAATAGTAGTGTTGTGTTTGGTCAAGTACAGAAAAGGTGTCACTAGGGAAAGACTACAGAAAATTAAAGCAAACCTCTATTAAATGAGATCTGTGTGAGTGCAAAGAGACAACATTGCTTGTGTGCCATCTTTCAGCACTGAGTGCAAACTTGTACATGGTTGCCAAAGCCAAGTCAAAGTCAATTCTGTTTTTCAGGCCAATTTTATTGATCCTCAACTGCATTCAAATTGCTTGGCTCAATTGAAGGTTCATTTGGGGGCTGTTTTAATGTGTTTTTACTGCTTTTAAAGACACTGTTAGAGAAACGGGTTGGGAACACTGTTCAACTTCTTCCAGGCCATTTTTTCCAGCCCACAGGTTGGAGAAGGCAGCATTCTAGTTGATTGGTCATGTTGCCTACTCCCTATTTGCAACAACATTTAATGACAGCTGATGTGCGGATGCACACTGCGGACACACCAGAGGCAAGCCCGTCTGTGGACCTCCATGCATGGATGGAGCCATTTAACATTTGTGCTATTAATTGCCATTCTTTTGTCCGTCATCATGACTGCCTACCTGACGTCTTGATCATCAAAAAAACATGGCTTGGTCCCGACATCTCCACTGTAGCCCTTTTGGCTCTGCCCCCTAGCTACAACATCATTAGATGTGATAGACCAACAGGCAGGGGAGGTGGTTTAGCCATTATTTATAATACCTCAATAAGTTGCAGTCTGGTACAGTGTCCTATTTTAGACTGTGAAAATGGTCTATTTCAGGCCACTGCGAGTAAGAATCTTATCCTCTCGGGCCTTCTTATTTATAGACCCCCTGGCCTGTCTAAAACCATGGAATGCTCCTTGGTCAATCAAGTAGCTTCACTAGCACTTAAATCCACCAATTTTTCTAATAGAGGGGAGACTAACCTTCATTTTGATCAACACAATGACACCAGAGCTCAGGAGCTAATGACTGATTTAGCATGACTACAGTTGTGTCAGTTAGTGGAAGGTCCTACACATCTAGTGGGCCACCTTTTAGAACCATTTTTTTCAAACCTCCATCATGTTCGGGTCTCCCCCCCAACCCATGGCATGGACTGACCACTACCTTATTTCTATGTCTCTTCAAGTATCTAGTCTTAAACCTATGTCTACATGCACCTTTACATCTAAAAGGCCTTGACATACCTGAATATAACTAAATTTGGATGATATATCTCATCTTATTCCCCTCAGTTACATTCACACACACTCACATGCAGAATCCGCTGATACAAACATGAAGGAATGAGTTACTTCATCCCTTGACAAGTTTACACCTTACCACCAGGTAAAGGTCAGGAGTAAGCCCTTTCCTCCTTGGTTCTACAAAACTCTGATCATTGAGAAAAAACGCTGTAAGGCACTCAGGCCAAGTGGAGAAAATCTTATTACACAGGGGCAAAGGCATTGTATTTGACGGCACTTAAAGCCTATCAAAAAGGAAAACCAGAGCAGAGGTCTTCTCTTCCAAAATTTCAAATAGTAAGAACCCTGTCAAAGAAATATACTGTACAGTTAATAGTTTACCCACCCTGGCCTGTATCAAGTCAGTTGAGGATTCTAATGATCATTGTAGTATAATAGCAGACTTTGTGGAAAGAATCAATTACACTTTTGCCTAAAACATGTCCCGATTTCACCTTTGAATGTCAAAGGGGGGCTTTGTCTTGGCCAGTTCTTATTGAACTACCTCTGCTGGTTTTATCCTCTTTTTCTGCTCTATGAACCTCTGTGAAGATGGGTTCACTGAATGATCCCCTGAAAACACACGCCATCTTGAAATTACACGACTCTCTTCTTCCCCGCTTTCTTGAAATAGTCAATGTTTCATTGTCTATGGCCATGGTACTCCGGGTGTGGAAGCAGGCAAAAGTTATCCTTCTTCTGAAAAAGTATTTCCTTGATCCTTCCCACCCTGGTAACTTCTGCCCTATTATTCTACTCCCTTTTCTAGCTAAGGGGGCTGAAAAACATTTTAATAGACTTCTAACAGAGTTTCTAGAAGCCAATGGGCTTCTGGACATCTCCCAAAATGGCTTCAGGTACAATCATAGCTCAGAATCTACCCTTCTGTCTTTTACTGAGATACTTCACTGAGTATGGGGATGAGGGTGGCTCGGTGGCCCTTATTCTTTTAGATCTGAGTGCCACCTTTGATACCGTATCTCATAAGGTGCTTTTACAATGCCTTTCTGATAAAGTCATTCGAGGTAAAGAATTGTCTTTGGTCAAATCCTTTTTTAGCCATTGCTCTTTCCAGGTTGTCTGTCCTCCTTTTTCTTCATCTCCCAGAATCCTGGAACACGGGGTTCCTCAAAGCTCCTCATTGAGCCCCACACTATTCAACTTGTATGTTAGACCTCTGGCTGAGTTAGTAAGACTTATTGGGATCCTGATTATATCATACACTGATTATATCCAACTTATTTCCGCTTTCTCTGCTGATTCCTCTCAAGACATTACCAAATTCTAGAGATGAATGCTGTCAGTGGCTAATGGGTTCCTAAAACTGAATGCAAGTAAAACAGAGATCCTATTTATGGCAAACGTACTCAGTCATGGGGAAAACAGTGATGGCCAGACTGCCTGGGGCCACCCCCCTGCCTAAATATACATGGAAATACCTGTGCACCTGGGCATATGGATGGAGAATGATCTTAGCCTTGAGAAACAAGCAACTACTCTGGCAGGTACATGTTTTAGTCTTCTGAGAAGGCTGAAACCCACTATTAGCCTCTTTCAACCACATATTCACCAGTTGATTATCTAGTCTCTTATTCCATACCACTTGGACTACTGTAACATTCTGTATCTGGCTTGAAAGAAATCTGTCCTTAAGTGGTTACACTTGGTTGAAAATGCATCAGCCAGATTGCTGTTTTCTCTTCCGAAGCTCCTCTCCATTGGGCGTCTCATTTGTAAACTCCTCTGGCTTCTTTTGGAAAGGAGAATTCAATTCAAAGCCCTCAGCTCAGAATCATGAACACCCAAGGTTATCCCATCCTGTTCGATCTTTTGCGATCTTATCTACCAACCAGAGCACTTCACTCGGCTGATCTTAACCTGGCGATTTTTCCTTTCTTACATAACAAAAGGACTGGTGGCCGCTCTTTTAGAGTATTAGCACCAACCCTCTGGAACAGCTTGCCTCTCAAACTAAGAAATAACCAGCATTACCTTGAGTTTAACAGAAAGCTCAAAACATGGCTTTTCAGTAATTAGGAGGTTCTTTCCCTCAGTTGTTTGATGTAGTACATTAACCCCGTGGCTAGCGCTGGGAAGCTCCATTGTTGGGGCGGCCATGCCCTCTATAAGTCTATTTAACATAACATAATAAGGAGAAAGGTGGGCCCAATGTTATTCCTGCAAAAATATTCAGATGTACAGTTGGTGGTGACATGAGCCTTACAAACCAGTGAAGTATTAGTTTGATGCCACCAACAGTAACTATCTGTAACCTCGACACTGGGCACAAGCGAAGCTTCGACAGTGAACGACTGTTTACCTTAATAATGTGTCATTTATTTTTTCCTGGGTTCTGGTCCAGGAGGTTTTAAACACACCATTGTCAATCCCATATTCAAAAGACAGAGAACCTGATTCAGAAAGGTAAACTCACATTTGTGTAAGTTTGCTATTATTTGGTATTCACAAACTATGAGTTTAATTTTACTAATAGTAATTTTGTGACTGAGGGGGCTCAGCAGTTGGGGCGGAGAACATAGCACATACAAAGATAGGACAGGCCTATATTTTCATGTGCGGAGTCTCCTCCACAAGTGTGGAGTCTCTGAAGTTTGAAATTATTAGTAAAAAGAAGCATGTAGTTTGTGGATACCAAATGATGAGTACACTTACACAAAAGTGTAAATTTACCTTTCTGAATCAGGGTCAGAGAGTTGACTAAAGGCATATGCCAAATTATGATATGACTTCTGACCTTACTAGATCAAGGACTCAAAAAGGCATACATGTTTTTCCTGGTCCTCTAATTGTACAAATTAATGGTAAGGCTTATATCACCAACATCTGATTTCAATTATCAGTTCACAGGAAACCATCTGGGCTGTCCGCTGAGATAGACTGGCCAATATTGTAGTGAAATGTCATCTAGTTCTGAAAACAGTTCTCAATAAAAGAAGGCACGCTCTTGTATATTAAATGCATGGGCAGGCTCCATATTAACATTTTTTAAATGGGGATGAGAGCAGAACCAGGCGTATTTTTGTTCATGCATAGTTCTTTTTGTGAAGGGTTTGTGGAACCTTTATACCATCAAATACGTGAGTAAATAAATGTCAATAGGATTCTACAAAAGGTGCAAACTGATTTTCGAAAAAGGCTACTTTATGTCACATAGTGACACATAGTGCAAAAGTGATGTCATGTTAGATTCAGCTCATGATCACCAATAAAATTGTTCCATTACATTCTTGATATGATCATATTTAAATAGTGGGAAAAACGAAATAATTTGGGGTAGCCTTGCCTTTGTTCAAGAGCAACAAGGTAGTGAAAAAATATGCTAGGTGGGTTGTTCACGTGGAAGGGAGAAAAGCATGAAGAAATTCAGATGCACATTTAGTATTCAATAATCTTGTTGAAAGGTTCAGAATATTAGACAACGATCAACCAAAGTTGGATGAGGAGTTGCAAGCAGGCATCTAATATTACCTTGTTCTTCTATTGATGAACTTCCAGTGAGACATTGATGTCCAATGTTTTCTACAAGTTTTAACAAGTTGCAATGATGCCTGTCTGTCACTTTCTTAGTGTTTCAACCTGGAACAAGACTCACCCAATTTTCTTTATATGCTAACTGATGTGCCGCTCTTAACAGCTGAAATACTAAATAATTCCCTTCGTATTTAGAACTGTATTTAGGACTGTATAGAGATATTGCGCTTAAGACTTAGTAACAAATGAAAAATCCTACTAAAGAACAATTCTGAGAAAAATGTATACAGGTTTAAGCCATACCCCATGTGTCTTTCTTTTGTTGAAACTGAGAGAAAAATATACTTTTTATTGTGTGTCTGTTTTTTGTGTTGCTGGTTAAGGATGAACTATTGCTTATTTTCTGGTATTTGCAGGTAAAAGAGTTATCTTCACAAGCGTACCACCAGGGGCTTCTGAATCAGCTTTAATACTCGAAACATACACAAGACTAAAGAATGGGGGAAAACCTTGCTTGAAGGAAATTAAATTTTCTTCAGCTGTTTTTGATAGGTACATATTATCCAGGCAAACTCCCCATGATCTTCACTTTCTTTGCAGCTCCTCAAGATCTTTCCTGACATTCAGTCAAGAAACTTGGCGGGCATAAAGGATGCATAAAATGCTGCTATTTTCTGTATTGTAATGTAACAGCAGAAGTCAGAGTTTCCAATACATATATGAAATTGGTTGAGGATAAAATGTATTACTTAAGTGATAACGTTATCTGTCTGGCCTATACTGTCAAAATATGTCAACCAGTAATGTGATTTTTCCAGCATATTTTTGATCAATTTAACGTATTTAGTATATCTGTTTTTTATATTCAGACATGAGGCTTTCATAGTGTTTCAAGCCAGAGATTAATTATAGAATGAATGCTTCATCTGTGCTAAATGAGAAAACACTTTTGGTAACAGACCAGATATGTTCCCCTGGACAACGACAATAATGTTTATGGAGCTGTTAGGAATAATGCACCTCTTTTAAGAAACTGTATAAATGGCCTTTGTTTAGGCATTTTAGGCTTGAGCCTGCGAGGGTATGCACTAGCGCATGCGCTCTCACTTGTGAGACACTATTGTTTACAAAAAGGGCTTGGAGCCCGGCTAGTGTTTACCATTTGTTGTTTTCAGTGTATCTCTTCTTTGCAGGCTCCTTAATAGTCCACTATAGGCCAAACGTTACTTGCAATCCTTTCTGTGGAGAACGGACCAAGCACACATTGATTCAAATGAATCGGTGCCCATCCGAGGGTCCCAACATGATTGAGGTAATATTTATCCCACTCATCCTGCCTGCTGTTCCCTCCATAGCTATTTTTTCTTGTTTAATTAGCTGGATAAAAATACATCACCATCGTTGGACACTTGTTTTACTTTCTCCTACACGAGGGTATTTTATTTGATTTTAAGAACCCTGTGGCTGCTGCAAAGACCTTTTTCACTGTACATCAATGTCACCGGTTCTAATTTAATTATTTGTTTTAACAAATGTGTGGCTTATACAAACATGTAACCCCTTCAGCATATTTCGGTGAGTAACTGAGCTGTAACTTCTGGTGTAGCATCAGGACAGGTTTGTTCCAGATGAGTGGATTATATAAACAATCACGGTAAAATCTCCAGCGGGCATATTAGAGTTTATCTGAAGAAAGCCTTTCGAGGACACACACAAATACACTCACACCTTATACTCTCTCTTGTTTCCAGAGTAGCGCCAAAATCGCTTCCCCTGGGTTAGATAGCTGACAAAATGGACCTGATAAGGCCTGTGCATGAATGTCAGCGTCCTCCTTTACCTGAAAGAGGGTTTTTTTGATGCCGGAAGGATCTTTGTGGACAGATAGAGATTGAATTAAATCTCAGTTTGAGAACATCTATGGGTTGTCACAGGAATAGACAGTTCTCTCTGCAGTTGGACATTTAAAATTAATATATAGGTAGGTTCTGTGGTGGTTGCTGGGGAGGGATGAGGGCCAGCTCAGCCATTCATCCTTCCAGTGTTAATTCAATGAATGCCACCTGACAGGGTAATAACTACTGTTCTTTGCAGTGCTTAGATGAGGTGAAATGTGCAATGTGAAACACTGTTTGTATTGTTAGTACAATTATTTAAGTAGCCAGCAGAATATAGCCCTTGATCCTGTTTGCTTCCCAGGCATTGCTCAACTCGCTTTAGCATCTCACTTGGCAGGATATTAGCTCCCATTCCGGCGTGTATTGTTAATAAAGTGTAGTATCCTTCAGGCCCCTCTTACATGAAGGCATTGTTGTACATATTTGTTTGCTTTTGCAACCAGGATTTTTTTCCAGTATTTCTTCCTGTCTGCATTAGTTAAAGTCTACACTCTTCACATTTATGAAAGCTGGAACAATGTTCAACAAGCATTTTCAATGCAACGGGGCTCGCATTTGCTCGAGTTGGAGCTATTTGCATTGTAAACTCATAACCTAACTTTTCTTGGCACACAAATTAAAAGAAAAAACACACAGTGCGATTGCGCTATGTAAAATGCAGCTCGATCGCACAGAAATTGAAAATGAAATAACGGAGCGCGATCGCGCTATGTAAACCCCAGCGCGATGGTGCTGCAGGGAAAATTAACAGATAAAGTAGTCCAGAAACCAGGCTCAAAACATCGAGCCTCGTATGCTTCTAGTAGTTTACCAGTGCTGTTTAGGCGGGCTACACACCGGAAAAGGCATGACGCACGCATGCCTTTCACAAATGAATGCAAGCAGATTTTAAAGACCAAGCCCAGGAACCAATGAGAAAGACTGACGGGACCTGGGCGTGGTTTGAAGCCCAAAGAGAGATTACTTTATGGACGGAGTGCTTTGCGCTTGCCCATAAAAACGTTCTGGCATTCTAAGATGAGCTGCAACCAGTGCTTGAAATGGGAATATAAAAGTGGGAAATCTTACACCAGAGTACCTTCCAATTGAAAGTAAGGCAGCACTGCTTAGAAGTGCAGATAAAACTTTCATACTAAAGAACTGCAGGTACTCAGTACCTTAGTGTACCGGCCCATTTAAGCACCGGTTGCAACAGCTGTAGAAAACAATCAGAGCCTCATGCTCCTCAGAACCATTTGCTTGCACATAGCCATACCCACACTTCAAAGGCGTCCACATGCCTCCCTAAATCTGAGTGGACTTTTAAACTTTAATATGGCATTAGGCTCTCAAAAAGGAATGCTTAGTGCACTGTTAGTGAAGTCCCGAAACATAACAACATCTAACTTAACTTCATATTTATATGAGGTGCTTTACGCTTTTGCTAGTGAGTATACTTTGAAAGGCAATAAAAGTGGAACTATCTACTGTCTTCTAAACTGTTCAGGAGGGGTGGCTCCTCCATTTGAGTGGAGAAGCATTGCCCCACTAAAATGCCCACAGGAATGCCCCAGAGCCAAAAAATATAATGGTAAGGAAGTTAATTAATTACCATTTTATTTTTCATCAAACCATCCTGATCGGAGTGTTAGGACGGGGCGGGGCCTGCTAAGTGGCAGCAGTGGTGGGTTGTCCGAGCACTAGTTTATAGTGCGCATGTCACTTTGGCCAGCCGTCTTGCGATGGCCAGCCTGACATGTGCACTATAAACCTCTCTAAACGAGTTGTCTTCGACAGCTGGGTTGAGAGCCTGCAGAAGCCTACAGTGCCCTTGGGAGTTCCAAGAGAGGCTGCTCACTCAAATCCTACTGTTTCTCTCATGCTGGTTAACAGCATGAGTGCATCACCAGGATTGGTTAAGTAGGTTAGCTGAGGCTCTGGACATAACGTCAGGACAAGAAGAGGACCAGAGCGAGGAGGACATGTCTGCGCAAGCAGATAAGGGACTTATATCCCTCCCTTGGAAAGCCAAATCTAGAGCCATAAAATAATGCCAACTACCATCCTACCATCCTTCTTCCTGCATTGATCAAAGCTCTTAAGAAAACTTTGGCAATTGTCTGCTTTACTAGAAGACCACAACTATCTATGTGAAAGGCAATTTACATAAGAAATCCCTGAAAGGGCATGTTGCTTCCATGAGAAAGATTTGCCACATTGTAGACCAGGGTGGCACAGAAGGAGTGGTCCTGCTGGACTTCTCCACTGCAGTTCCTTAAGCTGGGTATTTCTATGTCTGTTAAGGTGGAGTCACCCCTCGGGTACCACAGGGTTCATCATTCTAACCAATGCTCATGTTAATGCTCTGTCATATGCATATGAGATGTAGTTTATTTGGGCTCTTGCATCTGTGTCACATTTTACTTTTTCACAACTGCGCACAACGTTCAGCAATAAATGGTTGTTTGCTTTCTCAAGGAAACTCTCTGGCAGATACAGCAAGCAAAAAAGATGTGTTCAAGACAAAGCTGGCAGGCAATCATGGGGAACAAATGCCAACAATGAAGATGGGTGGAGCACTTTCAAGAACTGGTGAATCAGCCCATGCCACAGACTCCACCAGACATACAGCCAGCTGACTTGCTAATCGACTGCAGCAGATCAACCAAGGATGAAATACGGCAAGCCATCAAACATCTGAGAAATGGGAAGGCAGCGGGACCTCATAACATTCCTGCAGAGGCACTGTAGGCATATATTGAAGCATTAGTAGACATGCTCTACCCCATGTTTGGAAGGATCTGGAAGACGAAAGGGTGCCATCAGACTTGAAGGAGGGATATCTCATCAAGATTCCCAAGAAAGGTGACTTGAGTGCACAAATTACAGAGGGATAACTCTTCTATCAATCCCAGGCAAAATATTCAAAAGAGTCATCCTGAATAGAATGGAGGAACAATTTGACACTCAGTTGCAAGACCAACAAGCCAGATTACAAAATGATAGATCCTGCACAAATCAGACTGCAACACTGCACATCATCATTGAGCAGTTGATGGATTGGAACTCTTCCCTCAATGTCAACTTCATTTGACAACCTGGACAGAGAGTGTGCTAGATAAACTTGTAAGATTCAACAGGAACTCTTATGAGGGAATGACCTGCAAGTTAGTCCATGAAGGACAACTCACGTAAGCCTTGGAAGGGAGGACCGGAGTCCACCAGGGTTGTTTGCTCCTGCCATTTATCTTCCTCCTGAGCATAGACTATCATGAAGATTTCCACAGAAAGGAGAAGAAATAGGATCCAGTGGACACTCTGGATAAAGTTCGACTACCTAGATTTTGCAGACAGCCTGACCCTACTCTCCCATAGCATCTGCAGATGCAAGAAAAGACTAACAATGTGGCCACATCAGCCCAGCTTGACCTCAATATCCACAGGAGGAAAATCAGGATCTTGAAGGATAACACAGTCAGCACAACTGTTGTCACTCTTGCAGGCGATTCCCTGGAAGAGGTTAAGTCCTTCACTGACCTGGGCAGTGTCATGGTCAATCAGAACAGCACAGAAGCTGACTTCACTGCAAGAATCCACAATCACCTGAAGATCTGGATCTCCAAGGACGTATTGCTGAAAACCACATCAGGCTTTTATTTTTAATCTCTTTATTGATGTGGAGAACATGGTATCGCATACATCTGAGCATCGAACGCTGCTCTTGTTGTTATCTATAATACTTAATCCAAATTCTGAGAAACATAGAGTGAGAGAGAGGAAGAAGAGTGAGAGAAGAAGGTAGAGCTTTGCGTCCAGCGGTGTGGGTTAACCTATTGGGAGTTCCGAGTGAGGGTGACCGAATCTAGGATAGTTATTGTCTTGCGGAAGTGAGCTTGATCAAGAGACTGAGGATGGGGGGATGGCGCCCATGAACAGGGTCAGTGAGGTGGGGGGATAGAGGTGCCCTCTTTAGTGATGTGGTGTGCTGGTCCGTAGCACCCCTCACTGTGACGATCGGGGTCACATGGGGAGGGCTCTGAGGCTGTCTCCCGTAGTCAGCGGCCACCACCAGTCCCCTCCTGTCCCATCCCCTAACAAAATTTCTTTGGAAAAACGTCTCCCCTAGCCTGGACCCTCTCAGCTGCTACATAACATCTTGGGGTGTCTACTTATGCCTCACATACTGTGTGGTGTTTTCTAGTTGAGGTGTAAGTTAGGGCTAGATCGTGGCGTGTGTCTCCAGACCACAGGGTCCATTTAGGTGTTTTGGAAACCACATCAGGCTTTTTAACACCAACATAAAATCGGTCCTTCTTTATAGAGCAGAAACCTGGATGGCAAGAGTGACCACCACCAACAAAGTCCAGACTTTCCTCAACACCTGACTGAGGAAAAATCTCCAAATCAGCTGGCCAAAACACCATCAGCAACACTGACCTATGGCAGCAGACTTTCCAACTCCCTGCTCTTGAAGAAATCATGAAAAGACCCTGGGGCTGGATGGGTCACACCCTCCGCAAGCCTCCAACAAGCACCACTAGGCAAGCTCTGACCTGGAACCCTCAAGGGTAAAGGAAAAAAGAAAGGCCAAGAAACACTTTATGTAGCGGACATGGGCTACACCTTGAGTCGGATTGAATAAAAAGCCCAGGACAGAGATGGCTGGAGAGTCCTTGTTGACAGCCTAATCCCCAGTAGGGATAGTAGGCATAAGTAAGTTTTGCAAATTAAAAGCCAATAAAACAGAATGCTAATTATTGCCAGAAATAAAGAATGCTGCTACAGGCCACTTTGTCCTGGCAGTCTTGGAATGACATCTTCCCCAGTTTATAAGGCAAAATCCTTAGATATCTCTTTGGGTCACAGGTTTTGTGTGTATTCTCAAGAAAAATGCAGTGAATGTCACTACACTCCATATGCTGAAACGGTTCTCCTCTTTCATCCTGGAGATTGAAAAGCACCTGCTGTTATCTTTCCTCATGTGTGAGGCCCAAATTCGATTATTGGAACACCTTTTATTTGTGACTGTCAGCTACTGCTAAAAGTTTCAAAGAGCACCGAAAGCTGTAGTTTAAATCATTTGCCATCTAGCAAAATACCATTATGTCTACAAGGCTCACATAAAATTATGTTGGCTGGTGAAGGTGCAATGAGCTCAATTTAAGGACTTTTCTTAGTCCCTAATGGATGTCTTTGACCGCCAGGGTTGTAATGAGGCCCAATATTCCTAAGCTCAATGGAGCTTTGCTCGGTTGTATCGTCCCCGTTAGCCCTGCTAGATAATTTTGAGAATAATAATTGTTTCCAACTGTGAGGGTAGGATCTCTTATCAGGACAAACTGATTATCAAACGAGAGTGTAATCAGAAAATAAACAGCTAGAGCCTAGTTAACTCTCAGTATAACACTTTAAAATATATACATATATTTTTACATTTTCTATGGAATTTGTGTTTTCTTCATAGTTACTGGTTAGGTTGTTTGTATTTGTTTCTTACTCCCTTTTTGTGTTTTTATCCATTTTTTCAAATATTGTTGTGTTCTTTACTTATGTGTTGTTTAGTTGTAATTTCGTTTTTCTTACATTATACATTATAGCACGATCACACATTTTGTCAGAGAACTGCCTTGATGCTGAGGACATAACACTAACACCGTGTTCACTCTCCCATAGTCTGCTAGTGGAATTCTCAACATTACTCTTCACACTTAAATGGCAATTACTTGTCTCACAAAGAGAAACGCTCATGCATGAAGATTCACTTCACCAGTCCCCAAATATAAGATAAGTACTGGATGACTATAATGACCAGCAAGTGGCATCTTTGTGTTAAACCTACCTTCTCTTATATTGTGATGCTTCATAGCAAGGTCATTTAAAAGTCTAAAAATTCCAGCAA